>NW_021620876.1:3284185-3369795 GCF_004785775.1 Grammomys surdaster
CTCTCTCACCCCCACCCCATCCTGGATGGCCTTCTGGAAGTTGTTGGAGAATGAATCATGGAAAATTCTCTTGGTGTCTCCAGGATATTGGAGCACTTGGCAGCATATCGCAGTCCTTAGTTAGTATTGTATGAGGGGATGTGGTGGCATGGGGGGACTGGTATCAACCATTACATGGCAGGCTATGCCCTAGAATGAAAGTCCGTCAGGTCTAAGATGGGTTTGTAGAGGATATAGTAGCAGTGGCAGACCCTATTTTATCAGAAGGAAAATTATATAGAGAATCTGGACTTATAAAACCAGAGATTATTGACTGGGCCACTATTTTCCTACTGATGGATTTCATCACAAGGCTGTTTTAAGAAAAGACTAAGACAGTTACACTGTGCTCCTGTCTACAAGCATAGCAGGTTATCACTAATCATGCTGGGAACTGGCTATCTTACAGAAGATGTGTTTCAAGTTGAGACAGACATTGGTTGGCATTCCTTTAATTTCTGCTCCCTTTTTATCACTGTGCATCTTGTAGGCAGGTCAAATTTGGGGTTGAAGGTTTTGTGAGTGGGTTGATATCCCCCTCCCTCCATTGGAAGTCCCACCTGGCTATAGGAGGTGGCCACTTCAGTCTCTATATTCCCCAAGAGTTCATCCAATGCTATATGGAAACAGATTCAGAGACTTACAATCAAACATCAGGTGGATCTCCAGGAGTCTAATGGAAGAGTAGGGAATAAAAGTGAAAGAGCTGTACCTGTTAAGGTCACCACAAGAAGACTTAAAAGTCAACTAACCTGGGCCCGTGAGGGCTCAGAGAAACTGACCAACCAATCAAAGATCATGCAAGGGCTAGAAATAGCACCCCCCACTTTGCAGTAAATGTGCAGCTTGGTCTTCAAGTGGGTTCCCTAACAGTTGGAGCAAAGGCTGTCTCTGACTCTGTTGCCTACTATTGGACCCCCTTTCTCTAATTAGACTACCTAGACTACCTCAGTGGGAGAGGATGCACTTGGGCCTATTGTGGCTAGATGCTCCAGAATGGAGTTGTACCCAATGGACGGGGGCTTCCTCGTCTCTGAGGAGAAGGGGAGAGGATAATGGCGGATGACCTGTAAGGGTTGGACTTGGAGGAGAGGAGGAATGGGGGAACATGATCGATCAGGCTGTAAAGTGAAGAAAGAAAGAAAGAAAGAAAGAAAGAAAGAAAGAAAGAAAGAAAGAAAGAAAGAAAGAAAGGGGCTGAGAGTCCAAGTCGTCTATGTTATGTGCTCTCCAAGTCTACAATAGAGGCAAAGTCATACTGGATGTCACCCCTGTAGGATGGGGCTCACTGCATACACAACACTCCTACTGTGCACTCTGCTGGAAGCTCACTTGAAAGGAGAAATATGGGGACCTAGGGGTCACAAAGTTTACACTAAGGGATGAATTTGGCGGAAGTTGATGACTGATAAAATAGCAAGTAGTGTCCACTTTTCTGCATGCTTTCTTCTGCAGTTTTATCTGTGAAGTGCCTATTCAAGCTTTTAATATTCAAAATATCTACTCTAAGCACTTTGATCTGGCATACACTGTATCTGGGACATGCATAGGAGAAGTCTACCTTGCTTTTATCCCCTTCCAAGCCCAATAAGCAGATGAAAAACCTCAACAAAATGTGACACAGAAAAGACAAGAATACTAGCAAGCATTGTACACAGAGAGACAACTTAA
Source organism: Grammomys surdaster (assembly GCF_004785775.1). Classification (NCBI taxonomy): domain Eukaryota; kingdom Metazoa; phylum Chordata; class Mammalia; order Rodentia; family Muridae; genus Grammomys; species Grammomys surdaster. Next base: position 3,285,896 of record NW_021620876.1, read on the forward strand.
AACTGCAGAGAAAAATGAGAGTGAGGACTCATGGGGAGCTGGAGCACAGAATCCTTGCAGGACAGACTTGATGCTTTCCATAAGGCAAGAAGGAGGTCAGACCTCAGAACTGCACACAGTGGAAACAAGATGTCTGCCCACTACAGAGCCCAGGAAAGTCTAAGAATATAATTTACTTTGGTTATCCCCAAAGGTGATGAAAATTTCAATTTAAGTATCCCTATCCTTAAAAACGTGTTTCATACATTATAGTTCTAGAGATAGTAACTTACAGTTTGGTCAACAGAGAGATGAACCAAATGTTAGACTTTTCTCAGAAATAAACTGAATTTTTTTTTAACAACTTTATATCCAACATCTAAGAAAGTAATCACAAAATATGTAAATACATGTAGGTAATTATTTTAGTGTGAACTTCAGAACTTTTTATATGTATATAAATGGTACTTCCTTTTTCCTTTAAGTTTTAACCTGTTAAAATAACATAAAACAAATATAAAATAACAAATGATTTACTTCCTTGAAGACTATTTAAAGCATGTTTACCTCTAAAGAAAATTGCCTTCAAATTAGTACAGAACAATGTTTTTCTTTTCGAATGCATAAAGAATTCTGTGTATACACTCTCACAAAGGAATACTCAGAGCTAGCAATCCAAACAATACCTTTACTGGAAGAATAAGGAAGACTTGTTTTGAGATTGTTGCCAAGAAGAAAGAGACTGAACTCAGTTCCATTGGAATTAAAGTGGAAGATTTTCGAGTTGGGGGTGAGCTAGTATAAAAAGATTAGAGAATTTTAAGTGGGTAGCTTGGCCTAGGAATTTACTCTTCTATCCTCTCTTCCACAGGGAATGGGAAACTAAGGCTTTGACTTCTTAAATTTCAAGGGCATGGATGTTCTGTTCCATAAGAAAGGTTTTCTTGGATTATAAAGCTTGCCAGAGACTGGAAGAAGATTTATATCTCAGAGGGACAGAGTAAGAGGCTTAATTAAAACTTTTCTAACTTAAAAGCTCTAGAAAAGATTAGAAATGTATCTAAAGTTTAAGTGAGCCAGGAAAAATTCCAACTTTGTTAGTCAACAAGCAATATGTAAATAACTAAGCTGCATTTGCTTGGCTACCTGTTTAGATCCAGAAGAGGAGGTAGCCTAGAGTTTTTAAAGACAGATTGAGAGAAATGGGGATTTTATTTTATGTATGTGGTATTGTCCTGTGTTCCTGGATCATTGTCCTGACAATTTCATTAATAATTAGCTCTTGCTGTCATACTCAATATTGAGATTCCCCTGGGTCATCCTGTGATCTCTTTGTCATCTCTGCTCAGACTTTTGTCTCAAAGAGCTACTGAATTTTGAAGCTTCAGTTACTAAAGTAACCTAAATTGACAATTTTATACCCAAAACACTCGTATGTCTTGCAGGTTATTGTGAAAAATGATTTAGGAAATGCATGCGAAAGCACACCGCACAGTTCCTACATTCAGAAGAAGATTTTTTATTGGTTCAATTTTTTAGACATTGATTTCATCATTTTTTTTCTTTAGTCCACCTGATCTGTGGGCGTTCACTCTTCCCGCAGAAAGCATCTTGAATGCAGAGTCCCAGAAGTACCACTTGACTAATCTGAATCCAGCACCACCCATTCATGTACACATTCCAGGGCTCTCTTAATACTGTACACACTCTTTTGCACTGAGCAGGCAAGACCAGCCTGTCCCATCAGCTGCCAAGCAGAAATATCACTAGCAGCCACAAGGTGCCTGGAGCCTCAGCAGGATTCTTGTACGTGCAATATCTGAACAAACATTCACTGAAATGCACCAATTATCACAAATTGGACAGAGTGAAGGAAAGAAAACTGAAAGGATAAAATACAGATGGTGAAAAGAACCTACATGCTTGAAAGGGGCAGCATAAAGGACAGCAAGTGAAGAAATGCAATGAGAATTGTTTTAAAAATTAACATTAACATTAAAATTAGCATTGTTTTAACATAATTAAAAATTAATGCCAGGAAAAAATAGCTTGGTTTTGTTGTTTTGCTTTTGAAAATGAAAGCATGAAGAGCGGAAAAGTCAGTTCTTGATGATAGTTGCATTCAGAATCACAGCAGACAGGACTTCGGGGTCAAGAAATGCTATCTATTTCTAACACTTGCAAGTTTAAATTATTTTCCACTATTTTTAGTTCCTGCTACTGCAATATGCTAATAACAAAATAATCAACTCCCACTTTACTGATTACAAAGTAACTCGGTGCATTTGTCATTTTTCTAAATCCACTTCACTGTCTCCCACCCCGCTACCTATTCTCTTCAAGTCACCTCTCATTTCAAAGTAATATTTAGCTATACTAGGGAGCCATACCTTCAAATGCCTTCCATTCCTCAGTACCTGTTCTAAAATTTTCTGTCCCAAAAATTAGTACCATTTCCCCCAACAGGCAATATCCAATAAGTGTTCTGCAAAATAAAGAATATTTATAACTCAGGTTGAATACATACAGCAACTCTATTATGAATATTTGAGAAACTAGTACTATTATCTTTCACAATATGTACTAGGAAGGATTTAATATGCCTAGAATAAAGATGATAAAAATGAACAAATACCAAAAGCTGAAACCATTGTTCCATGTGTTGCACTCATTCTGCCATAACAATAACTTTATGAATGTTTTATAATAATGAAGTATGGGCTGAAAATGACCCAAATAAAATTTTAATTTTATCTCACTTTAAGTCCATTGAATTGTTATGTGTGCCTCCTCCTTAAAAAATATACACTAGCACTTTGTGTTATTCATAAAAGAATTACGTTTGTGTTGACAGTATTGTACCATTGTTTCAGAGAACTGTTCTGTAACACTCAGTGAGTTCCAAATATACTCAGTGTAAACTGAGACTTTGAATAGTGGTGAAGGCACATAAAATAACCAGTGGTGGAAGACACTGGGAATGTGTTTACAGAAGGATTGATCAGACTAAAGCCAGCCATTTTCCTTGGGACTGTTGTATCTTTCCCATTAAACGTGTAGCAACTTTGGATCCAAATCGCACATAATTCATGGATCATTGCAGCAATATTGCATCAACACGTACTTAAGGAGTCTGTAGTGCATGGACTGCTGCAGTGAAAAAACTCTAATGCCCTCCCATCTGTCAAGTTAATGTATACTATCATAGAATACTAATGCGAGAGTTATTGATAAGACAGTGTACACTGTACATTTTTTTTAAAAGAAACGCCTATAGTGTCCTTCAGATTACCAACAGAAGTAGCAAATATCAAAATCAGCTGTTAAAAATTTTAAGGAAGAAGTTATAAGATAAATGCTTACTCTTTCACGCTTTTGAACGTACTAACATTGAACTTTCCCTTTACTGCTGCTCTTTATGAACCCTACCTAGATCTGCAGCTTTTGTAGTCCTTTATGTGAGTCATTCTCTTGAGCGTTCATCAAATACTATTGAAGTAGATCTGGTAAATTAAGAAACTCCAGGTGACTACATGCCTCCCATAAGCAATGGGCATTCTATAACATTCTGCCATGTTACACTTAAAAGTCTCAAGGTTACCAATGACAAGAAAATCAAAGTGACTATCACCACCCTATTATTTGTGCAATGTGAACAGGAAGAGTTAAAGAAATATAACAACATATTCACAAACTAGAATCATCTGGTAAAAGAAAATTTATAATGGATGACTGCCAAGCTTCAATTTTTCCAGACTCAAGAATCCTAAAGGTTAATATTCTCCAATTTGGGGAATTTCTTTTAAACCATGTGTTGATTATAATGGCTTGTTATTTGTTACTGTGCTTCATTTTCATTCACAATAATTTGGAATTATGAGTTTTAGAGATGAGAAGAATCTAGTAGCTTTCTAAATAAAATCTACCAAGCTGCTCACATGGGAACCTCACACTAAGAGGTACCCATCATGTTGGACCTAGCCCTTACCATCCCCAAAGAGATGAACTTCTCGCAACATGCAGCTAGCTCTAGCGAGTCCTTAAAACCATGCCAAGAATCACTGTAAGTCCAGTGATTCTTTCTTGAATGACTAGTAAATGCCCTATTATTTTCAAACCAATTGAGAGGCTACTGTACTGAGTAGGTTATCCTGAAGGCATGTTATTCAGTAATCATCTAAAATTGTTGAACTTTCTCTGTGCTTTGAAGAGAGCCACTTGGCTGTCTCTGCACAGATGAAATTATCTCTTGTTTTGATACCTTAGTCTCTTCTAATAACCACTATATTTTCAGTAATGTTATTTACTCATTGACAATGCATACAGCAGTATTTTGCTAAACTCAACCATAAGAAGAAAGCTGTGCTAACCAGTGTTCCATCATTACACTTCTGTTGATTCAGGAGGCTCTTATCTTTACTTTCTACCATATGTGCTAAAATATACAGTCTTCTACAGAGGAGAAAGAGATTTTAAAATCTCTCAACTCCTGCTTCAGAACAACAACACTCCAGTGTCACTCCCTTCCCCACATCCTGCCTTTCTGTGTTTATAACCCCTGTGTGAATGAATTGCGATTTGAGAAAAAATAAATTATTAAAAAAAGAAAAGAAAAAATTACTATAGTATTTCATATCAGGCAACATTTAAATTATTTTTAAAAAATACCATCCTTAAAATGTCACTTTTCCCATGTGTGCATTTTGAAGAATTAATTTTTTTTCTATCAGTCTGATACTATCTGAGATCTTGATTGAATCCCCTAAATTTAAGAGAGAGACAGGAAAAATAAAATGGGAAAAAAAGACATTTCAAAAAGAGTGGATATAAAATTTACACAGGTAGAAAGAAAACATAACAAGTTACTTAAAATTCATTAATTCATTCTTTGAATGCTTAGATTAATTGCATCAAAATTAGTGTTTGCCTCTAGAACAACTAGGTGGTGATAAATTTATTAAATGTCTTCCATTCTGACAAATCCTAAATTGCCAAATGTTGCTTTGTTTATGTGTGTAAATATATGCAAAGTAATTCCAATTTTGCTTTGAAATATTCAACTTTATCACTAAAATTGCCCATCAGCCTCAAAAGAGACAAGGCAGTAATTTGTTAATGGTTAGAAGTGGAGCCCTGGGAAGTTTGATTACTCTGGCTAAAGGCAGTGGGGATTTCCTGCATGCAGATTATGCAGATGATACACAGGATAAGGTTAATTCTCACAGTTATCCAAGTTATATCTTGCCTTCTCTAATTGCTAGGCTTAAAATATTCCATCTGGAAATAATGACAAAAGCCAATTTTAAAATTGTCCTACTGTCCTAGTTAGGGTCACCATTGATGCTATGATGAAACACCATGACTTCAAGCCACTCAGGGAGGAAATGATTTACTGGAGTTATGTTTCCTTACCACTGGTCCTCAATGAAGGAAATCAGGACAAAAACTCAAATAGTGCAGGAACATGGAGGCAGGAGCTGATGCAGAACAATGGAGGAGTCTGTTTACTAGCTTGCTCCTTATGGCTTCTTCAGCCTGCTCTCTTAACCTCAGACTCCCAGCCCAGGGAAGGCACCACCCACATGTACTGGGTCCTCCACCTTCAATCATACTTTAGAAAATGATCTACAGGATTGCCTACATCCTGATCTTACATTTTATTAATTGATGTTTTATTCTCTCTGATGAATCAAGTTGAATTAAACTCCTAGAACAAAGAAATAACTACATGTTGTACAATGAACAGTATAAGGTGCTGATCCTGTGCCACAGATCTCCATACCCAAATACCACCAGGAGAGAGCTGGTCTCCCAGGAGTTCAGACACTGCTGTGATCGGGTAAGATCACGATTTCTCCTCAGAGAGACTTACCGAGAAAACTTAGGACACAGGAGCTGAGGAGCAGCCTGGGACAGGATACTTCTGGTTTCTGTCTGTTCCCAGAGCAAATCCTGTGCTACAGCACTCCATACCCAAATACCACCAGGAGAAAGCTGGTCTCCCAGGAGTGCTGTCACACCTGTGAGCACAGATGAGACCACCACTTCGGCTCAAATTCCCGGCCCAAGAGGGACTACCCAAAGTCATCAGGACACAGAAACCAGGGAACAGCCTGGGACAGGACACTTCTGATTTCCAACTGTGCCCTGGAGCTGACTCTGTGCCACAGCTCTCAATACTCAAATTCATCCCAGAGAGAACTGGTCTCCCAGGAGTACTGACACACAGGCTTGCAGGAGGGAAAAAAGCCACAGTCAGAGATGGCAAGACCAGCTAATACCAGAGATATCCAGATGGCAAGAGGCCAAGGCAAGATCGTAAGCAACAGAAACCAAGGCTACTTGCCATCATCAGAACCCAGTTTTCCTACCACAGTGGGCCCTGGATACACAAAGACACCAGAAAAGCAAGACTCTGATTTAAAGTCACATTTCATGATGATGATAGAAAACTTTAATAAGGACATAAATAATTCCCTTAAAAAAATACAGGAGAACACAGGTAAACAGGTAGAAGCCTTTAAAGAGGAAACTCAAAAATCCCTTAAAGAATTACATGAAAACACAACCAAATAGGTGAAGGAACTGAACACAATCATCTAGGATCTAAAAATGGAAATAGAATCAGTAAAGAATTCACAAACAGAGACAACCTTGGAGATAGAAAACTTAGGAAAGTGATCAGGAGACATAGACACAAGCATCACCAACAGAATACAAGAGATAGAAGAGAAAATCTCAGGTGCCAAAGATACAAGAGAAACATTGACACAAGAGTTAAAGAAAATGCAAAATGCAAAAAACATCCAGGAAATCCAGGACATGGTGAGAAGACCAAACCTAAGGATAATAGGTATAGAAAAGAGCAAAGATTCTAACTGAAAGGACCAGTAAATATCTTCCACAAAATTATAGAAGAAAACTTCCCTAACCTAAAGAAAGAGATGCCCATGAACATACAGAAAGCCTACAGAACACCAAATAGACTAGACCAGAAAAGAAATTACTCCTGTCACATAATAATCAAAATACCAAATGCACAAAATAAAGAAAGACTATTAAAAGCAGTAAGGGGAAAAGAGCAAGTAACATACAAAGGCAGACTTATCAGAATTACACCAGACTTCTCACCAGAGACTTAAAAGCCAGAAAATGCTGTGCAGATGTCAGACATACCCTAAGAAAACACAAATGATATTCCATGACAAAATCAAATTTACACAGTATCTTTCCACAAACCCAGCCCTACAAAGGAAAATACATGGAAAACTCCAACACAAGGAGGGAAACTACACCCTAGAAAAAGCAAGAAAGTAATCTTCTCTCAACAAATCCAAAAGAAAACAACCACACAAACATAAAAATAACATCAAAAATAACAGAAAGCAACAATCACTATTCCTTAATATATCTTAACATCAATTGACTCAATTCCCCAATAAAAAAGACATAGACTAACAGACTAGCTACATAAACAGGATCCAGCATTTTGCTGCATACAATAAACACACTTCAGTGTCAAAGACAGACACTACCTCAGAGTAAAAGTCTATAAAACAATTTTCCAAGCAAATGGTCCCAAGGAACAACCTGTAGTAGCCATTCTAATATCGAATAAAATCAACTTTCAGCCAAAAGTTAACAAAAAGTATAAGGAAGGACATTTCATACTCATCAAACAAAAAATCTACCAAGAAGAACCCTCAATTCTGAACATCTATGCTCCAAATGCAAGGGAACCCACCTTCATAAAAGAAACTTTACTAAAGCTCAAAGCACACATTGCATCTCACACAATAATAGTGGGGGATTTCAACACCCCACTCTCATCAAGTGACAGGTCACAAAAACACAAACTAAACAGAGACACATTGAAACTAATAGAAGTTATGGACCAAATGGATTTAACAGATATCTATAGAACATTTCATCCTAAAACAAAAGAATATACCTTCTTCTCAGCACCTCATGGCACCTTTTCCAAAATTGACCAGTCTTCTCCTAAATTCATTGTCCTGCTGACACAGCCTCCCAGATTGCTACAATTTTAAGCATATTCCAACATAATTAATGTATGCATACGTATATATTCTATATTCTATCATCTATCTATGTATCTATTATCATCATCATCTATCTATAGTTTTTATTTAAATTTAAACCTTTATTATATTGTTGATGAATAAAAAAAAAGAGAGAGGGAACTGCTTAGCTTATTCTACAAAGTCTGGCAGGAAGATACTGTGCTGATCAGAGTTACAAGGGTTGATCCTATTTTGATTCACTAATGTGTCATATTGACATGTTTTACAATGACACCTCAAACACAGAACACTCTGTGTGGAAACTGAAAATTGTTACCATTAGTACAGAAAAAAAAGAAAGAACAGTAAAGAAGAATTCATCAGCAGAGTAAAGGTCAATGTTGACATAATGCAAGTACTGCCATAGTCAGAGCTATGCTTTAAGGTACTTATTGAACAACTCTGGAAAGAAAGTCTTTTGTTCATAGTTCTTGCAAAGACATTGTATTATTCAGTGAAAGGATGTGTCACTGGAACTATGAAATTATATATCTATGTATGTGTGTATTATATACATGTATGTTATTATAATATATACTGTATATATAACATACAAGTATACAAGTATATATGTATATAATACATATTATGTATATAACACATAATAAATTATATATATATATATATATATATATGGAGAGAGAGAGAGAAAGAGAGAGAGAGAGAGAGAGAGAGAGAGAGAGAGAGAGAGAGCGAGTATTTGTAGAGGATGTAACAGTGAGGAAAACCTCCATTACAATTATACCACTGAAATATTAATTATTATTATTCAAATCTCCATAATCTATGAAAATAAATGCTTTTGGAAGCAAATTGATTTTCTTACTTATTTTGCTTTATTTTTACATACTGCATCTCTTTATTATTTAGTATTGAAAACAACAAAGTAAATAAATCCAAGAGTGAAGATTGCAATGCAGTAAATAGAAAAGACTTTAGGACTAAATTTTGACATGGATAAATACTCAGCACATGATTTTTTAAAAAAAATTTTATTGCTTTTTAAAACTGTTATTGGTTATTTTATTTATTTACACTTCAAATGTTATCCCACTTCCTGGTTTCCCCTTTAAAAATCCCCTATCCTATACCTCATCCCCCCTGCTTCTATAAGAGTGCTTCCACATTCACCCACCCGCTCTTGCCTCACCACCCTAGTATTTCCCTATGCTGGGGCATCAAGCTTCCATAGTATCAAGGGCTTCTCCTCCCATTGATGCCAGATAAGGCCATGCTCTGCTACAGATGCAGCTAGAGCTGAGAGTTCCTCCATGTATATTCTTTGGTTGGTGGTTTAGTCCCTGGGACCTCTGGGATGTCTGATTGGTTGATAGTGTTGTTCTTCCTATGGAGTTGCAAAACCTTTCAGCTCTTTCAGTCCTTCCCCTAATTCCTTCATTGGGGTCCCCATGCTCAGTCCAATGATTGGCTGTAAACATCCACATCTGTATTGGTAAGGCTCTGGCAGAGCCTTTCAGGAAACAGCTATATCAGACTCCTGTCAGCAAGCGCTTCTTGGCATCAGCAATAGTGTATGGGTTTGTTGGCTGCAAATGGAATGGAGCCCCAGGTGGGCAGTTTCTGAATGGCCTTTTCTTCAGTCTCTGCTCCATTCTTTGTTCCTGTATGTCTGAGATCATCCCCCCCCCCCCCATTTCAAAAAATGTTTACTCAGAATTGCTCCAGTCTAAAGGAAATATTTTTTTAAAACTTATTTGCCATGTGTACACATACAATTTCCCTGAAGAATGTGACTGCAGGTCATGCAGGTCAGAGACAGATTTCAGGATTTCTCTCCTTCCACTATTCTGAACCTGAGAATCCAACTTAGCTTATCATCTTGGCAGTAAGCACGTTTACCCTCTGAGCTACCTCATGTCAGAGATTTAACCATGTCCCAGGCTTATATCTACTTGCATAATACGACTAAAATATATGTTTAATATAGGAATTCAGCTACTATCATTTTCTAGGTCTCTAATAGTCCTGTGCCCAGCACTACTGATGCACTCTTGTAACTTCATAGTGCAGATCAGCTCATGGATTTGGTGCACACATTTTTTCAACTATGTCATTTCTTTTACTAATCCAAATCTTTATTATTATTATTATTATTATTATTATTATTATTAGGTCAATTCTCCCTCACTGACTACTGAAATGAATAATCAGTCCCAAATCTCAGAAAATCCATTTGTTGCATTCCTATTGGCTTTCTTACTGACTGGGCTTTTGTGACTTTGTGAAAAATAGCTGTTTGATCTAAAAATGTGCTGCATTTCTAGGTAATGGACTATGTCAACTTTCATTTCTTATAAAATTTGCAGAGAACAGTCCAGCGTGGCAAGGCAGTTCTTACATTCTTATTTGCTTGGTCTTTCCCACCACATACTTTAACACAACCAATGTCTCAGTCTTTACTTATATCTCTTGATTTCAGCTACTGATTTTCAGTTTCTGAGTGTTTCCTTTATGCTGCACAGATATTCGCCAGAGAACAGTAGAGAAATGTTTTGTTTCCCACTGCTCTAGGCAGTGGGAAAGTGTATCTATTTGTTGATGCTGGTCTGCCATGTGACTTGGCTCTATTTCCCTGGCTATAAGTTCTTCCATTTAGAGTTTGAGAATGCTACAGTGGAAAAAATATTTGTATTTCGTATTTTGAAGTTTCTCTTGACCTCTCTTTGATGCTTTGAGTTTTTTAAAACTGGACCACAATTATAAATTTTTCCAGAGAAGTCAAATAAAAACTTATATTGTCATTGTTATACTGATGTAATTGTATTTAACTTCAAAAATACACAAATACATAAAATAATTTAATTAATCATATAAGAATTACAGTATTCCTATCTTTGGTAGACTCATTAAGTTGAAAGCCTTTCTACTGAGGAGGCTTTAGATGACTCATACCTAATATGGCAAGATTCTTAGCTTTCATTCAGAAGTTAAAACTCAGCAAAATTTTCCTCTAATTTTTAAAATTCTAGTTATATTATTTGGAAGAATTTATTGTGTCAATGAAATTTTTCTCCTTTTTTTCTTTTATTCCTCTCTCATATATTACTTCCTGACCGTAGTTTCCCCTCCCTACTCTTCCTTCAATACCTTTTCCACACACACATTTCCCCTCTCCTGTAGATCCACCCCTCTTCCTCCCCTCAGAAAACAGCAGGACTCCCAGTGGCATGAACCAAACACTGCATAACAAACTACACAAATACCAGGCACATATCATCACATCAAGGCCGGACACGCCATTCCAGTAAGAGGAAAAGGGTCTCACAAGTAGGTGAAGAGGCAGCAGGGAAAGCCCAGACTCCCACCACCAGGATTCCCACAAAACTTCAAGCTTAACAGCCATAGCATATATTCAGAGGACCTAGGCGAGACCCCTATAGCCCCCCTGATTTCTGCGAGCCTACATGATACTGTGACCCATGTTCTCCTGTTCTGGTTTCTCTGATCCTTCCTCCACACTCCTCTGAAAGATTCCCTGAGCTTCACCTAATGTGTGGCTGTGGGAGTCTACATCTTCTCCCATCAGTTGCCAGTTGAAGTTTCTCCAGTCTCTTTGATGATTCTGCTTGGCTCTGATCCCAGAATATTCTATAGGCAGGACAAACTATAAGTTGAAGATTTGCGGGCTGGGTTGCTACACTAATATTAATGTATTTGTTTTATTTAGCTTTTTAATGTTTACATGTGAGCAAGTAGACATATGTTTGGATGTAGGCATGGATTGGGAATATCGGAGGATGATTTTTATGGTCTGAGTCTCATCTTCCATCTTATTTTTAAGACAGAGTCAGTTTTGTTTCTGCCCGTAGACAGCACACTCTAGGCCAGCCAGTTGTTCTGTCTCTGCCTACCATCTGCTGCAGGAGTGCTGTCACTACAGATGTAAGTCTTCATGTCCTCCTTTTATGTGAGTTATGAAGATCAAACTCAGGGTCACACATATACAGGATAGAAATATTTTACTGTAGCTTAAATAACACACCGTTAGGAAAATATTTCCTTTTATTGAGTCACAAATAGTCTGAATATTATACATTATTACACATTGATAAATTAAAATTTTAAATTTCAGTCATTTTTTTCTAGGTGAGTGACAGAGAAACAGAATAATTGCACTGTACTTCTGAGAGGAGTACATCCATATCTTGATGTCAGAGCTCTATTTTCTTGAGAGATTTTATTTTAACATTTAGAAAAATAAAAGCTGGACCAGAGGACAATGCGGTAAGTAGAAGTGTTTGATATACAAGAAACTATTTTTGTGTCAAATATGTTAGTTTAGTTCAAAATTTTCTTGTGGAAAACACAAAAATTAAAAAGAATAAAATTACTTGTGGAAATGATGGCCTAACAATTTAGATACTTACACTTAATGGTTGAGATCACAATGTCATCTGCAGCACAGAATCATAGTCCCCAGATCCATACCCCAATTTCTATGGAGTAATATGCAGAAAAGAAAAGAAAAAGAAAAAAATCTCTTGTTGAAATTTCAAAGAAGCCATTAGTAAGTTATCCAGTAGTTAATATAGAATATTTCATTTATTCTTGGGTATTGTAATTTATGGGCTAGGTATAATTTCCATTAAAGGTAAGCAAAATGAATCCTAATTTATACAAATAACATAGCAGTAAAAACAGGAGAGATTTTAATGTTTAATAAAAACAAATTAACTTGGTATGACTATGTAATCAATATCACTTAATTTGCACTCTCCTGGAGATATACATTTGGGTGTGTCATGAGAGTGCTTCCAAGGGAACCTGAACTGAAGAGAGCAGGAAGAGTCATTCTAAATGTACACAGTACCGTCAGAGAGACCTGAGTCTCAAATGAGTAAAACTGGAAAAGAAAAAAAGTTCAATGAAACAAAAAAGTTTCATATCTCTATGTTCATGACAGTAGATATTGCCACATATTCTTGCATACCATGGTTCATACCCCCTCCAACCATGAGTCAAATAAACCCTTTCTTTCTTAAATTACTTATGTTGGGTAGAAAGAAAAATAATTAATATTTTAGCAATCTACAGCAATGTCTGAGAGTGCTAAAGTATGATGAAATGAGACTTAAGGAAAAAGGTTGCATGTACTACTTCAAAATCAATATATGAGGGCATGTACAGATGTTTATTGTGGTTCTTTGAAAGTAGACACAGAAAAAGATCCCATAATGCCAAAATAAATGATTAACAACACAAAGTGCATCTAACAGTGTGTAGACTACCATGGGAAGTAGACCGTTTTGCCTTTGTAGTTTTGTTCTGTCATCCTTAAAATAATAAAAAAATTTGTTGTCAAGAGTGAAAAATAGGCTTAAATTTACCTAGTACCAAAAAGAGCTATCTCAAAACAAACGTTAATGATTTAAAATATAATTTTTGAACTCTGAAGTTCAGCATGTCATTTCTATTCTCTAATTCTTCACAAAAGTAAATTACATATTATACTGCAATCTTCTTATTAAATGTGTTCAAATAATATATGACCTCTTCATATATAACATTTTTCCATTGTAGTATTTCATAATAGTAATAGACAGTGACTTTTTTGTACTTAGACTAGCAGTCTAGAACAAGAGCAAACAACCATCTGAAACTTTCTTGGAAGCTTAGATTAGCTCTGTCTTTCCATTTTGATTCGGGTGAAAAAGCAAAGTCTTATTTTGGGAGCTGTTTCTCCCCATCTTTTGCTTTCACATCCAGCTGCATGTTAAATGAGTTTTTAAAACCATTTCAACCAAAAGCATCCTTTTTGATGCACATGGTAGTAACTAGATTTTTTTTTAAAAAATAGAAATACTAAAGTCTGGCTCCCCTTCTCCCACTAGAACAGAAATAGTTTGGCTTCAGACCATCACTTCTACATAATATGAAAGCCTGCTTTGTCTATTATTGATCAGTTGAAGAAAATGAGACATGTAAATATAAGAACAGAGAGGTAGGTTGGTGAAATTACTTTCCTCATAAAGGTTCCTGCCACCATGCCTAATCATGTGAGTTTAATCCATAAAGCCCAGGTGGCAGGATGGGAAACTGACTTTGGGACACTGTCTTCCTGTCTCCCCAAGTATGTCCTGGCATGGGCTCCCATTCACACATAGAAATTTTAAAAATACAAAAATGAATCAAGAAAAGAGAGGTGTCTTTTCTCTTTAGATGAGGGCTCTCTTATGACATTTGAAGTTAAAATCATTGTAGTAAACATATCTCAATAACCTCAGATGTCTGGGTTATAAATAAAGCCATGATCATGTACAATGGCCTGTATTTCTTTGGGTCCATCACACACTGTGGTGACCACGACTTAGAATGCAATGATATAAGAAGTGATGTTCTTGACATTATGGTCAGGTGTTTTAAAATCTTTTCTAGATGGAGTATAGGCTTGAGAATTCATTTTATCAATAACCTAGAGAGGGATCCAAACAAAGCAAGAGTAGAAAACAAACAAAGCTAGAAATGAGACAGCAGAGGGGAATAGAGTAGCACACAGATTAAGTAGTAAATCTAAATGCATTAATGTTACTTCTTCTCAGCAGACTTGCTTTCATGCTGACCATTGCAATATTGAAATAAAGCAGAAAATAAAACACCACACTCACGCAGTCATTTTCCTACCCATCACAGAAGCACAAGAGAGTGGCATAGAGGGCATTCTTAAGATTTTAGCACTTAAACAATATGTAGCTGTTCTGTTTATTAAGGGAAATATCAAAGTAAATAAAATAAGTGGGTGTTAACACACACACACACACACACCCCACAATGGTAGGGCCCAAGAGTGGAAGAACACAAAGCATTGGTACCTCTCATATTCCAAACTGATTCTTGAGCAACAAACATGTAGACTGAACCTAAAGAATGGGGGACAAAAACATTTTCAAGGGTAAAAAAGTTGAGTAGAGACTGTGGATTTCCTACTATGTGGGAACATGGAAACTGGTTCTTATGTATTGAAAATTTTAGTAGATACCCCACATTTGCCATAGCCCCTCTCTAACAAATCTCCAAATAAGTCAGTAAATTCAGCGTTATGAGCAGATTATTTAAGTGTCTGATACAACAAACAGTAATACTCTTTAGTGGAAATTGATAGAACCTATAGTCTCTAATCAGAAATTCCAGGCGGAAAATGAGAGGCACATAATCAAAGAAGCAGAAAAATCTGACCAATTGTGGTGTGTGTACAGACAGAAAGCAATGAAGAAACAAAATTATATGACAAGAAATATTCTTATCTGTTTATAGTATGTATTGTAAGGAGGCTAACATAATAAGGAAGTAAATGCTAATACTGAATAAAGCAGGAAATCTTGGCATAAAAACACAAAATGTAAACAAAATGGACATTCTAGTGGAAAAACTACATGATATGCTAAGAAATCACCTTTGATAGATGTGAGGTTAGTTTAACAGGAAAGGGAACTAGTCAATAGTATTAACGAAAGATTTTAACAGAAGAGATCAAGCTGGAGGACTGACATTAAAAACAACTAAACCGTATGTTTTACCTATGCTATGCCCTGATAAGTAACAACCAGCAGTTTTATACAGAGAATTAAAGTCTTAAAAGAAAAAGAAGAAAATTGGGATAAAACTACTAAATAAAATGATCTGAAATTCCACAAATCTTTAAAAAATATCAATGGATAAATCCATATCCCTAAACTTAAATGACCAAAAACCTGGATTAAGAAGAGCACGGTGAGGTACCTTATTGTTATGCTGTTTAAAATCCAAAAGATTTTGTTTTAAAGATTATTAGAAACAATCAAACATAAAGAAATGAGTCTTCTACACACACACACACACACACACACACACACACACACACACACACTGAATGCCAGAAGATCAAAGTTCATCTTCTAAATCCTATAAAACCAGATTTACCCTCTCAAAGGTAAAGGGGAAGAAGAATGGGGGAGGAACTCTTTGAGGGAGGAACTGGGATAGGGGGTAGTGTTTGGGATGGAAATAAATAAATAAATAAATGAATGAATAAATACATAAACACATAAATACTTTTTAAAAAGGATACACAGGAAGAAATCCTCCTGAAAGCCAAAATTATTATTACTTTCTTGAAAAAATATGTTTTCAAGAGAAAGACAAAGCATCATGTGATAAGCAGAAGTGAAATAAAGCAATGTTAGTAAATCAGCTGTGACAACTTCAGGATACTCATGTAACCCCAGTGTAACTGGTAAGACAAATACAGCAGGTAGAGGATTCTGTAATACTAAACTGAATTGTTAAACTCTGGTGTCTATTGTTGCTGCTTCTGTTTTTGTTTGTTTTGTTTTATTTTGTTTTTAATATAGAAAAAACTGTATAGCAACAGATGCGATAACTATCAATAGAGTGTAAGCCAAAGTGAATCAATACAGTGCAAACTCCTACACATCTCAATTTAAAAAAAAAAAGGTGTTTAAAGTTATTGTGGTGAGAGTGGGTATCTTTAAGGAAATTAGCATAAATATGAATGACCCAAAAGTGTGTATATATATCTGACCCTTCCAAACTCCAATACTTTCCTAATATTTCACTATTAAAAGATTCCCATTTACTAGCAATGCTAACAAACCTAAAATAAAATATAAGAATTACAGCAATACTTTTCTAGGAATGTGCTCCTTCTAGAATATATAAGTGCACAAAGGCTACATTTATTCCAGGCAAAAGGGTTAGTTGTGAGTAACATGGAAATTAAACAGAAAGTTGCAATAATCATTTCACACTGGTGAGATATGTACTAAATCACCATCTTGAAATTCCACAAACTTGTTGAAATGTTTCTGGCTCTGAGTGGCTTCAAGATTCTGCAAGTTTCCATGTAAAAGCTGATTCATCAAGATGAAAAATTATTCTCAACACTGTGGTGGAGGAGGTTAAATAAAGTAAAACCAACCTATGTTCTATCCATTAGATATTTACAACATTTAAAATAAGAAAAAGAAAATATTTACATAGCATGTAAATACAATGATACAATAATGGTTGAAAGTCATAACTTCACCAAGAAGAAACCACACTTAATTGTAAACACACATTAGCAAAGCTCAATACATAGGAGATGGATTGATTGAAACAACCGAACCTAGACCTAAGTCACCTGCCAGCACTTCTCTCATTAGCTGCTGGAAAAGTTGGCAATGAATGGTCTCTGGGGCTCTGGTCCTGTTTTTATAGGTACCAATAAGTGAGACCTTAAAGGTCTGGTTTCAATTTGATGACATCTTGGCTAATCGTATGTTTAAATCCACCATATTGATGAGTTTGTGGGAAATAAACTCAGCCCATAATAAGAACAAGTCAATTTAGAAACTGTTAAGGATACATGATCAATACATAAAATTAAATTTTAATTTTATTAAGTAGAAGAAAAATTAGAAAATTGAATTTAAAAGGCAGTACATTTATTGTATATTAGCAGTTTGTATCTTTCTCTAAATAAATGCTTCAAAAAAAACTTTAACTCTACACATGCCTCTTCCCCCTCTCTTGTTTCTGTTTCTTTCTCTAAATAAATATTCATAAAAAGGAAATATATTTTCTTCATGTAAAAATTAAAAGTGGAAATTACACAGAAGTTAAGTAAACATGAGCCATGTGAAATTTTAAAAGAATAAATTTACTGGGGCAGCAGAAGTGAATCTTGAAAACATGTTGATGTAATAGGTAGGTCGCAAATGAGCAGACAGTAGGTTTATTTTTATTGGATATTTTATTTATTTACATTTTAGAGATGTTATCCCCTTTCCTCATTCCCTACCCCAAAACCTCCTATCCCATCCCCCCACCTCCTGCTTCAATTGAGCTTGTGCCCACTCACCCACCCACTCCCACCCCGTATGCTCAAACTCCCCCACACTAGGGCATCCAGCCTTCCCAGGACCAAGGACCTCTTCTCACAACAATGCCCTACAACGCCATCCTCCACTACTTATACTACTGGATCCATGGGTACCTCCCTCTGTGCCCCCAGGCTGGCCATTTAGACCCTGGGAGCTCTGGTTAGTTGGTATTGTTGCTCTCCCCATGGGGCCACAAACCCCTTCAGGTCTACTCTCTAACTCCTCTATTGGGAACTCCATGATCGGTTCAATGGTTAGCTGTGAGCATCTGCCTCTGTGTATGTCAGACTCTGCAGAGCCTCTCAGGAGACAGCTATCAGACTCCTGTCACCATGCACTTCCTGGCATCCACAACAGCATCTGAGTTTGGTGACTGCACATGGGATGGATACCCAGGTGGAACAGTTTCCTGACGGCCCCTCCTTCAGTCTCTCCTCCAGTCTCTGCTCCACACTTTGTCTCCATACTTGCTTCCATGAGTATTTTGTTATTCCTTCTAAGAAGGACCAAAGCACCCACACTTTGTTCTTTCTTCTTCATGAGCTTCATGTGGTCTGTGAGTTGTATCTTGGGTATTTTGAGATTTGGGGCTAATATCCACTTATCAGTGAGTGCATACCATGTGTTTTCTTTTGTGATTGGGTTACCTCACTCAGGATGATATTTACTAGGTCCAACCATTTGCCTAAGAATTTCATGAATTCATTGTTTTTAACTGAGTAATACTCCATTGTGTAAATGGATACATTTTCTGTATCCATTCCTCTGATGAAGGACATCTGAGTTCGTTCCAGCTTCTGGCTATTATAAATAAGGCTGCTATGAACATAGTCGAGCATGTGTCCTTGTTATATGTTGGACCATCTTTTGGATACATGCCCAGGAGTGGTACAGCTGAGTAATCAAGTATTACTATGTACAATTTTCTGTGGAACCACCAGACTGATTTCCAGAGTGGTTGTACCAGCTTGCAATCCCACCAACAATAGAGGAGCATTCCTCTTTCTCCACATCCTCCCCAGCATCTGCTATTATTGAGTTATTGATCTTAGCCATTCTGACTGGTATGCTATGGAATCTCAGGGTTTTTCTTGATTTGCATTTCCCTGATAACTAAGGATGTTGAACATTTCTTTAGGTGGTTTTTGACCATTCAAGTTTCCTCAGTTGAGAATTCTTTTAGCTCTGTAACCCATTTTTAATAGGGTTAGTTGGTTAGTTGTGAGTCTAATTTCTTGAGTTCTTTGTATATATTAGATATTAGCCCTCTATGGGACGTAGATCAGTAAAGATCTTCCCATCCTGTTTGTTGCCATCTTCTGAGATCTTCTTTGATTTCTTTCTTCAGAGACTTGAAGTTCTTGTCATATAGATCTTTCACTTGATTGGTTAGATTCACATCAAGGTATTTTATATTATTTGTGACTATTGTGAAGGGTGTCATTTCCCTAGTTTCTTTCTCAGCCTGTTTATCTTTCGAGTAGAAGAAGGCTACTGATTTGTTTGAGTTGATTTTATAACCAACCACTTTGTCAAGTTGTTTATCAGATTTAGGAGTTCTCTGGTGGAAGTTTTGGGGTCATTTAAGTATACTATCATATCATCTACAAATAGTGATATTTTGACTTCTTCCTTTTTTACTTGTATCCCTTTGACTTCCTTTTGTTGTCTAATTGTTCTGGCTAGGACTTCCAGTACTATATTGAATAGGTAGAGAGAGAATGGGCAGCCTTGTCTAGACCCTGATCTTAGTGGGATTGCTTCAAGTTTCTCTCCATTTAGTTTGATGTTGGCTACTGGTTTGCTGTATATTGCTTTTACTATGTTTAGATATGGGCCTTGGATTCCTGATCTTTCCAGGACTTTTGCCATGAAGGAGTACTGAATTTTGTCAAATGTTTTCTCAGCATCTAGGGAGATGATCATGTGTGTTTTTTTTTTCTTGTGACCTTGTTTATATAGTGGATTACATTGATGGATTTATAAATATTGAACCATCCCTGAATTACTGATAAAGCCTATTTGATCATTATGGGTGATTGTTTTCATGTGTTCTTGGATTCGGTTTGTGAGAATTTTTGAGTATTTTTGCATCAATATTCATAAGGGAGATAGGTTGAAGTTCTCTCTTTGTTGGGTCTTTGTGTGGTTTGGGTATGAGAGTAATTGTGGCTTCATAGTACAAATTAGGTAAGTGTTCCTTCAGTCTCTATTTTGTGGAATAGTTTGAAGAGAATTGGTATTAGTTCTCCTTTGAAGGTCTGATAGAATTCTGTACTAAAATCATCTGTTCTGAGGCTTTTTTTGTGGAGAGACTTTTAGTGACAGCTGCTATTTCTTAAGGGGTTATGGGACTGTTTAGATGGTTTATCTGATCCTGATTTAACTTTGGTAACTGATAACTATCTAGAAAATTGTCCATTTCATCCAAATTTTCCAGGTTTGTTGAGTATAGTCTTTTGTAGTAGGATCCGATGTTTTGATTTCCTCAGTTTCTGTTGTTATGTCTCCCTTTTCATTTCTGATTTTATTAATTTGGATGTCGTCTCTGTGCTCTCTGGTTAGTCTGGCTAAAGGTTTATTTATCTTGTTTATATTCTCAAAAAACCAGCTCCTAGTTTTGTTTATTCTCTGTATAGTTCTTTTTGTTTCTACTTGGTTGATTTCAGCCCCGAGTTTTATTATTTCCTGCAATCTACTCCTCTTAGAGTATTTGCTTCTTTTTGTTGTAGAGCTTTCAGGTGTCAATCTGCTAGTGTATACTCACTCTCTCCAGTTTCTTTTTGTAGACATTAAGACCTATGAGTTTTCCTGTTAGCACTGCTTTCATTGTGTCCCATAAGTTTTGGTATGATGTGCCTTCATTTTCATTAAATTCTAAAAGGTCTTTAATTTCTTTCTTTATTTCTTTCTTGACCAAGTTATGATTGAGTAGAGCATTGTTCAGTTTCCACATGTATGTGGTCTTTCCATTATTTTTGTTGTCACTGAAGATCAGTCTTAGTTTGTGGTGACCTGAGAGGATGCATTGGATTATTTCAATCTTCTTGTACCTGTTGAGGCCTGTTTTGTGATCAATTATATGGCCTATTTTGGAAAAGGTACCAGGAGTTGCTGGGAAGAAGGTATATTCTTTTGTTTTAGAATAAAATGTACTGTAGATATCTGTTAAATCCAATTGGTTCATAACTTCTCTTAGTTTCACTGTGTCTCCTTTTAGTTTCTGTTTCCATGATCTGTCCATTGCTAACTGTGGGGTGTTGAACTCTCCCACTATTATTGTATGAGGTGCAATCTGTGCTTTGAGCTTCAGTAAAGATTATTTTATAAATGTGGGTGCCCATGCATTTGGAGCATAGATATTCAGAATTGATCGTTCATCTTGGTAGATTTTTCCTTTGATGAGTATGAAGTGTCCTTCCTTATCTTTTTTGATAACTTTTAGTTGAAAATTGATTTTATTCAATATTAGAATGGCTACTCCAGCTTGTTTCTTGGGATCATTTGCTTGGAAAATTGTTTTCCAGCCTTTTACTCTGAGGTAGTGTCTGTCTTTGTCACTGAGGTGCGTTTCCTGTATGCTGCAAAATGCTGAGTCCTGCTTATATATCCAGTCTGTTAGTCTATGTCTTTTTACTGGGGAATTGAGTCAATTGATGTATATTAAGAAAAAGTGAGTGTTACTTCTTGTTATTGTTGTTATTAGATGTGGAATTATGTTTGTGTGACTATCTTCTTTTGAGTTTCTTGGAAGAAGATAACTTTCTTACTTTTTCAAGGGTGTAGTTTCCTTCCTTGTGTTGGAGTTTCCCATCTATTATCCGTTGTAGGGCTGGATTTGTGGAAAGATACTGTGTGAATTTGATTTTGTTATGGAATACCTTGGTTTCTCCATCTATGGTAATTGAGAGTTTTGCTGGGTATAGTAGCCTGGGCTGACATTTGTGTTTTCTTAGGGTCTGTCTGACATCTGCACAGCATCTTCTGACTTTTATAGTCTCTGGTGAGAAGTCTGGTGTAATTCTGATAAGTCTGCCTTTATATGTTACCTGATCTTTTCCCCTTACTGTTTGTAATAGTCTTTCTTTATTTTGTGCATTTGGTAATTTGATTATTATGTGACAGGAGTAATTTCTTTTCTGGTCTAGTCTATTTGGAGTTCTGTAGGCTTTCTGTATGTTCATGGGCATCTCTTTCTTTAGGTTAGGGAAGTTTTCTTCTATAATTTTGTGGAAGATATTTACTGGCCCTTTAAGTTAGAATCTTTGCTCTCTTCTATACCTATCATCCTTAGGTTTGGTCTTCTCACCGTGTCCTGGATTTCCTGGATGTTTTTTGCATTTTGCATTTTCTTTAACTCTTGTGTCAATGTTTTCTCTTGTATCCTCTGTACATGATATTCTCTCTTCTATCTGTTGTATTCTGTTTGTGAAGCTTGTGTCTATGTCTCCTGATTGCTTTTCTAAGTTTTCTATCTTTAGAGTAGTCTCCCTTTGTGATTTCTTTATTGTTTCTACTTTTATTTTAGATCTTGGATGATTTTGTTTAATTCTTTAACTTGTTTGGTTGTGTTTTCTTGTAATTCTTTAAGGGATTTTTGTGTTTCTTTTTTAAGGACTGTTTACCTGTGTTCTCCTGTATTTTTTTAAGAGAGTTATTTATGTCCTTCTTAAAGTGCTCTATCATCATCATGAGAAGTGATTTTAAACAGAATCTTGCTTTTCTGGTGTGTTGGGGTATCCAGGACTTGCTATGATAGGAGAACTGGGTTCTGGTGATGCCAAGTAACCATGGTTTCTGTTGCTTATGTTGCACTTGCCTTTCACCACCTTGTTATCTCTAGTTCTATCTGCACTCGCTGTTTCTGACTGAAGCCTGTCTTTCCTGTTATCTTGGTTGTGTCAGAACTCCTCAGAGTCCAGCTGTCTCCATGATCCTCTGATCCTG
Source organism: Grammomys surdaster (assembly GCF_004785775.1). NCBI lineage: Eukaryota > Metazoa > Chordata > Mammalia > Rodentia > Muridae > Grammomys > Grammomys surdaster. Next base: position 3,308,787 of record NW_021620876.1, read on the forward strand.
AGATCCTCGATGTAAGAACTCCTGGGAGTCCAGCCTCTTCTGGGTGTTGTGGGATTGGGGGGCAGAGTCAGCACCCAATGTCTTCTCAGGGCACCGGCTCAGACAGGAAGGAACCTGTGCCAAAACATCAGGATATGATGTCTTCATGGGAACAGACCAGCTAGGAATCTGCCCAAACAGAAAAGACCAGGCAGAAAGGTCAGAAGGGGAGTAGTATTTGGGAGGGCAGGGTTTTGATGGGTGTTGGGTCCCAAGTGCAGCAGGTTGCCAACTCTGGGACTTTGGGTTGTGGGGGAGGGTTCTTACCAACTGCTCTGAGTCCAGAGGATCCTCTAGGATGGTTCAGAATATGGTATCTTCTCGGGAACAGATCAGCTAGGAGTCTCGACAGTAGTGTTCTATGTATATGAATTCAAGAGCAAGGAAAGCTCTATGATAATCAAACAAGAGTTGCTTTTGCTCATGAATAGAAATTAACTGGAAGCGGAGCAAAGTAGTGTTGTAGGTGATCTGCATGTTCTATACCTTGCATGCATGCTCACTAGGATAGATATATCCTCTGTATGATCCCTAATTCTGTGCACCTATTGCATAGAAATTTTTACTGCAGATGTGTTGAGGGGTGGATATGTGCAAATATTGGAGTGAGATCAATCTCCATATCCAGGAAGTGGTATACAAGAAAGATTAAACAAGCTTTCAAAAATTAGAAGCCCAGATCTGTCACTTACTGGCCATGTGATGTTGATTTGCATATCATACATAGACTTTCAATCTTAAAACAGGGAGAGATAAGCTTCATGATATATAAAAAGACTTAGAACAGTGTCCAGCATATAATATGAGCTGAAAATTTCTAAACAAAAATTATTATGGCTAAGATGAGGTAGTCTTTTGAAAGAAAATAATAGCTTTACATTTGGACATAATTGTCTTCTACCCTGTGATGTAAAACAATATATAGTATGTATCTATCTATTAGATATGGAGGAGGATATAGAGGAGAGTGTGAAAATATAACAGAGCCGACAAGATTTGCTTTTGTAGTTGCAGTTAAGGTAGAATGTTCACATTAACATAACTGAAAAAGACATGAAGAATTCAACATTGTATCTGGGAGTTATTAAGAAGATTAAATAAGCTGCAGTGGGAAAAATTATTTGGACTGCTGTTTTGTATACAGTAAACCTCCAACAAGTAGTCAGAATTAATTTATTCATATTCACACCCAACAGTTTCCAAAACATAAATACTAATGAAGAAAACAAAAAAAAATCAAGAATTTTATGTAATTCACAAATATACCATAAATACCATCCCTAACAACTCATTGTAATTGAACCTTATTCATTCTATCACAGGATTCATGTTTAGCAGATTAATATCTTATATGGTAGCATTTAAAATGTATCCCAAAGTACAAATTGAATCTCTGAATATGAGATGTTTTCTTTACTATTTATTGCTGCATTTATCCCACTGTAATTTACTCCCCCAAATGAAACCCACCAGTATGTTAATCACTCCTGCTGCTCTTCCTACTCATTATCCTCTGTTTTTCTAGTTTCCAGTGTTCATGTCAGTGTTCAAGTCTCAGCCAGTTTTAATTAGCTTCTGCATTTTTAAACTACTGAAAAGTTTGTCAAATAGTTATATTGAATAGATCGTGAAGCCTGTAATATAATTATAATTCTGTCGGCTTGGGAATTTTCATCTTAAACATGTTGCTTTTTATGAGTTGCTTTGATATAAATTTGCATGTACCTTCTTTTTCTACTCCTAGCAGAATGATTACTTATAATTTTATTCTGTTTCCTTGGTCAACTTTTATTTGCCAAAGTAATTTTTAGGCTATATTCTTTGGATTTTTATTTGTTAGATTCGTTTAGATGCTTTGGGTGCTTTGTGTAGTTTAATTGTATCTATTTTAATAATCAACAGAGCCTTTTCAAGCAGGAGGGTTGCTTTTCTCTCCTTGGACAGCAACATATAGCTTTGCTGGATACAGTAATGTAAATCGATACCCACACTCCTTTAGAACATATACTGCATTTCTGCAGGTTCTTCTGGCTTTTAAACTTTCTACAGGGAAATCAGCTTCTCTAATGGGCTTTCCTTTAAATATAACTTGCATCTTGTGGTTCTCTCTCATTGTTCTGCATATGTAATATTCTAACTGTGATATACTCTGGAGATTTACTTTTTTGGTCCACTCAACTTGGTGTTTCATGTGCTTCTAGTGTCTTTATGGGTGTATCTTTCCTTAGTTTAGGGTAGTTTTCTTTTATAATTCTATTGAAGTTGTCATCTGTGCCATTGACTTGGAGTTCTCCTTCTTCTGTATCTATAGTTGGAAGATATATTCTTTTCATAGTATCTTATAACTTGTATGGGTTCCTTTCACATGTTTTAACTTTTTTCCATATCCTTTGCTTCAGTGGTCAAATTCTTTTATTTGTCTTCAAGTTTTGATATTTGATCTTCTACCTGGTCCATTCTACTTGTATTCCTCTGAGTTTTCTAATTGCATTGTTGAGATTTTCAATTCCACCATTCCTTCAGCTTGAGATCTTTACATTGTACCAGCTTAGAAAACATAATAATCTTTTTGCTCCTTTCAAAATACTTCAAAAAATTTCCTAATAAAAACTCATCAAAACTTTTCTGAAGTTCCCTTGACTCTTATCATAAGTCAAACTCAAACAGCTATAGCTTTCTAAGACTCTTGGTGGTGAGAGGATGATAGTTTAGAACTAGCTATTAACATTTACTAACTAGGGTTAGTAAATGTGTTGCAGGAATGAAGTAGTTTCCAGTATGTAAGGGAAAGATTGAGACTGGGGAGATTCAAGTAGAGATAAAAATCGAGGTTTCCAGAATTTAACAGCATAATACTGATTATAGACACAATGGGTCTGTGTGTGTGTGTGTGTGTGTGTGTGTGTGATGCAACAAGCAATGTGGCAACAATAGACAGTATGTGCCCATGCAGAGCAGCAGCTGGATAGAGAAACTCGCTTTGACATTACTGTTGCACCAACTACCTGGCAGAGTGGGTTTCAACTCCCACATGCTAGAAAGAAATTTTATTCAAAATTTCTTTATTTTGTAAAACTAGACTTCCCACATGAAGCAAGTCATGCTAAAAATGCCTGCTCCTAACTTCTGGACTCAGTGTCCACCGTAATTTGACTTGTAAAGACAAAGTAACAAGCATTTCTGGAACACAAATGCAGTATAAAATTATTGGCTTCCACTATACATAAATTTTAGTTAATAGGCCGGGCGGTGGTGGCGCACGCCTTCAATCCCAGTACTTGGGAGGCAAAGGCAGGTGGATTTCTGAGTTTGAGAGTGCAAGGCTACCCTGGTCTACAGAGTGAGTTCCAGGACAGCCAGGGCTACACAGAGAAACCCTGTCTCAAAAAAAAACAAAAAAAATTAGTTAATAGCATGCTGATTAGATTTAAGTCCCCCTCCACAAAATGAAACCCAATCTGGCACCACTATTGGGCCAAGAATCTATGGTTAGACAAGGCACAGGCTATTTACTACTTGTATTCTAAGAACCGACTCGTAATGACTTATCGTGATACCCACAGATTAGTGCATCACTCAACCGTTATCAGAGAGGCTTCAATTTGAAGTAGCTGGTGATAAACAGAGTCACAAATGGCCAACATGCAGTGAATTAAAAAGGGCAAGGAAATCGGATTTTCAGGATATAGTGGGGCAACTGCATGTATAAACTCATGGTTGTGACAACAGGCCCAAGAGCTGCATAAGTTCAAACCAGACACAAAGTTAGAATATGGAGAAGAGGACATCTAGAACAATTTGGAGGAGTGAATATAGTCAAAATGCATTATACAACATTTTCAAACAATTAATAAAATCGCAAAATACAGGATTTGGAATATGCTAGAAAATCTAAGCGTGCTAATCAATGAATAAGAGAGAGCTTTGCTTACAAGTATGTCAACTTTTACCAGTTATGGTTGTTCCACTAGAAATGTTTTATTTCTGGAGAAGAGAATATATTTCCTGTGCAGTGAATTATCAGCATGATTTAATTACCTTCAAATAGTTAGGACATTATTTGTACCCATTTAAAACATGCTGAATCATATGTCCATTCAGAAAACATCTGTCACTTGCAAGTGCTAGACAGTGTGCTAAATACACAGCAAAAGGGCTGAGCAGGCAAAGCACAGCTCACAAGGAGCTATTATCTCAGTGAGGAGGAAAACCTGGTATAAATTGATGGGCCAAAAGCAATTAAGAATACGGAGAACATACATGCGCCAAGCTGTGGAAAATGAATTTATTAAAGTAGTCATGGAGGACTAAATTAAAAAATAAACCAACTAGGTAGAATTTTTAAGTTGTGGAAACAAGACACAATATGCAGATTACCAGGAAAAGACTTTTGTTGTAGAAGAATATAAAAACAAACAAACAAACATAGGTACCAAGCATATCTGGAATATTGAAATAAAGCTAAGAAGTCATTATACGTGACAGCAGCTACCAGAACAAGAGGTTAAAAAGACACTACTTGTGGCAAGACGTCAGGTAGTATAGGTTATAATAAGGATGTTTAATGAAAAGAGTACCATCTCCAGCAATATGCAGCCTTGATACCAAGACCACTAGATATTTACACAGCAGTGCACATTTATTGCATGTAAATTTGGTTGTTATAACATATTAACTTGCAGGATAAAATTTGTGAAAGATTAAGCAGCACTGTATTTTCAGTGACTGTTATCTGAGAGCTTAATGTCAGGTGTTAAAAACAGTATATACATGGTTACCTCTGTCTTGTGTAAAAGTCTATATAAGAAAAACACTAGAGTCGGTAAAAGGATTCTACTCTCTCAGAGTCTACATCTTCTTCTGTCTTCTTTCCCATCCTCACAATTTTTCTGTTGTCCAAAATAAACCATGACATCATAGACACTGATATGAATGAGGAAGAGGAAATGGAAGGTTACGCCTGTGATAATGGCGTACACATCATTTCTTCTCCATAGCAGCGTGAGAGTTTATTTCAGTTGCACTTAACTGAAAGAGACATGGACATATTTAGCTTTTATTCTGGATAGCCATGTGCCGAGTTAAAATTAGGAGTTCTATTACTAAAGAAGGAAGTGATGATATATCTCCTAAGACAATTCACATTATCTGTTTTAAGTGGAATAACATAGCAGGTTACTTTAGAATGCCTTCTGTATCACTGAAGTCATTGTTAGGTGAAGGAAAGGGTAGCTAACAGAAGGTCGAGTAATGATAGGGCTCCGTTCAAGAAGGAACGAGCATCTTCGAATTAACTACTCCACTCTTCTTTCTTTATGATATCATCTGCGACACTGGACTGAAAATACTAAGCTACATTTCAGCAGAAGATTCTTCCTCAAACTTTTGAAAAGTCAGTTTTATCCAATGCATAGTTATTTAAAAATACCAAAGCCTGCAAAATGATACAAATACTCAACAGCAGAAATATCTGGCTTTGATCCCAAAACATACCAGATGTGTCTCTTAAAAGCCAATATCAACTGTCTCTATCTTTAGAAGGTTTTTTTTAAAAAAAAAATGTGAAAATCGAGTTGACGATAATTTGTTTTATCTACATCCAGATGGAACTCTAGTGACTGCCTAAGAGACAGAACACAGTGACCCAACTGGCTTAGTGCACCATGCCTGGGACCACTAGATGACAGGCTGAGCTCACCTCTGATATGGCAGCTGAATGCCCTTCCAATATGTAGACAAAAATCAACGGTTCACTTTACTACAGCCAGTGAATCAAGTTGTTACATTTCTTTTCAGAATGCCTGCGACTGCACATCTTAGGCAGTGTTTCATCACTGTTAAGATGCACTATGACAACGGCAATTATTATAAAGGAAAATATTTAATTGGGGCTGATTCAGAGATTTAGTCCTTCATGATTGTGGTGGGAAGCATGGTAGCATGTAGGCAGAGATGGTGCTGGAGAGAGAGCTGAAAATTCTACATCTAGATCAGTAGGTAGCAAAAAAAAGAGTGAGACTCTAGACCTAGCTCAAGTTTCTGAAACCTAAAAGCTCATCCCCTAATGATATGCTTCTTCTAATAAGGCCATAACCTATTCCAACAAGGCCTAATAGTGCCACTCCCTGTGAACTTTTGAAAGCCATTTTTATTCAAACTATGACATTGCACATGTACCAGAGAACTAACCAAGGAGCTTCATCTGGGCTGACAGTCATAGCAGGTGCTGAGACAACTCTGCCATGTGTAGCATCTTATTAGAGATTTTATTTCCTTCATTGAATTTATCTCTCCAAAAAGCCTACTGTGATTCTTATATCTTCCCACCATGGCATTTTCAAGACCAAAATCAGCCTTTCCTGAAGCCCAGTCCCTTGCTCTTCCACACGAGGCAGTGAAGCCAGACATGGAGACAATAAGAAAAAGCACCAGTCTACGTTTGCAGGGAATCTTAATTCCTTGCAAAGCCAGGTAGTGTGATTGAAAACAGCATCTAGCATACAACCACCACAACAAAATAGTCTTAGTGCCATAACCTAGCACACTTTTAAGAGAAAATAAAAGAACAAAAGATGAGCTTATAAATCAAGAAGAAAAACAAAACTATATAACATACCTTAATATTTCTCAATTATTAGGTGCTAACAACCACAATCTACCTGATACAATTATAATAATGTCTTGATTATAATTTCAATAACATGTTTTGACTTTCTGAGTGAGAAATAAAATTAATATAAATAATTAAAACATACACAGTTGCACACTATTCAAACATTGATAGCAACCATCGATGTTGCTTTACTGATGCTCGGTTTAAAAGGCAAGAAAGAAAAAAGAAAGAAAATAGATATCTAACTACACATACATGCCAGAGCCACAGCAAATAGTTCACTTGACAGTCTAGGTTTATGTGAATTTGGTTAATAATTGAGGTGCTGAATATACAAAGTTATTTATTCAATCCACTCTGCTTAACACAATGAGGTTTCTCTCAGTGAAATAAATTCTGGTACTTTCCATCTTTTTCTGGCTTTCCCCCTTAAGTCAGGCATTTGTTGATGTAGGTTGAAAAGAAAAGAAAATGTCAGTGCACAGCAGAACCTTTCAGAGCCTCAGATTACACATCTTTTCTATAGCTGCCTTTGTTATGGATGCTTTTATAAAGTGGGAAATGGTTACTACTTTAAATACGTATCTTCATAAGCTTCTTTTGGCATCTAAACTATAAATAGAGTTGTATTTAGCAAAATGATCATTAACTCTGGAGTCCTAAAAATCCAAACATCATAATTTTCTTAGTAATCCAGTGATCCATATTATATGATTATATGATAAATACTTTGATAGACTACCATACCCTAGATGTTGAATAAGCATTTTTCATCAAATTCAAGCATAAAATATATTGATGAAAAAATCCATCGGGTAGGGAGCTAGCCTCTATTGACTTTGTGTTGCATTGATGACTCTGTTTCCTCATCTATGAAATAAAGATATTAGGATGCACTGTGTAGATCAACTATGGATGAAAATAAAAAGTGGAATTATGCTTTTGTACTGAGTATAGGGAACAAGTATTTAAAAAAAAAAAAGACACCAGAGTGCAACTTTAAATTCCAGGTTTTAAAAATCCATAGTGAGTTGCTGTAGTGTAAATGACAGTTGGAGCCTATTACAGGCAGTGCTTAGATTAAAGACAATGCATATGTGGGCATCCAGAAGATGAAGACTCTTAGGTCAGAGGAGAAACTAAAGGAGCAGTCTGAGTCTGAATATGGTGAAGTGTCAATGTGGTGGCCTGTGCGGATCACCACACACACACACTAGTGAGAATGCAGCAATCTAGACCTATGACAACGACAATAGGAAGCAAGAGCACTGTCATAGCTTGGAAGTCATACAGAAGACTGGTGTTACTTTCTTCTGCCTCTGACCTCTTTGGTCACTAGAAATTTGATAAATGCATTACTATCTCTCCCTTGAACTTCTAACTAGGTGGTAAAACAAACCTTGTACATTTTGCTCAAACACTTCATAAGGAGGTGTTGCTTGCAATGAGTTTACAGCTAGGTGGCAAGGAAAGAGTACTTTTAGAAATTAAATCTGATACAAGTACACCTAAGCCATTCTCAAAGACATTAAAGTGCATAATATGCACACCTCCAATCACATTTAAGTATAATCATGGGCTCCCATAGAAGAATGATAAGCAGAAGACGGGAGGAAGTGATACACAGACACCTCAGGATGAAAGACTGAAGTCTCACATTCTAGAGTGCAGGCCTTCCTTTTATACCAACATAGAACAGACAGTTCATACTCTAGGAAACTATGCACCCAGAAACAGAAAAGTGCATACAGTCTATATGTTGAGCTTTGTGGTAAAATGGGAAATGATGTGAAGTGGAGAGAAAGGCACAGAAGTCAGTGGAGTGAAATAGACTACCAGAATTAAACACACATCCAGTACAGTTTCAATAAAATGAATAGATAGTCTTAGTTCCAAACATATCAGTTGTTCAATTTTAAAATTAAACAGAACAATGCAATTTTAAAAGAATAATTGTTATTTGATATGAAATTTAAGAAATGGAAATAAATAGCATAGCAGCAGAATTATAAAGCAGCATGTGCAGACTGATGTCATTCAACCAGAAATCTCATTGGAGATACTAAGCTACCATATATTATTAAGTTCATGAATTTCTACTGTGAAAACTTATGACTGGATTCACACACACACACACACACACACACACACACTTCCTACATCCCTAAAGAGCTAGCCACAAAGATCTCACAAACACTTCCTATTGATGAAAAGTACTATTGAATCCTAGAGGTCCAACTCTACTTTGACGCCATTTGAGTTTTCTACTTGACCTTTTCCTTTTTTTCAAACTGATAGTGAAGAAAAACGAGGCAAATGAGCCATAGTTTTTGGCAAAGCACATGTAATATAATGCCTGCCAAGTTCAAAACTAAAAATGTTCCAGCTGTTTGGACAAAACATGAGCCAGTAAATTCCTTCATGGCTGACAATATGTTTTTCCTCTCAGTTTCACCATCCCTGACCAAGGTATTTTTTTTTTTAACAGCTGTCAGTTCAGCCTAGATTTTACGGTCATTTTACTGTCAAGAAGATGATTATGGATATATTCAACAAAGGCACTGCCCTCAAGAAGGAAGTTCAATAGAAGGAAATCCATATGGAGATGAAAATGAGCATTCCTCTGATGTGGGTAGATGAGACATAGCATGTCCTGTATGTTTCCAGAGGTGTCTCCCATCTGTAGCAAAGTAGAACTCACCAGGTCCAGCCACAGTCCCAGAATTGGAAGACACCACATCTTAAAGAAGGCATCTCCTTGTTTCTGATCATCTATGGCTGTCATGGCAACACTGGATGTAGCAGCCATGAACCCTAAGGGTTTATCTTGGGCAACATGATATTTCACATCAAACTGGCAGCTGTTATGGGAGCAGATCCAAAAGCGTTTGTGGACGTTGTCCAGCACAGACAATGGCCATGTACTGCAAAGGGAGCAGCCAGCATATGGAGAAAAATATCTGAGCCTTAAAATGTAAAAGAATTTCATGGTAATAACTGAAGTTAATAGGGCTGAAGGATACACTAGTGATTCAGAAAATAATAATTGGAAAAGTTGGAGAACAAATAAAGAGCCTTTTTTATCTTTTTTGTTTAACCTAAAAAAATAGATATGAATGAAATACATGGAGACCAAATGGTCACAATACTCATAAAGCTTATTATAGTTTATTATTTATACCTCATCCTAAATTAAACATTAGCATGGCTTGGCTACTGTAAGTAGGCATACTTATTCATTGAAGTAGGTTGAAAAGCAGAATGAGAAAATCATATACCCTGTGCACTAACCTGATCTCAAATGTCGGAAGAAGTCAAGCTGCACATATTAGGAATAAAATGTGGCTAATAAATTACCTTTCCTTCAAGAAAAGAGCCAAGAGTAAGCATAGAAAGAAAAAGGCTTTCACCATAGCCCACCATTGATTTCTTTCCAGGACAGAGCAGTATAAATTTTGTCCACTTTGAAGAATTACTAGTGGCAAGAAATGCTGTCACATGAACTGAAATAATGTTAAAACTAATAGTAGCAACAGTTATTTATTACCTGTTTGTTATTCAGTCCTATTGTGATCTGTGTATAGTATCTTCTTAGTTACTTTTCTTTCACTATGGTAAACCCATGACCAAAAGCAAATTGGAAGGAATGGGTCTATTTCAGTCATCTCAGGTCAGACTCCATAACTGAGAGAAACCAGGGCAGGAGCTTAAGCCAGGAACCTAGAGGCAGGAACTGAAGCAGAAGCCATGGAGGAATGCTTTTTCCAAGCTTGCTCCCCATGGGGCTTATTTGCCTGCTTTCTTTTCCAATCCAGAACTATGTGCCCAGAGGTGGCTCTGGCTACTACAGTTTTGGCCGTCCCAAATCAATCCCTTATCAAGAAGATACCCCAGAGACTTGCCTACAGGTCAATTTAACAGAAGCATTTTCTCAGTTAAGGTTCTCTCTTCCCACATAACTCTAGTTTGTGTCACATTGACAAATGCTAGTCAGCGAAAACACATACCTTATTTCAACACAAACCATGCAAGACAAGCATCATTTAAATCTTTAATTTTACACGTAACTGTACAGAATCTGAAGAGAGGATCCCTTACTCCAAATCACACTACTATAAAGAACAAATACCGGGAGTTAGCATTTCTATACATTCTTTCCTCCTCCATTGTGAGCATTGTCAACTCCCCAAGATAATGTTCTACCAGGAAAGCAATGAGAAAGAAGTAAGAATGATAGTAAATTCATGTGTCATAGCATGAGTGGGGCAGTGATGAACTGACTAGCGGCTGGTAGCCCAGCCATCAAGTATTTCTGTCATAACTGCAGAGATAAAGCTAGAAAACAGATGCATGGGACCTAAGAATTGCAAGGGAAGGTTTACGAAAAGGAAGAGCACTCTGTTTCTATCACAAGAAGAATGTGCAAGCATCACAGTGCTGTACAAGAAGAGAAAGAAAAAGCGTGCACTTACAAATAGTCTAGATCCTTTTTTGAACCCTAAAAACTAAACTATTTTCAAACAGAGAGCACAAACGCTTCTATCTGGAGCTGAAGATATACCTATACTTAAAAAAAAGCAAAAAAAAAACCCAAAACACTAAAACTCAGGAAAGCTTTTACTGAGAATTATTTGCCAACTGATATGTGGGCTGACACGGAAATTATAACACATGTCAGTCGGCATCTGGAGAGAAAATAAAATCTTTAAATGGTGCTTTCATTGTTTTGAGTTATCTGAATTGAGCTGTTTACTTTACATTATTAGTTCCTACCAGGTGCCATGTACTTTTTGAGGCCTTCGAAACTTATTAGAAAATCATCTTAGAAATATTATTTCACTCAGCGTACATTCTATTTTTATTTGTTCTTCTCTCAAACAGTACTCCACTACTGCACTGCATCTTCGTGTCCCTTTACTCCTTCCGGTTCCCCTCTCCCCTAGATCCACTCCTTTGTCCACACTACCCCACAAGAAAAGAGCAGCCCTCAGCCTATAGACTTAATGGAGATAAAAATGAAACAAAAAGTAAAGGTTTGGTGTGGTTCTAGGTGGAGCAAATTGGATCATCATGAATGCAGCTAAAATGGAGTTACTTACAAAAACCAATAATGTTCTCAAGCAACAACTAGAAAATACAGGTGAAGTACAAGATAAATAACGTGTCCCATGCTTTAAGGATGGCTGTACTCTGATCACCGGGATACTCACACACAGGTATGTTGGTCATTTGTTCTCTCAGGGCAATTCCCAGAAAAGGAATAGAAGTGGAGTTAAATAGTGAGTCACATACACCCTTTATGCGCGAAGGCAGGCACTTGGTTTTCTGAGTCTTTTGGTCTGAATCATAGACACCAGAAAATTAGAATATTCTGAGTATTGGTTGTATCTTGTAGTTCTTTGCTCAAAATGGAAGCATTCTCTGGTGGAGGGAGGCACCTAAGACTTAGAGAGCAAGTGAGACTTAGGGCGTTTGTGAAGCTCAGATAGCTACAAGATTCCCAGGGCTCTTTCCTGTTTTTATGGAATCTGTGAACAGTTGCTAGAGAGAAAATACTTTCCAGTGGAGCTACCTGCAAGCTGGGCACTGAACACCTAGGATCCAGCATGCATGAGCCGTTATTGAATATTCCTGTGAGGCTGTTTGTTGGCTCGAATCACCCATGTATGTAACCATCCACCCACACTCCTGTCAGTCACCTCAGTGACTTGGTGAGCCCAGTTACCAGGAAAATATTATGGCAGAATTGTTTCTCTGATCTGTTACTGGGTGGAATACTGTCTTTAGTCTGTCAACAGTGTCTTATTTAGACAGATATGTTCACATTTTCCCAAGAAAAGCTACACCAGAGGCTATTGCTGTCTTTGTGTCTGACCTAGGAGATCCTTGACTTCTGTCACACAGCAAAGAAGCAAACTGTGTCTTTTGTTTCTTATATGACAAATGGCACACAAAAATTGAAGCTGTGAATATATCTAGGATGTAAAACTTCTCAATCCCAAAGGGGAGGGCAATCTAAAAATGTAGGTCAGATCTTGCTGGATTTCAGTGTGCTGTATTTGATTAAACCACAGAGAATAAAAGGCTAAATAGGAATTTGCTGAAAAACACAATAAGGAAAGCTACTGTTCTGTACAATGTAGGGAAACTCAGTGGGTACAGTGACAGACTAGCATTCCAAAGAACTCTGTTGGTTTCTCTGCACCACCCCAACCAGGGCAGTGGTACAGAGGCCTGTTATCCCTGCAGGAAGATTAGCAGTTTGGTGTTATAGTTCAGTAGGTAGACAGTCTGCCTAACACACCAGGGGGCCTGGGTTTGAATATGGCTCCATCAGCACCGTTTTCATTGTTCAGTCATGTAATCCAAATTTCCCTGCAGTTTTGCTCAGATGCTTGGGGTATCTTCAGATCCCTTTCTACTATAATCCCAGCATCCAATTCAGAATGACTACTAATTCTCTTGACTATTTTTATTCTTCACCGTATTGATATTTTAACATTTGCTTTATTCTTCTCCGTGTATCTGTATTTTATATGGAGCTTGCATACCTCGTGAGGATGAGAACAGTATTAATGACACTGGTGTAATATGCATGACTTTTCCCTTCTTGTTCTAAAGATTTATGCTTATTCAACAAGAAGGTTAGCTGATCACACATCTGCTTTTGCTTAGCATGGGTGCCCTCTGGCATTCCTCTGTTGCCATCTGGGGTGGGCGGCATGTGGGGCACAACATTTCAGATGATATTTTTCTCAATGTTGCTCTCCCTGGTGTTTCAGCACACCTTTATGCTGTGTCTTTGCCTAAGGAAAACTCTCCCTTTTTACTGCCCCTTCTTCAATCCTTGCAAGTCTGTCAACTACGATAGGTCACTTGCCAGCCTAGTAGAAAAGGTTGGGAGAGGGATGACAGAAAGGTCATTGTAGTTCTTGCCCAGCCTCAGCTGGAGGTGGACACTGTGGCTTCAGTTCATGGGACATTTTCTTGGCAGAGATTATACTATGTTCTAGATGCTCTGGCCTCAACATGCTTTCTGTCTCTCATCCTTAAGCAGAGGATTGTTTTCTTCACCTCTTTACTTGACAATGCCCTTTCTACAGAAACTTAAATATTTTACTTTATGGAGAAGACAAAGGAGAAGGTAGTAGATGAGGCTTTTTGCTTTCTCTTTCTACTATACTGACTGTTGTCCAATCCATACAAATACTCTAATCCTATTTTCTCCTGATTTCTCTTGGAAGCATCCAATGAGGTGTATAGACAGATTGTAATTCCTACCTTCACACTTAAGAAGAACCAAATCCAGCATTTAGTGTCATCTCAAAGCACCTTTAGTTGGAGTCTTCTGTTGAGAATTTAGTGAGACTGGCATGAAGGTCAGGAAAAAAAAAGGCTTCATACCACTCTCTTTTCATGTGAACATCATTCTATATAATTTAATTTAGTTGGATATCTCAGTTCTGAAGATCCAAGGACAACTGGTAATTGGCAGATTCTCTGTCTTTTTATTGAGAGGAAAGGAATGATGTTGTTTTCAGCTTTTTATGTCCAAGCTACAAGCCAGAAGATTACAATTTTTCTTTCTGAGGGTTTTTTTTAAAGCCAGTATAACATGCAGCTCTTTTGCATATTGAGAAGACAGTTGTATATAAAGCAGAGAACTATTGCTTTCTATGCAGCAACTACTTTTTGGAACTCTCTAAATTCAAATGTCCTCACTACAAATATGGCGTTTGGTACTGAGCTTTGATATAAAATATCATAATATCTGGGTTTTGGTTTGCTTTGTTTGTTTGATTGGCTGGTTGGTTGGTTGGTTGGTTCAATTTTATTTCATTTTAGTTAGATTTGGGTATGTTTTAAGTTTCTTGAGTCAAGAAGATCTTAAAAAAGGTTATCCTCCTGCCTCAGACTCCTGAGTTCTAGGATTACGTGTATGAACCACTATATCAGCATTATCACTGATTTCTTCTTGTAAATATACAAAATTATAATTCTGATACAAATTTTTGAATGAAAGAAAACCCATGTAATATGGCAAAGTTCTTTGAGAAAAAAGACCAAAAGCTATTCCAAACATTGAACACTGTGTCTATTCTCTGTCAAAATATTCTGGTCCTTTAGCAGCATGGATGACTATTGTAGTTCCTTTTAGATGTATACAAAGAAATGGCACAGAAGCATCAAACTTAGTATACTGCTGGGGAATGACAGACAAATTGAAGAAATGCATGTCTATTCTCTGATATTAATTGTGCTACCAAGTGATAGAGACTTTAAAATTAGATATTATAAGATCCTGTTTACAGTGGTAATTATTTAGTTGGAGAAAGTTGTCTTTCACAATTTTAGCCAAATTAGCTAAAGTAGTCAAATCAGGTTAGTAGATAATTGCACGTTAGCTGTTTCGTTATTTTGGATACTCTACGTCGTAAATCAGTGGTTCTCAGTCTGTGAGTCACAGGACGACACTTTCTCAGGAGCTGCCTAAGACCATCAGAAAACACAGATATTTACATCCTGATTCATAACAATAACAAAATTAAAGTTATGAAACAACAAAATAATTTAAAAGTTAGGAATGTTTAATTTGAGTACATTATCTGTGAAAAGATTTCTTGAATACTTGAAAACAAAGGGATTGGGGACAATGGGCTGGTTAAACACAGATCAGTTTCCTGTGAGATAGAAGACTTGCTTATAATTACTTCAACAGTGATGGGGAAAAAAATCTTTTAATTAGTTCTTTTTAACACAAAATGGGAAAGGATAGTTTGGGGTCTGTAGCCTCGAAGAGTTAAGCCATCTGCTTCCAGCCAGCTCTCCCCAACATGTGATTTGCAAATTAAATGTCGCCAGCTGATGACATATGGCACTACTTACTTCTCTAAATATCTTACTCAAAATGAGTTTGCTGCTCTGCCACTTGGCAAAATACTAAATGCTCTCAAATGCTGAGCTTAGGTTTTCAGAAGTCATGGCAATTGCTGTAGTTTTCCCTTAGCAAACAAATCTAAGAAAAGGAACTGTGATCTAAGAGTCTGGCTTGTCTTAGCGCCCCATGCCGTAATTCTGCCTTAGACTTATTTGGTCCCGTAAGATGTTCACAGCAAAGTTACAATTTTAAATGTCTCTTCACGGTTTTAGAGTAATGAAATGGAGAGGATGAAAGACATTTCCCTTGGTTTGGGGTTTGTATCAGAGGAAAGGGGACAATGCTCTAAAAAATGAAGCCAAAATCCTTTCTGAGTCCGTTGTGTGTCAGATGGCAGAAGAATTGATTGGTATACTGCAGCCAAATATTGAAACCAACCATACACTGCAGTCTTAATCCCAGTGGTCTACAGATACAAAATTGTTTCCCTTGAGGTTTTAGGCATGTTAACAGATACAGGTTGTTCTTCAGAATGATAGATCCAAACAAGCTTTATTTGACTAAATACCATCTCTTTTGGCCTTTTAATCACTCAGCTTCCATTAGCTTCCACTAGAATCACCAAAACAGCATAGTAAGATCAACCTAAGTCATACTAAGTAAGATCACTGGATGAATATACGTCAACCTCATCAGTCATACCACAATCTGTCTACCGGAATCCTCACATATATCTGTAAGAGGAAGACTTGGCGCCATTAGATTGTAAACGATATATACTCTATATCTCTAATGAAAAGGTGCTTAAATATCAAATTCACTCACAACTTTTGATCATACTCTCCAATGTACAGTAACCAAGAACAGCTCTCATTAGACAATACTTTGATCTCCTATTACATTTATGGCCTTCTTAACATACAATAAACATTTAGGATTGCATCACTCCAACATCAGATTTTAAGCCAGTCTTTTTACTATACTTATCCTCTATGAAAGAAAGACTTTAGGTATCCTCCTTCTCCCGCACTCCCCCACAAAGAAAAAGCAACATCTTTTAACATTCTATTACCAGAAGAATTTTTTAAGAGTATGTAATCATCTAATAAGTAATGATTAAGGTCAGTTAATGGTCACATGAAGATAAAATTCTTGCAGAACAAGGAATATTATATAATTTGGATTTTTAGGAAAGATGAACTTCATGGCCGTAGCCCATGAAAACAGCTGATTTGTAAAGCACATCTTAGAAATTGAAGTCCCTGTCCATGTTGAAAATTAAGCTTTTTTTTTTTAACTGTTAAACTGTACCAAGGTGCAGAATTGAAGTGTTAAGAGATACACAAAGCTGGTCTGAAATCATTAATGTACTTCAAGCAATTGAACACTGCATTGCTTTATAGTAGCTTAATATTAATCTTGATCCATAGAGTTTCTTATAAATTTCTAAAATTCATGATAATGAGTTTTCCTAACTATTAAAATAAAGTCCATAATGGCTTTTCACACCATCAATATCAATAATGCCCAGAAAAAATCTTATTCTAATTCAAAGATCTGTGACCATGTACATGAAGACACGTACACATGTGTGTAAGCATATGTATATGTATTTGTAGGTGTATGTGTATTCACATGGTCATGTGCATGCAAAATGAAAGCTTAAACATTCCAAATTCTTGTGTGTATATCCAAATTATTCCTCAGCTTTAGGAAATAGATTAGAGTTTGTCATGTGCAGAGTATAGTATCATTTTCTGTGTTTAGCTCCCACCTCCACTTGTTCTTTTGCCTCCTTAGCCTCCTATATTTTTTGTAAAGTTCCTGTTGTGTATTGTGCTCTTATGAAGCCGAATATCATCTGTATGAATCATGTAACATGCACCACTGACCATGCTTCCAGACTTTCCCCTAACTTGGTGACTTTTCTCTGTGCCTCGGTGCTGCAGTGACCTATGTTGCAAGGATAGTCTTAGTCACCTTCCTTGTTACCACTAGTGCCCCACGAGGACTTCAGAGGCCAAATCATCTGTGCTGTAGGAACAAGATTCCAATTATTTGCCTAGAGGGTACACATTTCTATTCATACCTTACCATGACATTCCTTTGGCGCAGCCAAAAGGCAAAATTACAAACAAAAAAAAATCAAAGATCAGACTTTGATTTTATTGAAGAAGTGAGCAACATAAGATTCTGAAAACTGAGTAAGTGTTCCAGAGATCAGAGCAGGAGTAAGAGGTTCCCAGCTGAGGAAAGGAGAAATCTGAGACAAGAACAAATAAATGAACTGGTCATGTCAAATTCTCTTGCCTTGTATAAGGCTGAACAATAAGACAGGATAAACAATTTGCAATTTAGAAAAAACTTTCATAGTGGTATTGATTAAAAATTAACCTATTGTACTTTTTGTTGTCGTTGTTATCTCTCTCCGGACTTCCCAGAAGGACAAATGACAACTTAGTTTGGTTTATCTTGTGGACCTTTAGTGTGAACGGCCCCTTGTGGAGTAACATGATTTTCAGGGAGCTATCTCAGAAGCTGGGTCTGAAATAATGGCTACATATTGTTGTTGTGAAATATTTAATAACTCTATTAGTTCTTATTATGACCCAGACAGCTCCCCCCACCAAATCAAGTCAGAGTCTTATCGATTTACTTAATCAGCTTTAGCACAATTATTGGGCGATTACTTCTAAATTATTTTTCTATATTAGACAGGCTATTTCTCAGATGTGCTCTCCAAGTTACTTGCTGCTTGAGTCTTGCCCAGGTTATTTCTGCTCTGTTAATCTATCCTCAGGGTGCTTTTCTTTTCCTGATCCTGGTCAATTCTCATCTAATGGAGACCTCCTTTACTCTCTCTCTTCTTCCTCTTTCTCTCTCCTCTCTTCTCTCTCATGGTCACTACCTATAACCCCGGCCTGGTAACTGAAGCCCTTCCTACTTCTATTCTCCCCAGTAACTTGCCTGTCAGCCACTTTTATTTAACCGGTCAGAGAAGATTGGTGAGCAAAGTTTATACAGCATCATTTGGTATACATGAAAATGTGGTCATCGGGACTGCAACCAACTCTTGGGGGCCAGTAATTATCATTTGAATGCATAGCAGCATAACTCCCAACATTACATGATTTTTATTTAACAGCCATTCCTGACACAATCAATCTCTGCTTTAATCTCCACATAATAACTGGTCCATCCATGTTCATCCTCTTCCTTGACATGAGCTACTAAATAAGACCAAGCAGAATCTTTGGTTTGGAGTTGCTGATGCTGCTGAAAAAGACAGAGTCTCTATGTTTCTCTAGATAATGTCTAAGAACCCAAATAAGCTAGAGGCTTTCAGGAGCTCTCATGATACCACTGTCAGTAACCTTTCTGAGGGAAGAGCCAAGAAGAGGTTTGATGTAAATCTGAGGTTTCATCTCCAAAAAGAGAGTCCTATATCATTTTGAATATCTGAATACACTCAAATTACCTTAAAACACTCATTTCCTTGGAAGCTATTAGCCACATTTCAAGTGGTCAATAGTGAACTCTAATTATTCTATAGGATAATTCAATATTGATGTCACCACCTCTTGTATTTCTTCAATGTCACATGGGAGAGACAGAAACAAAGCTCTAATTTCATCTGCTTACACTTTCGCTTTGTTTAATCTAAAATAATGGAAGCAATATTTAAGTTCTATCTCTGCTCTTTCAGATTAACAAGCAGAAACAAGTCTTCAGACTTTCCCCATAACCAGGGTCAAAAAAAAAAAGCTATTTTTTCCCATTTTGCCAATGTTGTTTCATGACCTTTCCTGACAAGAATCCACCTAATCATATCTTCCAGCCACACACACACACACAAACACACAAATGTGCACATACTTACAAGAAAAAGAGGTCTGCCACGGGGTAGGGAAGAGTTGCCATAGAAATAATCTTTGCTATTAACAATAACAAAATATAAACATCAAAGTAACCAAAGCATACTTTTCGTCATTAGCTGCTAGCAGTACAGTAGTGGAAGGAGCTGAGCCTCATTCTGATTAGCAAAGAGGAGGCTGGGCAGCCTAGAGCTCTGTGAAAATCTGCCAAATTGCCAACTCTAAATGCAATTAGCTGTGGGTGCCCAGGGGCAATTCTAGAAGTTGGGAGTCTAGTGACAGGGCCCTGTCCTTCTAAAAGTTACATTTCATATAAATGGCCTTCAGATCCTTGGATAAGTCCTTCCTACACTGCAGATGACACTTGAATCTCAAAGGGGCAGAAAGGACCATTTTAAGACTTCTGAGTACCCACAAGGAGACATATCATCAGTTGTAGGTCAGTACAAACCAGTCATTCAAACAGTTTCTTGTTTTGATAGCTAGTTTTTCAGACAGGATTTCCAAAAGCAGAGCAGTTTATCTCAGAGGCATTTCCTCAGGCTGCCAGAAGGCATGGTAAAGTCAAATCAAATTCCAATGCAGAGATTTGAATGATGTGTTTTTGCTAAAAGTTTGTTTCAATTTTTACCACCTTGATTTTTTTTTCAGAATTCAGAGCCAAACATACATTGTATAATTTAATCCACAGGCATCTCTCTGATGTTGATATCATTATTCATTTTACAAACAACAACAACGACAACAACAACAGCACAACTGCTCTGAGGGCTTAAATGACTTGTCTGGGCCTTATACTGAAAATTTAAAAATGTATTGGAACCCAGATTTCTGATTAAAGTTCGTGTTTTTCCTTAAATCACTCAGAACTCTGTCTCCCTATAGATCTCTATAACTGTTAATGCAT
Organism: Grammomys surdaster; assembly: GCF_004785775.1. NCBI lineage: Eukaryota > Metazoa > Chordata > Mammalia > Rodentia > Muridae > Grammomys > Grammomys surdaster. Next base: position 3,329,099 of record NW_021620876.1, read on the forward strand.
GTTCTTATAGCTAGTTTCTGCAAAAAGTGTGTGGCTTTTGATGGCAGGGTCCTAGAGATGTGAATAGGAAAGGGAAGAAAACCCTCACAAACCATCGGAACTGTGTGATTAACAGGCAGCAGGTGTACAGACTAAAAGTGTGCAACTCACATCCATTGTCATCTCAGCGAATGGCTTGGTCCCAAAGTTGCTGAAGGGGGAAATTTGATTATCTTTGCTTCCCCAGAAGACTGATAAATTGAATTCAGACTGCTATTGTTCCAGATACAGCCGAATCTTCTGCAGGATTTTAATCAGCAGCAGCATTATGTAACATATGGGAGCGATTTGGCTGAAAGGAGTCTCCAACTGTCACTGGAACATCCGCCCAACATGAAAGGAAAATGATAATATGTAATAATGGTGCTTCCTTATCGAAAGAGCAGCTTCCCTCTGAGAGACTCTGTGGTTTACTGTACTACATCCTTACAACATCCTGTTACTCGACCAGCACACCAATTGGCTACAATCTTGATTGTTTACTGCTGATTCCAGTAGCATTTTAATGTCTTCCATGGCTCTTGCTTTATCCCCAGTATAAATCCATCCCCCACTCAGTCTCCAAATTCTTCTTTTCTCTTGATTTAATGATTGACTTTTACCCACTCATCTTCGTGTTTCTGTTGCCTCTATCATTACTATATTTTTCATTTTCTTATTTTATAAATGTTTGAACAAGAAATTAGGATCTATACAACAATCAGCTCTACACCTCCATTAGTTTGACCCACATTTCAAAAGTAATAGTCAAATTATGTGTTGTTTCATTAATTCACTCTGTTAATCAAATTTGTTGTATTAACTGAAGTTGTGTGGGGATTCAAAGCTGCATCTCACATAGTCCTTTCCTGCAAACATGGAAGACAAAAAGCTAATGGGAATACAATAAATGTTGTCATTAAGCACAGGAAACACACTTGTGTTTGAAGCTTTCAGACTTGACCCTAGAGTTAGCCTCAGCAATGAGTCACCAGGCTTCCACACTGCCTTTCCACTCTCGTGAACTTCGTGGATGTGCCTTCAACATCTAGTGATGCTGTGCCTCCATACCTCAGAAAGGTTATGAAAAGATGCTGTGACAAAGAGCTTAAGAGTTCTTCTGATGGAAGTAATGGAGTATATCCTCTGACTCATGAATCAGCCCCAAGTTCTTGTTTCTGAGTTACATAAAATGAGAAGAGGGAATCATTGGTGTAATGAAGGAGCAAAGCAGAAATCTGAAATGAAATATCAAGATTCCTTTGAATCTTTGAATCAGGGAACTGATGAATTGGTCAACACCAGTTTTAATCTATTAGCTAAAAAACATAGTTTATTAGAGGACAGAGGGAGAAAATTTGTTGGAAAGTGTGATGCTGTTGGCTTTCAGTACTAATTAATTCAGTAAGCAAACCATGTAAGAAGAGATTGTTTTGGGGACTGGAGATATACCTAAATGGGTAAAGTTCCTGATGGATAAGCAGATCTGAGTTGGAATCCACAGTCCTGAATAAAGCTGGCCATGATGGTCCACATCAGTGGTTCGAATGTTCAATGGTGAGATGGGACACAGAGTCAAGAAACTCTCCATAAGACTGAGACACAGCTTGCCGAGTAGAGAAAACTAGTGAGAACAAACATGTAAGACGGACCTCTGCCTTCTACTAGCATCCCATGATGATGTTGTGAGCACCTGCACTCTCGCAGGCAAACATACAGGATCATATATTCTACAGGAACATACAGAGAGAGAGAGAGGGAGAGAGAGAGAGAGAGAGAGAGAGAGAGAGAGACATTATAGTTTGCCTCCCTTATCTCTGACCTATTTATCTAGCTTTTAAAATGGGACTTCCAGAGATATCAGTGATGCCGTGATATTGCCATCATAATATTCTAGCTATACAAGCAACTCCTAAAGTAGCAATGTCTACAAAGGAAGGTGTATGCTGATTTTATACAGTGCTTAGAATTCAGTAACAGAGAAGCTTTTCTTCTAAATCAATAACAGGGAAAATTAAAACTGTACTCTTCCACTAGCATCAGCAAAACAATTCATGCCTGAATTATTTGGGAAACTGGGAGCAAGGAAACTGTTCCTGAGGTTGTCACATAAGTGTTAAATAAATAAATAAATAAATAAATAAATAAATAAACAAACAAATGAAAAATTTCAAATGTACCATAGGTGAGAATATATATATATATATATATATATATATGTGTGTGTGTGTGTGTGTGTGTGTGTGTGTGTGTGTGTGTATATACATATATATTCTTCTTTATCAAAAATATATTTTTCTCCCATTTTATAACCACAGTACCTAAGAAGTCATAGATGGTAAGTGTTGTATGCAAAATGAATAAACAATTAGTAAGACACCATTTTCAAATCTTCCAAAAGTAAGAATTATTTGTTTACAATGTTATAACAATACCATTAGATTAAATAAACTATAACCAGAAAACTAACAGAAAGTATATACCAAGAGTTATACCTACATGTTGCCATCCCAAATATATTGTTCAATAATGTTCTGTATCAACATTATAATTACTAAAAAATACCACTTTTCAAGAATTTTAGACATTAATACTTACATCATTCCCAACCCTTTTCTTCTCAGTTAAATTCTTCCTGTGCCTCTCCACATTCCTTGCATTTCTGATCTCTTCTTTAATCACTATTTTTACTCACTCACATTTATATATGTTATATATGCTTATATAATATGAATATTTACTCTTTGGCATAGAATAACCTATCAAGGGGCTCATCACAGGAGAAGACTTTTCTCATTTTCTAAGACTTATTTTTATCATAAAATTAACATTGTTTGTGTTTGTCTGTATGAGTATGTCACAGATATGGGGGTACCATCAAGGTCCATGTTTTAAGATCCTCTGGAACTAGACTTACAGACCATTGTGAGATGCCTGGTATGGATGCTGGAAATTGACCTTGGGTTCTCGGGAAGAGCAGTAGACCACTCAACCACTGAGACACTACCTCTTGGATCTGTGATTCTTTCTCACCCTTTGCAAGCTTATTTAAGTTTTCTGGTTAATGGTTTCAGCAAATATCACCCACATTCTCCCAGTATTCACAGGCAAGTTCTCTTTCCTATGTGTGAGTCCCACCACATTAGAGGATTAGAGGAGTAGGAAATCCTGGGATATGAAGCTAAACAGGGTCTTTATTGGTTTTACTGCATTGCTGCTTCAATCTTCAATCATGCTCATTAGTTTTAGCGAGGAGGTTGAAGAAGAGAAAAGGATGTTTTTTTCTCTTCTTTTACAACTTATAATCATAGTATCTAGGATATCACATATGCTAAGTAAGTGCTACATGTAGAATGTAAACCATTAATGAAACATCATTTTCAGATGTTCTTTGTGCTTCGTACAGGAGGTTGTGGTCCAGGTATGAAGAGGAGCATGTCATGTGCCCACATTCCACTTGATAAAAACCATCTTTGATTTTATGTTGGCTGCAGGTCTTTGTTTACCAAAACAATAAAATGGTATAGGCAATGTCAGTTTTTTAAACAAAGAAATGACTAAGATGAAAGTGAAGAATCCAATTGGTCATGCTTAGCAGAAGAATGAGTGTTAGAACTGGAGAAAGGGGTCTGATAAAGTAATAAAGTAACATGGACAGAATATAAAACACTGACCAAGTTAGCAGAAAAAGTTGAGGTGGCCACACAATACATATCAACAGATTTGTTGATTGAGAAGAAAACCACCATGTTTGATTGTGGACTTTATTTTATACACATTTACACATAAATATATATTTAAATTTGGGTGGTCATTTTCTTAACTGATGTATGTTTTATCAGCTGCTTAACATTGTCCCTAATGGATTCTGGCAATAAATATTTATTTGTGAAAAAGCGTATGGAGTGCTGTGTCTGTAGGAAGTTGGGGAAAGCTCAAGAAGAACCAAGGAAAACAAACACTGGGAGTATTTGGGGATTCTGTGCCTCACATTGAGGGCTTTGAATTCAATGTATGATGCCAGATTAAGTATCAAAAGAGGAAAAATGCATTGTAAATTGTCTCCTTTTTATTTGTTTTGTTGCTACTCACAACTGTCAAATAGGGAGATGCAAATACAACCCTTGAATAAATAATTCCATCTTGGCTGTGGCAACTGGCTTATATAATATGTGAGTTGGAGGAGTCTCTAAAGATCTTATTTTGAATATGTAGAAGAAAAAAAATGAGCCTGGGAAAGCAAATGATAATCAATCAATCAGATAATGGGAATTAGCCCTCTTCACATTATGGTATGTGTTACAGCAAATAAGCAGTCCTCAAAAAGTCTAAGATACACAACAAAGAGTTCATTAATGGAACAAAGGGTGCCATTAATTCTTTAAAAAATAAAAAAGCACTTATCTGCATTTTAAAACCCTTTTCATCCTACTAGTTATGGGCAACAGACACACAGAAGTGACTGAGATCGTCAAGCTCCTTCCCTGGAGGTAACAGCCACCATAAGAAACTACAAGTTGACTGGCATTTCAGTCTCTCACAGAGGCCAGTCTTTCCATATCCCACTAGAAATAATTGTCGTAGAATTCCAGAGGATATGGAGCATCCTGCTCTATCATTCCAAACCCTGTTCCTTTGATATAAGCTCTCTCACTGAAACTGAAGCTTGATCGATACCCAACAAGCATCAGTGACACTTCTGTCTCAATATTTCCTAGAGATGGAGTTAAAGGTACATGCACTATCTTATACATGACTCTGAATTGGTAGTAAGATCCAAACTCGGGTCCTCATGAAGGTACCACAATTGATATTACTTACTGTGCATTGTCTCCAGCTACATTTAAGTGTTTTTTTTCTTAATTTTTGTTTTTATTTTTTATTGCTTTTTTTCAAAGAACCAAGTTCCCATGCTCTAGTATATGACACATAATTGATAGGCATACAGTCAGACACCCATGCTATCTTTAGGAACCAGAAACAATTTATACAAATTTTTCATTAACTTCCCAAAAGTTACAGAATAACCTGCATTCTCAAGTATTCTATCAAATGACGACCTTGTATCCTACACAGGCATAAGGTAGAATCAGAAATGTATAAATTCATGTTTAATATGCATATTAGTACAGGAACAAATGCAAAATGGGACAGAAGAGCCCGTAAATGCATACTACAGCCCCAGAGAATATTTGAAAACTATGATTCACTCTGTTTTAAATACTCTTTGTTGGAAGCATGTTAGATTAAATGTTCATAATGATCTCAGTTTACAAATCAGGAAACTGATACAACGGGATAAGTAACTCACTAAGTGCCTCACTGGAGAAGCAGCGTAAGTGGGGGAGCAGACTGCTGAACTCCACTCTCTTAACCGTTTAGTTTCTCCTGAACAAACAGCACAGAGAATTCTGCCTTAGGGATTCCATGCATGGTTTGTGGGTTGGGTGACAAGGTATGACAGAAAGAACCCAAGGAATGAGGCAAAAGCAATAAGCAGGGATCAGGGCATAACAAAATGGGGTGACAGGATTGATGAAACTAATAACCTTAGTCCATAAGGTGAGAGCAGTCCATTATTGGTAGAAATAAGATGCTGGGTTCCTCTGAACCTTGTATAAAATAATGGATAAATAACAGACAGAGCCAAATCCACGAGCATCTCTTTTGAGTGATTTTCTTGCTAGTCACTAACAAGAATCAATTTTGGCTAAAGTGCTAAAATTTCTGCCTGTACCCTGTTTTCAATAGCTGCTACCAAGGGTCTCCCTCACATTAATGATCTGTTTCCTTGGTGGAATTCTTCCTAATATTCTCAAGACTTCTCTCAAACTAGGCTCCATTAGTGCATGTTTCTATGAAACCAATTAGCTCAGCTCATATAGTGACATATTTGGTCAAATTCCAATGTAACTATCGAGGCCTAAAGATGTATAATCACCTTCGTATATTTTCAATTTTAAAAAGGCTACTGATCTTGCAGAGAACTAGAGAAGGTAATTGGGAGCTCACAAGAACACACACACACATACACACACACACACACACATACACACACACGCACACACGCATATGCACATGCACACACACACAAAAAAGTTTCACATATTAAATATTTTATAAATGTATACTATGCACATTAGTTTCAGGATTTTTTAAATTAAAATTTTATTAACCTTTTTAAATGTTAAGCTTTCTTAGGATGACAGAAAAACAGCTTGATAGATAGCTGTACACAGGTAGACAGATAACTATTTGCATTCACAACCATTCCCCAGGAAACAGACCTTGATATGAAGATAATCATTTCAGGGAAATAATCAGGAAATGAACATGGAAGAAAGGAAAAACAGAGAACTGTTACATAGTGAATAAAGTAGAGCTGTCATGTGGTCCCATAAAATCTACAGGTGACCTCATTCCTTAGGGATTGCTTTTTTGAATTGCTTCAAATTGATGCAAAGAACCTTGATATGATCCTGTTGATAGTCATTTTTTGTGTTAATAAGGTCACAAGCATCACCTACAAGGAAAAATGGTCACAGGTAACTTGTCATCAAAATAAGCTAAGGACTTTCTTCTAATGGCATGCTTAGATCCCAGATTAATAACTAATTTGTGTCTAAAAGAGAATCTGAGTGACACATCAGAGGATATACCACATAGAGACAGAGTAACCTTGTGCTACAGATAAATAAACTTACATATGTTAAATATGTATATACATCTAGACTAAAATATAGCAAAGCATTCGGTATGTCAGTGATCTCTCCTATCTACATACTATTTATTCAACCAGTGAATTTGTCTTTTGGATGCATGTGTATATGCATGCATGTTTGTATATGTGTATAAGAGGTGCATGTGAAAGCTGGTACATGTGTACCTATATGCACATGCATACAGAACCCACAGAACAACCATGAGTATCTTTTCTCAGGCACTGACCATCTTTGTCTTTTATTTTTAAGTCACAGTCTCTCAAAGACTTGGGACTTGTCAAGAAGATCAGGCTGTCCAGCCACATAGCCCCAGGATCTGTTTGATTCTGCCTTGCTGGTGCTGGAATTACAAGCACATGGCACTACATCTGTATTTTATTTATTTTAAATATAGATTCTTATGAACAAATTCAGATTTTAAAAGGCACAACCTTACAGTCCAAGCTCTTTCCCAAGCTCCAAAAGAGTCTCTATTTTAAAGAAAAAAAACAGAACTTATTTATTTTTATATTTAAATTGATTTGAAAAAATTAAAAATTGTACATATTAGGAAATAGCAGGCAATGATCAATACACATTTGCATGCTGTATAATGCTTCAATGAAAGTAAATATAATGGTCTCCTTGAATATTTATTAGTTTTCTGTGGCAAAAAAAAATCTTTCAATATATGTTTTCTCTAGCATTTTCAATTTTCTTTCCGATTCAACTTTTCTTAATTATTTTTGGTAAAAGACCAGTGTCTGTAAAGTTATGTAAATTCATCTTATGGCAATCAGTCAACAGCCTTAGCCATTTTGCCAATGAATTTCGACTAAAGTTTTTCACACAGAAGTTATTCCAAAACCTTGTTCTCTGATGCATTAGATGTTAATCAACCTCACCAATAATTCTTGCAAGTTGACTTACTATAGTCATTTGTGTGCAGAATAATTTTTATTCTTTGTTGATTTGTTCTTTGCCAATTATGTAATGCCAAAACACTCTCTCCTGTACACCGTCTTTTCTTCCTTCATAATAGATACCAACCACCATGCTCTCACTGCTTCTCGTCCCTGTCTCAGGTTCATGGCTTCTAGGCTTATATTTTGACTCACGTCCTTCTACCAGGGCCATCTGTGTGACCACTAGATTGGAGCAATCCACTGGAACTAGTGGGGTCTGAATCCATCAGTAGCAAATAGTCCATCAGTGTAAGGGTGGTATTGCCTGAGCCCTACTTCCACCAATGCCTGGATACTGACAATCCCATTCTTGTACAAATCCAATGCATTTATTATAATTTGTTGACAGCTCATGGTTATAATTGGATGAGTATTGACCAGATGATGGAATTTCACATCCTTTGTCCCTATCTTCTGGCTCTGGAATTCTTTACAACTCTTTTAATTCTGCAACCATGTGTTTCTATACTCACCACCATTCACTAGAAAGAGGCTTCTCTGATTAACCCTGTGAATACCATTTGTCTATGCATATAAGTGCAAGTGTCTAAAAAACAGCCTGACACTGTGTCAATTTAGAAAAACAACAGTATTCTGCTGACTCTAGGATTTATGACTCCCAACCATGAGGTTTTGAAAAGATTTACATTACAAGACATTAATTTCCTCCTGTGGAATGGGTCTTGAATACAATTAGAAATCAGTTGTTCACTCATCAATAATAGTACTGTTGATATTGAACAAGTGGATTCATCATCCTGTCATATGGGTCTCATAGTTCAGAGGACTTATAGCTAGGTAAATCAATGATATCTTTCTCCCACAGAAGTCTGCATAGCACCTAAAGCTATCTAGCTGAAAGGAAACTTAGAAAGATTTGTTTTTAATAACCTGATTTAATATAAGTTTGAGATCTTTAATTTACTAAAGATCCTGAAAATTATAGTTCGCTTATCACACCTAAAAGATAATTACTGTTGACATGAAATTGTTAGAAGTATTTCTTAATTTAGTTAAATACATCTTGTTATTATAATTCTTTAAAAATTGTTGGGATAATACTATTTTTGATGAGCATATTAATATAAAAAGTTTTAATAAACTCATGAAGATAAAAGACAAAAGAAAACACACAGGTGTTTTTATAAAAAATTGTCAATCCAGCCAGTATTGTGAAGGAGGTACCTTAATTATAGAAACTGTGATATGAAATGTGTGTGCACATATATGTATGTGTATGTACACAAAAGTGCAAGTTTCATTAAAAGGACATCTTTGAAAAGTATTTTAATGGTGTTATATAAAACATATAAGATTCTAAGTGAATTTTCTACCAGTTCTTATGATACCTTATATTAGGATTTTATGTGTTTCCTGTATACAATCAAAACAACACTCCTTATTTTAAAAAGATTCTTATATTGAATTTACTTATTCCCCAGAGATAAAACTATATCTCAACTGCACAATAAGAGATAAAGTCTTTTTACAATTGAAACACGTAGACATTTAGTTTATTTATTCTTTCTATACCTTTGGGTGTGGATTCAAATAAACACAGACTCACATATCTTAATCTTAATCACCAAATCTTTTTTGTAGTAAGCCAATCTATTATTGAACAAAAGAAAAAATTCTGACATCTGTCATCAAACAGAAAAAGTCTCTACCTAGAAAAGGTAATAAAATAATAACCAAGGTAAAAGAACAAAATTCACAAACACTTCAGTGTAAGAGCCAGAGGGGATAGAGGACACAAAGAAAATTAAACCCTCTAAATCAACATGATCTAAGTTCCTATGAACTCATAGAGACTGAGGATGTACACACAGAGGCTGCACTGGTCTGTACTATACCTCTGCATGTGTAGTATAGCTTCTAGTTTAGTAATTTTATGGGATTCCTGAGTATGGGAACTAATGGGACTCTGATTCCTGAGCCTTCTCTTGGGCTCTTTTTCTTCTGTTTGTTTGTCCAATTCCAATGGTTTCTATTTTGTTTTATCTTATTACATGTTATTTTATTATCGCTTAGAAACCTGTTTGTTTTGTAATAAGAAAGAATCCAGAAAGCAACTAAATCTGGATTAGAAAGAAGTTGGGGAGAAACTGAGAGGAGTAGAGACAGGGAAAACTGTAATGAGGATATATTATGTGAAAATAATTTCAATTAATAAAATAAGAATATGTAGTCAAGTACAGTGATGCATGCCTGGTTTTGTGCCAACACCTAGGAAGCTGAAGCAGAAGAATTGATTGAGAGTTCAAATCCAGCTTAAGCTACATACTGCATTTGAAGCAAGCAAAGTCTATATCACCAAGGAAACAAAGGGGAGAGAGGGGGAGCAGGAGAGAGAGAGAGAGAGAGAGAGAGAGAGAGAGAGAGAGAGAGAGAGAGAGAGAGAGAGAGAGAATGGAAGAAAGGGAGGGAGTAAGAAATAAAAAGAAAGAAATTTATAAGTGATATTTTAAAAAACAAATGAACACAAGTACAAGATCATATAAATCAGAGAGCATCAGAGAGAGTCGTCAGGCTAGAGGCGTGGTGCTCACTCACTCCTGTAATCCTAGCACTTGGAAAACTGAGGCAGAAAGGATTGCTGTGAGCTAAAGAAAGCCTAAACTAAACAATGAGTTCAAAGCCAGCCTGGGCTAATGAGTAAGATTCTATTTTGAGACCAAGAAATACATTTAAAAGTTTAGCAGGAATGAAGTTCCACTGTCATTTAGAGTTTTTTGCTGTAGCCAAGAAAACAATTTGGCTTCTTGGAGCACAGGTGCCGTCCAGGAATGATATAACTGTAGCCAAAGCGTAGTGAATATATGATGAACTATCAAAATGCAGTTTATCAATAGTCAAAATGTGAGTTAGAATGAATATACAAAATATTTATCCATTGACATCATTGATTAAAGAAACAAGAAAGAAGAAAAGCTGATTTGCATTATATTTATAGCAAATTAAAAGCAAATGCCTTAGCCCAGAAGTCTCTTCCCAGGAGGATGCATTCTTGTTCCTAGGTTCAGCATCAGAGCCAATATGCATCCTCTGTGTTCATGCTAATGAAAGTGTTGGCACAGAGACCCACCATCCCCATGCTCAGTCACCCTGCTCATCTTCTCAGCTCAGTGAACTCAATCTTGCTAGGCTACTTTGCTGGCTTGTTGGACTTATTTCCTGGAACAATTGCCATTGCTCTTGTTAGTACTTCGGTTCTCTCTTCAGTTCTTTATAGCTCTATGTTTCTAAGGATGTACAGTCTTCTGTCCTTGCAGATTATATAAATTTCAGAGAATACATAGGACGCCATATAAAAGAATACTGAGCTTCTCTTCGATAGTTGGTTCTTCTATATAAAAAGAAGAAATAAAGTGTCTAAACTCAATATTTGATGGGTTAAGAAAAATGCATTCAAGTTTCTTCATAGAAGAACCAATGATTCATGGGCATCTTTCATCTAGAGTCTACACTGATGGGAAAATCACCCACACATGTCACCTTGTCACCCAGTCTCAATCTTACAAACTTGACCACTACAAAGAGCAAATACAGAAGCAGGAGGTGATTTTGGAGTTTGTCTCCTCTAGGTGTTTCAGGAATTACATTCTTTTACATTAAAAAAAGCATCCCACAACTAATTTTTAAATTCTTTTCTGATGTAAAGTTTCTGACACAGCATGCTATGCTTGATTGTGCCAATGGATTCCCTCCCCCCTTTAGGAAAAAAACTGCAAAGCAATAATTACCTAATTAAGATTTGCATAATTATGATTACTAAATTCCAAGAGAGCTGTTGTAATAACAGTATAACAACTTATCTGAGGCCAATTAGCTTCTATTTCCTATCTGACTTAATTTATTTTAATTCAAAGGAGCTATAAACAGGATATGTCTAGTTGGTTATTTAATTAGGTACAATATATTAAGAGATTAGAAATTGTTATGATACAGACAACCTCAATGTCCTTCAAAGTGGTATTTTCATTCCTGATTTCCAAAATAGTTAAAATCGGTGCTATTTTCATAGCTATGTTCATATCCTAAAATAAGATCAATATTCTGTACAGCTATAGTTCTAGGTTGTTACTTCCATGATGGAAAAAAGAACAGGCTAAATGTATTTTTACTAAAATGAAAACTTAGATTAATGCCTTTGATTTTAATACTGGAAACACAGGCATGCTCACTTGATATTCCATTTATTTTCTGAAATGAACAAGCTCATTCAAAGATATAGAGAGATCAAAAAGGAGGTTTGAGATAGGTTTTGTTCAGGATTTGATTTGTGTGGCTTAAAAACACCCCAAGACTGTGCATGATACTAACAAGAAAGTTACGTTAAATCTTTGAGTGTGTTCATAATCCAAACAAAGATGCTGAGTAATTAAAAAAGAAGTAAATCCTCTGGGAAACATTGTACCAAGACTAACCATAATTATTAGAATTTGTACTACAAGTTGTACTGCAGAGCTATAGTAATAAAAACAGTATGGTATTGTAGTACAACTGGTGGATTGCTCAATGGAATTAAACTAAAGACCCTGGCATAACTCTATGAACTATTAAACAACTTATTTTTTAAAACTGTAGCAAGAAATATATCTGGGGAAAAGATAAAATGTTCAACAAATGGTGGTAGCCAAACCAGATGGCTGCATGTAGAAGAATCCAAACAAACTCATGATTGTACAAGATTCATTCCAAATAGGCCAAGGACTTCAACTTAAGGCCAGGCATACTGAATCCAACAGAAAAGAAAGTGATGGATACTCTTGAATCATTGCCACAGAAGACACCTGATCAAAACACAAAATCGCAGACAGTAATATCAATAATAAATAAATTGGATATCATGAAATTGAAAAGCTTATTCATGGCAAAAAAAAGTGGCATTCTACAGAATGGGAAAAAATCTTTACCAACAATACAACTGATTAAATTTAAATATCTAAAATATATAAAGAACTTTACATTACTGAACATGAATAAATATTATAAATGGTGTACAAAATTAAACAGAGTTTTCAAATGGAAGTCAAATAGCTGAGAAGCACTTAAACCAATATTCAATATCCTTTGTTATCAGGGAAATGCAAACAAAAGCTGCATTGAGAATTCATTTTACACCAGTCAGAATGGCCAAGATCAATAAAAGAAATTACAGTTTGTGGTGTCAAGGATGCAAAGTAGGGAACACTCATCCATTGCTGAAGGGAATGTAAACTTGTACAAAAAGTATGGAAAGCAGTGTGGCAGTTCCTCAAGACACTGGAAATAGTTCTACCTCATGATACAGCTATAACACTCTTGGTCATATATACCAAAGATGGCTCATCCTACTACAGAGATACTGGTTCATCTATGCCCATTGCGATTCTGCTCATAATAGCCAATAATCTCAAACAAATATGTCCACTAACAGATGAATACTTAAAAAAATATGTGGTACATTTCCACAATAGAAATTATTCAGCTATTTTTTAAAAAGAAATTGTGGGATTTGCAGATAAATGGGTGGAGCTAGAAGAAAAATTATTCTGGGTGAGGTCAACCAGAACACAAAAGACAAATGTTGTATGTATTATCTTACAAGTGTATATTACCTTTGATAAGTATGCTATGGTCTCTATAACTATAGAGAATAGGTATAAAGTAGGAGAATAGAAGGAAGGCAAGGTTCTCTCAAGAAAGGGGAAACAGAATATGTAGAGACAAGAGAGACTGGAGCAGTAGTATTCAATGGGGAGGGAGTGAGAAAAGGTTGAGGGAGGAAATATGAGGAGGGACAACTAACACTAAGTATCATTTAAGAATTCTACTCTTATGGAAACCTACTAGTATAGAAGCTTCTTAAAACGTGTACACATGTGAAAGAAATCTAAATGGGTTTACCAAATAATGGAGCAGAAAATGCCCCAACTACACATCTTTTACTGCCGAGTGAAATATCCAGTGCTGGAAATGGGTTATATCTAGTTAAATTTTGGCCTTAAGGGATCCCATGGAAATCTCCAAACATCTCAGGCTATTGCAAAACCTATTGGTTACTTTCCACAGATTGATGGTAAGGCTCTATTGCTGAATACATACTTATATATCTCATTGAACATGGAGAAGTTGAGCTGATACCAAGCTAGAGTATCATCTCTACTGACTAGTGTTCATACTTGAAGGTACTCTGCACATTACCAGAGAAGACAGATAAGTACCAACTCAGATACAAATTCTTTATTGTACAATGGTAATCTGCCTACATGATAGGCTGGTGCAATAGACATATACACTGTGATTGGATTTACAGCTCACTCCATGAGATAGAACCCATTCCTGACACTGTAGACATGGCCAAGGACCTAAAACTAGATAGAGCAAGAGCCCAGGAGAAAACAAAATACTGATGTTCTGGCTAAAAAAAGAAAACCAAAGCAACAGTGACTCCTAACTACATGATCAATGCCTTTTTCAGCCATCATCAGAAAAGCATCTTCTTGCAGTAATACATCTTCTTGCAGTAATCAATCTTGCAGATTAATACAGAGATCCACAACTAGACAATATGCAGAGAATGAAAGACTTTGTAACACTTAGTACTAAATGGAATGTGTTTATCAAAACCCTCCCCTCAGCCCCTCAGGGCTCAGACAACTATGCATTTGCAGAAGAGGAGGCAGAAAGAATTTAAGAGCTATAGGTCATGGATGATACCAAAGAAACAGTGCCTTATAGACCCAGCATAATTGAGACATATGAAATCAGAAAAGCTATAGAAGAATGCACAAGACCTGCACAAATTCAAGACATACGGAGTTATAGTAATGAGAAGGGGGAGTAGGCATTAGCACCCATCCCTAACCAAGAAGCTAGATCTAATTCATGACCTCACTGGAAGAAAACATTAGTTTTCTTCAATGGAGTCTCATACAAACCACACTTAAGGGCAGGCTCAATGCCCACTAATAAATGGCCAACATAAAATGGACTCCATGGTGGTGGTGGTGGTGGTGGTGTGTGTGTGTTGTTATTATTATTTATTTATTTATTTACACTTCAAATGTTAACCCCCTTCCTAGTTTTCCATGCATACCCCCCTGTCTCCTGTTTCTATGAGGGTACTCCCCCACCTACCAACCCACTCCTGCCTCACTACCCTAGCATTCCTGAATGATGGGATATCAAGTCTCCACAGGACCAAGGGCTTCCCCTCCCACTGACGCCAGCTGGAGCCATGAGTCCCTCGATGTATACTCTTTGGTTGGTGGTTTAGTCCCTGGAAGCTCTGGGGGAATCTGGTTGGTTGATATTGTTATTTTTCCTATGGTATTGCAAACCCCTTCAGCTTCTTCAGTCTTTCCCCCAACTCCTCCATTGAGGTCCCTGTGCGCAGTATGATATCTGGAGGCATGCATCCCCATCTGTATTGGTCAGGCTCTGCCACAGCCTCTCAGAGACTCTACTCAGCAAGCACTTCTTGGCATCAGCAATAGTGTTTGGGTTTGGTGTCTGTAGATGGGATGGATACCAGGTGTGGCAATCTCTGGATGGCCTTTCCTTCAATCTCTGATTAACTATTTGCATTTCCTTTAGACAGGAGCAATTCTGGGTTAATATTTTAAATAAGTGGCCCAATCCCTCAACCTGGTGTCATGCCTAACCACTAAATATGGTCTCTACAAGTTCTCTCTCCTGTTTCTTGGGTGTTTCAGCAAATGTCATACTTGTTGATTCCTGGGAGCCTCTAGCTTTCCTGGTATCTGGAACTTTCTAGTGGCTACCCCCAGTTTCCCATTTCCTACTGCTGCACACTTCTGTTCAAATTCCTGACCCTCTATATTTTTCTCCGTCACCTCCCACTTCTGATCCTGCTCCCCTTTTTCCTCCCCCTCCTCTATCCCTCCCAGATACCTTCCTCCCTCTACCTCCCGTGACTATTTTGTTCCCCCTTCAAAGTAGGACTGAAGCATCCACACTTTGGTCTTCCATCTTGAGGTTCATATGGTCTGTGAGTTTTATCATGGTTATTCTGAGCTTTTTGCCTAATATCCACTTATCAGTGAGTATATACCATGTGTGTTCTTTTGTGACTGGGTTACTGCACTCAGCATGATATTTTTTGGTTCCATCCATTTGCCTGTGAATTTCATAAAGTCGTTGTTTTTAATAGCTGAGTAGTACTCTGTTGTGCAAATGAACCACATTTTCTGTACTCATTCCTCTGTTGAAGGACATCTGGGTTCTTTGCAACTTCTGGCTATCATAAATAAGACTGCTATGAACCTAGTGGAGCATGTTTTGGCATATTTTGTCTTACTGGTTTTTTGCTTATATATTATGGTTTCTGATTTTGCGTTTTGTGTGTGTCTGTGTTTCTTATGCTTTCTGGGTTTTCATTTTCAAATTTTTATTCTGTTGTTTGTTTCCCTTTCCCTCATTGTTTTCTAAGGAAAGAGACTAAGAAGAAGTAATGTTGAGGAGGTGTAACAGTAGGGAGAATTTGGCAGAAATAGGAAGGGGAGAACCATGCTCAGAAGATATTGTATAAAAAATGTTTTTGACAAAAACAAATGTATATAAATAATAATATCAACACAAAATAGTGTGTTAGTTTCATAACTATCAATCATGTGACCAGATAATCCCTCATGTTTTCTAAGAAAATGACACAGAGAACTTTCACACTCTTTTGGTCACCCATGTCTGACTCTTCGGTCACCTTTTGTTTTATGCATATATATCCTGATTTGCCAGTTCCTTTTCCATTCAAAGATAATTTGGCATGTTACTTTTACTTGCTTTCACTCTAAGAATGAGCAACATCTCTGCGGTGATGCATTTAGCTAAAAAAAAAAAAAAGAAAAGAAAAGAAAGAAAGAAAGAAAGAAAGAAAGAAAGAAAGAAAGAAAAAATTCTTATTAAATTCAAGAGAATTGCATTCACTTTCTTGAGAGCCATCAGTGTTTAACATTTCTCAAGGACAATGAGTTCACACAGTTTTACAAAGCTGTCATGAGTGACATTTTAAAGATATTTGTCCTGAGTATTTCAAGCTATAAGAAAACTTTGATATTTAACCAAAATATCATCAAACAGAGTCTGCTTCAGGTACCATTATTAAATCTTTTAGCATTTATTACCATTCTAAGCATTTGTTTCCTATTTCTCATATATTTGGATGCATTCTTGATTATCTTTTATTTCAACGTATAAAATTACCTTCAAAATAATCACAGCTACAGTAGTCCAGATGTTAAAGGTCACACGTAGACAGTGATGAGGTGATCTACATTTGCTCAAATGGGCTGTCCATTCCATTGCTTTCTCATTGCTCCTATAAACAAAGCTGGAAGAATTCATATCCTTGGCTTTTACCTCTGAAATGTATAAAAAGTTTTACTGCCTCTCAGGGAGAAATCATGGTTCTCATTTCTTCTCCCCTTGATATTTTGACTCAAAATATGTCAGAAATGCAATACTCAGTGTAATGGGAAGCTGTCATCACTAGTAAATCTCTTAGGGGGAAAAACATATTTTTTTAAATAGTTGAGTAAACTATTTTTAGAACTGGAAGCTACTTGTTTAAGATTGGTAGCATAGGTTTTGATTAAAACTATAATGACTTTCCTCTCTGCTATCAAGTCAAATTAATTTCTCTGTGCCTTTTAGTTTCCTAGACCTTTTTCTTTCCTGAATTCTTCTATTCATTTTCCTCTTACCCTACTTCTGCAAATTCTAATCCTGGCTTGCAAATTTATAAGGTTGTGTGATTGTCATTTAAAATGTAATGTTCTTAAGAGCATTATTTAACATATATGAAGAATGTTTGTTTTAAATATATAATCAAAAGACTGTGAGACACATGCAACACACACACACACACACTTTTGTTGTTGTTGTTGTTGTTGTATTTACTTAAAAAAGAAAAGTCTTAGTAAGGAATGAAGTTCTGAGGGGTCAATATAATTCCTTTCCCTGAGGCATCATTTTTGGATTGACAGGAACGCTATATTTCTTTCTTGCCTCACGGAAACAATCTAACTCTGACAGCGTCGGAAAAGAATACGTGATTACAGAAAAAAAATATATAAATCATCTGAAAGCAGTTGGGATGTGCATGTGTTTGTGTGTGTGTGTGTGTGTAGTACATGGTTTTAAAAATAATTACTGTTTTTGAACAGTTTCTACATTGCAGCATATTTTTCTATAGTTTCTTGTTTTGAATTAGAAACTTAATATCTTTCATTCTAAACTCCAAATCAAGGAAAATGGAGAACTTAAAAACACAGATGTTCATGACTTAACAGTTTCACTATGCAAACTATTTTCAGATTATTTAGAACATTCAGATTTTGCTCAGAAATTTTGCAATGAGTCAAAGATTTGTGAATCAAGAATACTGCAACACTTAGTGTTGATTATCAACAGGACAGAATCTAGAATCACTTAGAGGACAGGTCTCCTAGCAGACCCGTGAAGGTCTCTGGATTCAGGTTAGGCCCAGAAAATGTCTGTGAGAAATTGTCTTGGTTGAATTATTTCATCTATGAAGATCCATTGTAGCTGTGGACCAGATCATTTCTTTGGCCTAGATATTGGACTGGATAATGAAGGGAACAGGATCTGAGTATAGGCGTTCACTGTTTTCTGCTTCCTGGTTGAGGTGCAAATTGACCAGCTACTTTAGGATCTTGCTGCCTTGACACCTCTACCATGATGCCCTATACCCCAGAATTATGAGCTAAAATAAACTATCTCTTTCATGAGTTGCTTTGGTCAGGGTATCTTATCATAGCAACAGGAAGAGGGAGTGAGACAGAAATTGAAATCAAGACTCAAAATGTAAGCCTTTTATAAAAATTGTCATTAAGGTATCAGTGTGTGTTACAATGGCCTTAATCAGACTGTACATAATCAAAACTAAGTTCAGTTAATGTTTAACACTCAACTAACATGTAGGCGCATTGACATAATCAGCAAGTCAAAATGTTTGCCAATTATAAAAAATCAGAAATTTTATTCTTACAATAAAGTGTTTTAAATGGTACTACGAACATATCATGAGTTTTTCTTATGTTAAACATATCAGTGCCTTTTTTAGAGATGAATGTATATTGTCAATGAATCATATCATTTAATACTTCATTTTTTCAAAGAAAATTTTCTAAGTATATCACTGACATATTAAACACTGCTGTTTATCTTTCTTCATCACTTAAAAGAACATGAGCTATTCATCAAAAAATATTTCTATCTTGCAAAGAAAAGCATAATTTACAACCCTTTGCACTTAATTTTTGTTTAATAAAATTATATAATTTTCATCCTTTATTAAGTAACTATTAATAGTCTACAGTATTAACATTATGTCCACCCTCAAGGTGTTGATAGTTTAATGCTATTGGCAATTAGAACATGAGGGTAGTTGAAGCTAAGTAGATATCTTAGCTAGGGTTCTATTGTTATAAGGAGAAAGAATGAAAAAGTCAACATATAGAAGACATCATTTCATTGAGTGTTTGCTTACAGTTTTAGAGAGTTTGCCCATTTTTTTCATGATTCCTATCGTGGGAAGCAGACAGGCAATAGCACTGGAGCAGTAGCTGAGACTTTTATATCATGATCTGAAGACAGTGGGAAGTGAGGGGAAGAGAGAGAAAAAAGAGAGGAAGGAAGAGAGGGGAGGACAGAGAGAAAGGAGAGAGAGAGAGAGAGAGAGAGAGAGAGAGAGAGAGAGAGAGAGAGAGAGAGAGAGAGAGAGGGGCTGGCATGGGCTTTTGAAACTTCAAAACCCATCTCCTGTGATCCATTTCTTCTAACAAGGCCACACATCTTGCTTCTTCCCTAAATAGTCCAATAACTTAGGGACTAGACACTTGGGCATATGAGGCTATGGGGTCATTTCCATTCTACCCGCACCTTGGATATTTCAGTAGTGGCAGGGGTGGAGGCAGAGCTCCATGATTTTGCCTAAAGTCTCCTGAGCAGCGTTTGTCAAAGACCTCTATACGGGCAACCTGACAACTGTTGGCATTGATGAAAAAAATTAAATACAAGCTAGTATAAATCAGAGTTGGAGTTTATTTTTTAAAAAGATGTTAATATAGATTATAGGCACAAGGTTAAATGCAAGAGGTGTGCTCAAAAAGAAAAACACACACCCAAAGCATGAATACAGCTTTCTCAAAGGAGTGTCACATTTTATTGTCTTTACAATAGTCATAGGTAGGAAGTTATTGTCTTCAATTGGTTGCAAAGGAATTTGAATGAGATTACAGTATGATTCCTGATCAGCAACAGACAGGATTATAACTTATCAATTAAAACTCCAGATCACATGGACCCAGGAAGTTAGAATGTCTCCATTGCAAACAGAATTAATAGTTTTGTTTATGAGATTCCCAGTAAGTATCTTGGAGATGAATCAAGCTGTAACCAAGGTCTTAGACTTTCAGGCCTTAAGCTTGCCTGGTGGTTATTTTCACATAAAGTATCTACTTATAAAAGGATTATCATCTTTATGTTGGCACATTGAGGATTAGTCTGGTGCTGCTGTGTATTCAAATGCTAAATACTAGCTCCCAATAGTTGATTGCACTCCAGACAAGCATTTTCTCAAGTACACCAAGTGATGTTGTGTAAACTTTGCTCCATTTTACTCTGACTGGTTAAATAAAAGTTGCTGACATCCATCTACCGGGGAGAATAGTGGTAGGTGAGGTTCTGGTTACTGGGCTGGGAGGTCACAGGTAGGAACCATAAGTCAGAAGAGAGAAGAAGAAAGAAGTTAGAGAGAGTATGGGACTCCATTAGACCACATGGCCAAGAAAAGTACACCTTGAGAACAGACTGGCCATAGGAAGAACAACAATATCAACCAACCAGACTCCCCAGAGCTCACAGGGACTAAACTACCATCCAAAGAACACACATGGATGGACCCATGGCTCCAGCTGCATATGTAGCAGAAGATTGCCTTATCTGGCATCAATGAGAGGGGAGGACCTTGGGCCTGTGGAGGCATGATACCCCAATGTAGGTGAATACTAGGATAGTGAGGTGGTAGTAGTGTGTGGGTGGGTAGGGGAGCTCCCTCATAGAAAAACCGGGGAGGGGAAGGGGCTAGCGGGTTTGCTAAGCGAAAACTGAGAAAGGGAAAAATTCTTGAAATGTAAATAAATAATATAACCAATAAAAAATAAAATATAAAAAAGACTCAAACAGGAAGTAACACATGGCTTATGACTGGGATATAAGAAGAGCATAAAATCAACCCAGGCCAGGCTTGCAGTTTGTAAATGAAATAATAGTTTTTTGTGTCATTTATGAAAGCTAGCTAGAATATATAATTCCTTTTACATTGGCAAGTTCCACAGCAAATAGTGTCATTTTTCCTGGAATACCTACTTCTAAGATAGAGAAAGTCTTCAACCAGACTCTAGAGTGAAGGGACTCCTGTTTCTTATAAAACGTATTATAAGTACATTTAACCTGAACTCAAGGGAGAGTATAGGAGTCTGCAAAGGGAACAGTAGTTAGGTAAGAAACTGAGGAAAACAACTTCCAGGCAGGGAATCAGATTAACTGCATGTGAAAGAGTCCAAAGAAGGAGGAAGCACACCCTAGGATATAAAAAGCAACTGAGAGGCAGGTTGAAGGAGAAGCCAGGAGCCTCTACAACAGTGTGCAGGAACTTTATACCTTGTTTTGAAAGTGCTTTTATTTTATCCAAACACCCATAAAGGGACTATGGGGCTTTGGCTAGGTGTGGTATGATTCAGTTTTCTGTTTACAAAGAAGGGATGAGGATGCTTAGAGGCTATTAGCCTAGCTACCATGTGGAGAATGGCTTAAAAGGGAACAATCCTAGAGTAAAGGCTGTTTGTAGTCTGATGTCAAAATCTATGGAACTGAAAAAAAAAGAAAGAAAACATGGCCCACATTGAGGACTATCTGTGCAAGTAGGAAAGTAATTATAGGGAAGTGAAGTTAATTTAATTTGTATATTTATTCATTTGGTGAGATAAGAAAAATTATACATGACTCTTCCTTTCACTTTGGCAGAGGACACAGGAATGTGGCATTTATAAATGGTGCAAAGGTTGGGACACAGTGTAATATAATCATAATGTAATGTCTTTGAGTAATTTGTGTAAAAATTCAATCACATAATAAAATTTGTAACAGACTTTTCTAGCTTCCCTCTTGAGAATGATCCCAACTGCTGGGGGGTGGGGGAAGAACCTAAGAAGTCTCAGTAATTTAAAAGGGGAGAGTATTAAATTAGAAAAGGGTCTTATGAAGAAATGGCCACATATTCAAGTAGTAAAAACAAGACAAGATAGCATTACAAATTCCCAAAAGATGCTATATTTGATAAAGACAGCAAAGGTATCCAAAAGACATTCATGTACCAATACCCAATGCAGAAGTACATGATACATTGTATGACAAAGGAACTTTGTGGGTGCACTTAAGTCAAAGGTCCTGAGATGTGATATTTTACTGGATTATTATCTGGATATGGTGGTTTGAATGAGACATATCACCCATAGGCTTCAGTAATTGAACACTTGGTTCCTAGGTGGTGATACTGTTTGAGGAGGCTTAAGTGGTAGTGCAGTCTTGCTGGGAGAAATACATCATTGAGAATGGCCTGAGGATCAGTAACCTTGCCTAATTTTCACTTTGCTTTCTGGTTTGTCTTTGCCCCTAAAAATTACTGATCTCTCATCTTCCAACTCGGGCTGCCATGCTCTTTCCTCTAATTATTCAGAACCATGAGTCAACATATACTTTCTTCCACAAATCCTTCTTAGCGATTGTGTTTTATCACAGCAACAGAAAAGCAACCAATGCAGTAAATTCAGAATGAATAGTGACAATGGTTCTTTAAAAGTGGCCGAAAAACCAGAGTCAAATAAAGGATGGAATAGACAATGGGAAAAACA
The DNA here is from genome assembly GCF_004785775.1 of Grammomys surdaster. Classification (NCBI taxonomy): domain Eukaryota; kingdom Metazoa; phylum Chordata; class Mammalia; order Rodentia; family Muridae; genus Grammomys; species Grammomys surdaster. The sequence continues at coordinate 3,351,725 of NW_021620876.1, forward strand.
CATGTGTCTGTGTGAGAGAGACAGAAAACACACACACACAGACATACACATACAGGCACACGCACATACACATGCAACTACACAAGTGTAGGGAAAAAGAAAGATGAATGCAAGCCATACAGAAAACCTGTAGAAGCAGGAAAAGGATTTTCCTCTAGAGCAGTGGTTCTCAATCTTCCTAATGCTGTGACTCTTTACAGTTCTTCATATTCTGGTGACCCCCAATCATAGAATTATTCTATTGCTACTTCATAACTGCAATTTTGCTACTCTTATCATTATGTAATATAATCATAATATAAATATCTGTATGCAGAATATCTGATATGTGACCCCTGTAGGGGTCATAACAGACAGGTTGAGAACCTCTGCTCCAGAGAGAAGGATCTCTGCCCTAACAATCCATTTCAACCTTCTAGTCTCCAGGACTGAGAGGAAAATCACTCTCTTGTATGAAACCACAGATGTTGTGGTAACCCATAACAACAGCAAAAAGAAAATAATGTTCGAAGTGGCTTAACATTTGCAACATAGAATTTATTGACAAAAGAAATGTAATTAAGAAGAAGTAATGACTTATGTGTGTTCTCCTTTGATATCTCTCTCTCTATGGTATTACAAGCTGCTGGCATTTCAGCTCAAATTACAATATTTCTTAGGTGAAATGAAAGCTCTATCATGTCTCGGTCTCCTGACTGTTTTCCTCTTTCAACATTCAGAGTCCTCTTATGATCATATGATATATAAGGTTCAGGGATTTTAGCTCTGCTTGGTGGAATGATCTCGAGAAAATTTACAAAAGTGAATTTTAAGTGTATAATTTATCCTTATGCGAATGCTACTCAAGAAAAACAGTCTTAGCTTTATTTAATCCAAAGTTTTATTTACTGGGAAATTATTTTCTCATAAAAACTTATTTACACTGTCTGGAAACACCTACTCATTGCCTGTAAGATACAACATGAAAATCCTCTTTGAATGCTTTCATGCTAAACTTACCTTACCAATCACCTTTGTGCCCATAGCCTCTTCTTCCACTCGATAGTTATTGCGACCCAAATAGATTTTTTTCTGAAATCAAGCATATTCTATATCCCAATGCTTTTAAGAAAGATAAAAAAACAAGTATTAAACCATATGAAGTATTATGACTTTTCTGGATCTAAGGATACATTTCTTCACTAAATAGCCAACAGAAATAAATAAAAGTTAACATAGTTCTTATGACTGAAATCACATACAGATTTTCAGCAATGACGACACCATTGATTGCTGAGAGATCTTCGCTGAGAGCTTTGCAGCTAGACTGTGAAGCATAACTAATAAACAGCTGTCATGATTCTAAGATGATTCAGTGACCTACCAGGAACTAAGTACTTTGTACCTTATGCATGAGGAAATTCAAATAAGAATCATACAGCATGCTAACCTAATTTCCTATTTGTATTAAAGTATTTTTAGAAAGAAAACGTAATTAAGCTTTCTCAATCCTCTTGGCATTGAGAAACAAAACCTCCTGTGACTAACAATAGAATCTCTGCTGCATTTTCTGTACCATATTGCAGCATTTAGATAACCCTGGCAGAGCTGTGTAATGAGATACTGCTAATGGTAATTACTTGGAAACATACATTACAAATCTTAAACGTACATATATTTTGATCTTGCTACTGAAACCCGAAAGTTCCAAGCTGGAAATGGTGACTCACACCTATAATTTTAGGGATGCTGAGAAATGAGGATTATCATGAGTTTGTGGCCAGCAGTGAAGTGAGACTCTGTCTCAAAAAACTGATAAAATAGAAAAATAAACATATTTACTATAAAATATATTATTTTTATACAATCATATATATATGTGTGTGTGTGTGTGTGTGTGTGTGTGTGTGTGTGTTTGATAAAATAGATGTCAACATAGAGATAGATATGTGTGTGTATAATTTGAGTAAAAATTATTTTGTGACAATGAAAAAATATTTTTGTACTATGTGATATATGCATTTAAATGTGTAGACCTTTAACCCAAAACCAGGTAGAGGTATGAGATAGTAATTTGGCCAAAGCAAAGGGGGAAACCTTACATGGCTTTATAGCTTGGGCCTAGGCTGCAATTGCATTCTTGGTTCAACTGTGGAAAATGGTTGAGGATATAACACAGAGAACTTATGAAACTTACTCACCTAAACCTACTCACTGGAGATGTCAGCATCTAGCTTCAAACTGAGATTTTTTTTTTCTTCTTGAGCTTCATATAGTCTGTATGTTGTATCATGGGTATTCCAAGCTTTTTTCTTAATATCCACCTATCAGTGAGTGCATACCATGTGTGTTCTTTTGTAATTGTGTTGCCGCACTCAGGATGATATTTTTTAGTTCCATCCATTTGCCTGGAATTTCATGAAGTCATTGTTTTTAGTGGCTGAGTGGTAATGTGTACAAGTACACTGTGTAAATGTACCACATTTTCTGTATCTATTCCTCTGTGAAGGACATCTGGGTTGTTTTTGGCTTCTGGTTATTATAAATAAGGCTGCTATGAACATAGTGGAGCATGTGGTCAAACAGAAATCTTAAACCAAGCCACTCTCTGTTCTATTGTTCAAATGTGCTTAAATTATGTGCCTCCTCAAGGTATCTATGGTAAAGGCTTGGTCCCCAGGTAACAGAAAACAATTTATAGGCCTGTGTAGTTGTAATCTTATTGTATGTCCATAGGTCATAAGTAGAGTGTCCTCAAAAAGAAATGCAGGCCTTTTCATCCTCTACCTCCTTCTACCAAAACTCCTAATATGATTCTTTGATGCTATTGAAATTCCTGTCCAACATGCCATCATTGGCCACCTAATGACCAATCATCATTGGTAGCCAGTGCAGATGCCAGTTCTTTGAACCACCAAATCTGTATGTCACACTTGCCTTTCCTCTTCATGAGATAGCTGAAGGTACTCATTATAATGACAAAAATCTGAAATATCATATTTGATATTCAAAACTCTTCTTTAAAAAGGGAAAATTAATTGCTGTTTTGATCCTTTTTTTAAGAAGAAAATCTGGGAGTAACCACAAGATATCTAGATAATCTGAATGAAAACAGAAAGAGAGGAAAAAAACAAGTCTTCCTTTGTGGGAAAAAAGGGGGTTGCAGCGGTGGTCCTGGTGGGTTTCCACGCTGGCAGGTCCCACATACACAAGAGGGTCTAAGGTTCCAAAGGCTGGAGGCTTTGGTGACGACAGGCCCCAATGACACGAGGAAGTCCTTGGTTCCAAAAGGGTTTGTTGTCATGGCGGATGGTGGATGGATTTGGATATACCCCCCTGAAACTCAGGGCAGTCCTGAGTTAAATTGGGAGGGAGAAAGGGGGAGGGTCTGGGGAGGAATGCTTAATTTGCTCTGCCCTCTGGCCTTCATTAGTATGTAAATCCCTAGGGCCTAAGGCCTAAGGTCACGCCCTCTACCTGTGCACTTTGGGAGGGCCTCCCCCTCAATGGCCTATGTAACTGAACAATGTAGATCTATGGAGAAGAGACTGTGTGTCAGCACTCTGGGTTCTGGGGACGTGACCGAATGCCTGCCATTTCTCACTTAGAGTCTCGGGGTTCCAGGCTCATACCCAGCCATGAACCAGGATACCCTTACGCAGTCCCACATTCCTTAAGGTAGAATGCAAAATAAAGCTCAGACTGTGTTTAAAAAGAGCTAGTGCTACAAACAGCCTCTCTAAGCCAGACAAAGCAACAACAACAATAACAACAAAAACCCAAGAGTAAAGAGTTATTACAGATTGAGTCTTCTCATTTGCTTTATGTTGCTAAAGATAAATATTACCAAAAAACAATTTGGGGAGAAAAGAGTTTATTTGACTAATAGTGTACAGCCATCAAGAGAAATCAAGGCAAAACTCCAGCAGCAAACTGGATATAGGAACTAAAGCAGAGAGCATTGAGAAATAGTTCTTACTGACTGTCTTTCCATGGCTTGCTCAACCTGCTCTCTTATACAACTGAGGCCCAACTACCTAGGCTTGCTACCACTTGCAGAGGCTGGGCCCTCTCACATTTATTATTAATCAAAAGATTCCCCATAGACATTTCTGTAAGCCAGTCCAATAAGGGCAATTACTCAACTGATTTTCAAAATCACTCTAGTTCCTGTCAAGTTGGCAAAAACAGATCAACACATTAAACAAGATGGAAACTGAGTAATATCTATCAGTAATCATTTCAGAGGATAATCATTTCAGAAGTTATTTCATGACCCACAACATAAATATAACATCTGTTTCAAAACATATTTTATACAACATGAAATAAAAATAAACCAGTTGGACTTGGGGAATTCAATTAGTCAAAAAAAAAGCTTACCACATAAGCATGAAAGCCTTGAATTTAGATCACTAGCACTTATATGACACAAAATATAGGAAGATTGTTTAATGGGCAAAAATGTTTGTTATAAACAAGAGGAATGGTATTTTTATTTCCAGAACCCACATAAAGCTAGAGGCAATGGCTATAAAACCTATGTGCCTATGGTGAAATGACGTAGAGACAGAAGAATCACCCTCCCTTGAGGGTCAGCTAGCCTGCTGTTTCATAAACAATGTACAAGGTGAGGATCAACATCCCAGGATCGTACATCACACATCACAGCACATCCACATTCTCAACATGAACATTCATACACAGGAGTATGCACACACACAAAATCAACACTAACACACATACATCACACACACACACACACACACAACCCTATCCTTCCATATATGTGTGTGTGTGTGTGTGTGTATGTGAGTGTGTGTGTGTGTGTGTGTGTGTGTGTATCAAGCGCCAATGCAGAAAGAACTCACTCATTCTGGATGAAACATAAGCTTCATTCTTTATTCTAAAGAGAAAAATAAAAGCTTCTACCATTCTATTGCTAAATGAGGAAAACCTAAGTCCATTAGAAAAAAATTCTGTCCTTGTCAGTAAGAACCATGTCTTACTGTTAAGAAAAAAACTGTCTCGCCAGGCAATGGAGGTGCTTGCCTTTAATCCCAACACTTGGGAGGCAGAGGAAGGCGGATTTCTGAGTTCAAGGGCAGCCTGGTCTAAAGAGTAAGTTCCAGGATAGCCAGGGCTATGCAGAGAAACCCTGTACCAAAAGAAAAGAGGAAGAAGAAGAAGAAGAAGAAGAAGAAGAAGAAGAAGAAGAAGAAGAAGAAGAAGAAGAAGAAGAAGAAGAAGAAGAAATAATCCTGTCTCCTGTCTCATGGTGAGAAGCCTTCCTGCTGCTCTCTGTTCTCTCTGCAGCTCTTTTCTGCTCTGTTCTCCGTGTTCTATCCTGCCTCTTTCCTCAGCTCTTCAGCTTATCAGCTCTGTTATATTATTCTTTGTCTCTTCTCTTTCTCCTCAGCTCTATTATATTGTGCTATGTTCTGCTATCTTTTCTGCTTCTATTTTGCGTCTCTGCAGCCCTTCTATTCTTCTTCTGCCTCCTTAATGTCATTGTTACTAGTTTTTGTACATTTTTTAGGAAAATAGATCACATGGTATTCTAAGAATCTTTTTTTCTCAAAAGTTCACAAAAGTTCAAACATAAATTCAAATCTTAAATTGAATAAAAAAGTAACAAAAGAGATGTTTACATGTGTTTCCATTTAGACTAGATATCTAATGAAATATCCATTATTTGCCACTAGCTCCACAGATTCATTGAAAGTATAAAACTATAATTCATAGATTTAAGTTAGCAAATCATCTGCCTAATGTTTCATTAATATTGAAGTTTTGTATAGATAAATCCAATCAATATTTTATCTTTTGTCCTTGTACCTACAATAAACTATTCATTCCCAGTTTATGGCCTGTAGTTATCAGATAATAGTTTTACAACTAGCCCAGAAAAAAACTTTTGATTATAAATCTTCTTCATACCTATTTTCTATCTTAGTGAAATTAACTTATGATACATGAAGATTTGCAGAACCTTAATTGCACCCCTTTATATAAATGGTTCAATAATTACTTGTATAAACTTAAGTATTATATAGAATCATTATTAGGAATTAAAAATCATACATTTGTCTACATAGCATCTCTACAAGACAGTACATCTTCATTGTGCAGGAATTCTACTCAATAGGGTGGGCTAATGCCAAGGGATTGTTATATTAATTTAATAATGACAGAAAAGGCATATCAATAGCAAAAATCACTCCTGAGATGAAGTCTCTAAGGCCTTGCTTCCAAGAGCACATCCATCACAGACAATGCAAAAATGGTAGACCATCTCAGGAAAGTCATCTGCTACCCTTTACCCTTTCCTAGATGGCTTGTGACACAAAACCAGCTTCTAGATTGTACCTGTGAACCTATAGACAACTACAGGTCTTAAACCTCAGCAGAGAATTTTTTGTGCAATGGATGATGGTTAACTGAATAACTCATAGCTGCCCAAAGTGCAGCGAATAAGATAATAAGTGTCTATAGAGTGCTCAGCCATACATGGACATCTATACATTGCCACTACCACAACCCTCCAAAATTCAATAAACATCTTCAAAGAGAGGATGAAGAGACTGACAGAGTCAGTGGTTGGAGTAGGCTGGAGCAAGACAATGTCTTCTGGAATTGACAGGAGGGTTGAACTCATGAATTCACAGCAGGTATGGCTACCTGCATAAAATCAATCCAATTATTGTTCAGCCCGAATAGGGGAGGAACTCAACAGACCAACTTCTAATTGAGAAGTTATGGATAGTTATGGATATTCGATGCCTTCTGAGAGAGAGAAAGGGGAGAGGGGAAGGGAGAAGGGGAGGGGGAGGGAGAGGGGGAGAGACAGGGAGGGAGAAGTTTTCCTTAAGAGTATGACGCCTGAAAGGTAGATGATACTTCAATGGATGGGTCCACATCCAGAAGTATATAGTTACCACAAATTGGACTTGCTGTGTTATTAAGAAAGAAAGAAAGAAAGAAAGAAAGAAAGAAAGAAAGAAAGAAAGAAAGAAAGAAAGGAAGGAAGGAAGGAAGGAAGGAAGAAAGAAAGGAAGAAAGAAAGAGGGAGGGAGGGAGAGAGAAAGAGAGAGAGAAAGAGAGAGAGAGAGAGAGAGAGAGAGAGAGAGAGAGAGAGAGAGAGAAAAGAAAGAGCACATAAGGGAGAAGATTTTGAGGAGGACTGTAGATATAGGAATAATTGAATGAGCCCTACTATGATCAAAAATATATTCTTCTCAGAAGATCTATAAAGTGTCAGGGTGGGATGGTTTCCCAGGATTGACCTCCCCTTTCTCATAGGTAAAGGGGAAAGAGACATAGAGGGACTTTGTGGGGAGGGGACTTGGAGGGGTCTGTGATTGGGTTATAATGTGAATAAATAAATTAATGGAAAAAAGAATAAAAATTTTATATTAATTTATATTTCAATTAAAAATTGAAAGAGATAATCAAGCTACAATCTATAGACCAGAGAGGCTAAGTATCAAGGAGGGCTCAAGAGGGAATGCATGGATCCTGGGATGGGAAAATAGAATAGATTTTTGTGGGTACACTTGGAGCAAATGCAAATAGGAACCGGAGGGATCGCATGTATGGGGTAGAGGGAGAGAGTACTGGGAGAGACAACTGGAATCGGGGCATATTTAGGGGACAATATGAAAACCTAGTGTAGTGGAAACTCTCTGAAAACTACATGAGTAACCCTAGTGAAGACTCCTAGCAATAAGCAAACAAAGCCTAAATCAGCCAGTCTGTAACCAGAATAGAGTTCCAGCAGTGGGAATGGAGCATTAACCTTGTACCTACAATACATCCTGCCTACAAGATGTGCTGAAGTACTGTAGGCACAGAACTTATGGGAGTGGCCAACCAATGACTGGTTCAACTTCAGACCCATGCAATGAGGGTGAGAGAACCTATGTTTGACACTGCCTAGAAGGTCAGGAACCAGAGACAGAATAGCCCAGACACTCAGAATAGAGAACCAAACACAACTAGCAAAATAAGTCAATGAAATGAATCCTCGTGACAGTCTGTTATACTCATAGATTGGTGTCAAGCACAATCATAATCAGAGAAGCTTCATCCAGCAACTGATGGGAGGAGGTACAGAGACCCAAAGCCAAACAATAGGCAGAGCTTGGAGAACTCCATTAAAGAGGCAGAGGAAGAACTGTAAGACCCAGTGGGTTCAAGTATACCATGGGAACACAGCCCACATAATCAATTAAGCAGGTCTCATAGGGGCTCACAAAGACTGAACCAACAATCAGGGAGTATGTATGTGTCTGACCTAGGTCCTTTGCATATATGTTATTGCCAAGTCCTGTATGACTGTGTAAGGGACAATGTGGCAGAGTTTCCTGCCCCTGGAGCATAGCCAGGATGACATAGGCCTCCATAAGTGTTGATGATTGCTGTGGATGCGGAGCTTGTTTGTATAGTAATGTATACATTTTACTTCATGGTTCACCTTCCAGGAATATTCTCTCTGTTAAGATTAATGGCTCCATGATAATTAGAAACAGCATGACCAGGAGACAAGAATGTGTTCTTCACCAAAATGGTAACCTCTGTGACCTTCAGGAAAACCCTTAAGGCTGAGGGAAAGATCACTGAAAATGTGAGTTTAAGAATATGTAATTTCTCAACTATGCAAAACATAAAAATTCAGTATGAATTATATGTGGGGCTTCATGGACCTAAAGAACAGAGACAGCTCCACCAATGAGTCTGCTTGTCAGAAAGATATTAAGAAAAGACATAAAGAGATTTAGGGAATGATGATCTCAGGGCAAGATTTCACCTAAGTTTATTGTTTGTGCTTACAAAAGCAGGGAGATTCTAGAGTTCAAAATCAGACTGGGACTGAACAAGTTAAGGTCTAGAAGCATGGGAATGGTAATTTCAGGACAAGATCCTACCCATGAAAACTTATTGTTTGCGCTTACAAAGGCAAGCAAATCTCTTTGTTCATTTGCTATGTTAAAAAGAATGTATTTGCTTTCTCTTTCTAAGAATCAAGGGGCTAAGGTCATAAAATGATGATTTGTGAGAAAATGAAAAGGGAACCTTGAGTAATGACTGAATTGATATGTAAATAAAAGAATGGGCTTTTGGTCTTCAAGAGCTGAGGCATCTACACAGCTGTCAAGAGAGCTATCTGGACCAAAAGTCAGAGCTATCATCTTCATTCTTCATTGACTGCCAGATTTTTTGTCCTCCACTCCCAAATACCCCTTGCTCAGGACCCCCTCTCTAAGCTGAAGCTGGTGCTTGGCATGTTGTGATTATTTAGCTTGGTGTTCTTGTGGGTCTTTTAACAGTGTGAGTTGAAGTATCTCTGACTCTTTTGCCTGCTTTATGGACTCTTTCCTCCTACTTGGTTGCCTCATCCAGCCTTGATAAGAGGGTTTAGCCCAGTCTTATTGTAACTTCTTATACTCTGTTAATATCTGTGAGAAGCCTGCTCTTTCCTGAAAGGAAATGGAAGATAGGTGGATATGGGGGAGAAAGATATTACCAGGGAAGGGAGGCCAGAAGTAGTGGAAGGAGAGGAAAACAGTCAGGGTGTAATTTATGAAAGAATATATAAATAAAGAGAAAAAAATTGAAAATGTTCTGAGATAAGAGTTTAGAGGTAGGATCAATTACTTTCAAAGAATCTCAAATAAATATCTTAAAAATATACTTCAAGGTCTTCAAAAAATAAGGACATTTCAAAATTAGTAGAAGAAAATAATAAAATCATAAAAATAATAGAAAATAAAGCAGAAATTAATGAAATGGTAACTGGAAGAATAAGACCTATACCACAAGAAAAACGTTAGTACTTTTGAAGAATAAACATGATTGAGAAGTAATTTCCAAACTGACCAAGCAAGAGACAGGACCCAAACCAATCAAATTAGAGATGTCAAGAGGTAATGTCAGATTCAGAGAAACCCAAGTAACAGAAGGAAACATATACTGGACTATATTCCAATAAATTATAAAATCCAGGCACTAAAATTTGTCTGGCCTTAAAAGAAATAAGACCACTAACATTTACTGTATCCCATTTAAAAAAAAACTCACATTTTAAATTATTAAAATGTATAAGATACACCTTATATTATTCTTAAGAACTGAAAATAATTGACCTTAACAAAGATCATAGTGCTTAGAAGGAAAAACTTATTATTTCAAATGATAGTAGAAAGAGAGAAGGGGGAGGGAGGGAGGGGGAGAAAATGAGGAGAAGGAGGAAAGAGAAGGAGGAGAAGGAGAGAGAGAAGGAACAGGAGGAGGAGGAGGAGGAGGAGGAGGCAATCCTTGATTCAAGATAAAGTTTCTTGATAAAATATATGAAGTCAATTTATTAAAACCTGCTGAAGCAAGACTATAATAATAGTCCACAGCCAATGTTATTGATGAGATATCGGAAGTATTTCTTTGAAAGAGAGATAAAATTAATAATGATTCCTGTTTAGTTGGAATTTCTAAATCATGGTATGAAAGCAGAGAAGAAGGGTGAAAGATAAAGGATCTAACAGGAACAAATATTCATTATTTACAGATAATAGGACTGAGAAGACGCAAATGATCTTCCTAAAATTTTAAGGAGCTGATGAAATTGTTCGTAGATTGATTATTTTATTAAGTTTAACATGAAAAACTATTGTGATTTTATGCTTCATCAATAAACAGGAGGAAAAGCTCATAAAGTAGTACATTTATGCAACAACAAATGTTGTAAAGTTTCTGGGGCGAGCTTTTACATTTCAAAAGTCATACAAAGAAAAAACGTGGAATTATTAAATGACCATGTAGTTGATAAACTAGTGAAGACATAAGCACTTATTTTAAACCCCCTTTCTCTTCCTATTAGTAGACGCTGCATTCCTAGCCAAAAATCACTATAGCATTTGATTTAAAATTTGATAAGCTTTTCTAAAATGTTTATAGATGATCAAAGAAGTATGCCCAAGGCATCAATGAAGAAAAAGAACTCAGCAGAGTGTGTGCTGCTGGATCTCTTATACTATAGTTTGATGTGGTCTGTTCCTCAAAGATTCATTCGCTAGAAGCACACCTTTAGTCAGTAGCAGAACCGTCAAAATGAAATGAAGACTGAGGCAATCTTAGGTCATGAGGTTCGCAGCTGCATGGGGATTAATGTTGTTTTGTGGAAGCAGGCATTTCTGGAATAGTCCTCATGATAGGTTCTGTAAAGCAAGGGCACCCAGGTGTTTGGCCCTGTGCTTATAGCTGGTTCATTTAACAGTTCCCAAATACGCTGTTGCATAGCCAAGGGGCTCTTGCCAAAGTGACAGCAATGGGCCATTTAGACTTTCTAGTCACCACAATTGAAGGCCAAATAAATGTCTTTTCTGAGGGTAAGATAAATTGAGACAATGTGATGTGGTGTCAGAAAATAACCAGAGTCCTGTGGGATAGAGTAGGAGAGCTTGTAACCAGCTTCACGTACAAAAAGAGGCGACACAGGAGAAAGGTGGCATCTAGAACTCTGGAGGTTAAGATTTTATCCAAGGAACAATGGCCACAGTTGTCCACACACAAAAGCTATTCACATAAACCCATTACTTAAACTTTAGACTTTTTAAAGCAAATACATGGAAAAATCTTTATGCTTCATAGTTCAAAAATTACTTGAAGCATTATGCTGTTGAGTATAAAAAGTTAAAATTTCCCATTATTTGTAATGAGTCACATGAATGTATAGATACTAAACTTTACTTATGCAAAACAATGGGATTTTACATTTCAAGGCAGGCAATTCCTAAGTTATTAGAAGCTGACATCAAAATATTTTCAACAATAAACCTCAGAACAAATAACTCCAATTGATAAAGATAATCTGTGAATAGTCAAAATTAATTTTCTAGAGAAAAGTTGAATAGTATGTATGTGGTAGTAACAGAAAAATGATAGATTTGAATTGTAACATAGACTTTTCATTCCGCTGTTGTGACTGCTGTGTTACTTTCAACATCAAGAGGCCATTTTTCTTAATCCTAAAATTCCATCTCTCTAAATAAAATATGTTCCAATTGCCAGAGCTTCATCCAAAAAAAAAATGATCTAAGGAAAGAAATAGTGAGAGAAAAATGATAATTGCTTCTTTTTTCCATTGTACTTAAAAAGTAGAGGGTTTTTTTTTAAATTATCAAATGATATTATTATAAAATCTGAAATGTCTTTTTGTAAGTTTTGGACTTTTTTTTCTATGCGTTTAGTCATTACATATTTAAATCCCACTTAATTCTTTAAGTTACTGAAATTTTCTCTGTTACTCAATCCTACTGTCTACTATTATTAATCCTAGACAACTTGCTATCTTGTTCTTAGGAATAAGCAGAGGAAGGGCTATAACTCAGTGCTGATAAGAGAGGGTTAGTGCACAGTAACGGGCACTCACTGCCATATCTTTGTATCTATATCCTACCCCCTACTCTTTTTGATGTCCTTGAGGCTAATCACTTCAATAATCTGCTCCTCCTTGCCAATTAGTAATGAGCAACCATTTTCCCACTGAACCTTTGAAACCTCGTTCAGCATAAAACTACCAAAATAAACATAGGTTCTGTAAATCCGCAAGACCAAACTCTACTGGTGACATTCAACTAGTAAGAAAGAATATAAAGGAAACTTGGTCCCAGTGGGCATTACTCCTGACAGCATCTGTCATCTAGGCATAGTTACTGTTGATGAGATTTCAAGATAACTTGAGGCCTAATTTAAATCAAAGGGTAAAAGTAACCAAAGCTCCCCAACAATTGACATTCCTAACTCAAAAAGAAGTTGCCCCAGCTGACCCCAGTGTGGTCCTCCTTCACCAGGCTGCCTGCACTCCACCTCACCACGTACTGGTACTTACTAAATAAAACTTTCTGATGGCTGGCCTGCTGTATTACTCTATAAAATTTTTTAATCACAAGACCAAGGATCTGAACAGAAAGAGATCTGAGCTCCACTGTTATTCTCTGTCACAACACAGTTTTCCAGGCATGTTCTAGGACCTCGATTCAATTTCCAGTATCAAAGTCAAAATAAAAGTTAGGTACTACTAATATTCTGCCATTGTTTACAAGTATAACCAGAAGGAAATCGCTGGAAATACATGTTTCTTCAAACTCACTGATCATTGACATCAGATATCTATTCAACTTTGTAAGCATTGTCACATGTATACAAGTGTAATTGTGTCTTAACTTGTTTTCTTCAATTTAAAGGGAATTCTCAAAATTAGCTGCAAACATGTCTAAATAAATAGCTTTCTAGATACTAGTTTTCAGTCTATTAACTTAGAAACAGAGAAAACATAGACCAGTGAATATATTTTACGAGTATATATATGCTATTACAGGGAGTATTCTCTACTCCCTTACATTCTGGGAGCGTATTCATTGTCATCTCTTTCATTTCCTTCGCCTTTGCATTAATAATTCCAAAATTAATCTTAAAAAGTTGGAAAATACAGATCTATAAGTATTGAGAAGTACTTTAAAAATACTGAAATGTTAATGACTTAGTAATTCAAAATATCAATTGTTATTTAAACTCGTCTCCACTTTGCCTTATGGATTTTAAACCATTGAGAGCCAAATGACATTGGTGAATTGTTTGTCAACCTGTCTACCCTATAAGCCATCTGCCCATCTTTGCAATATTTTCAACATGAAGGGAAGGTTATTCTGCTGACTCTTTGCAAATAAAGCACACTTCTTCAAAAGCAGGGCCTTTTTTTTTCCTATTTGATTTTCTTACAATATCCCATGCTAAATTTTCTTTGTGTATCACTAATCTGAAAAAGATACAAAATGAAATGAAATTGAATAAATTGAATAATGGATCAAAACGACATCTTATAAAGTTATTTTAAGATTAGCCTTTTCTACTCTACTAATCAACACACCATTTAAAAGAAACCTATTAAGTTTAAATAGTTATTCTCTCATGTTTCATAACACAGCCAAAAAAATGTTTCTGGTGTATTGGTTAAAATAATAACTATATATACATATATACATGATTCTTTAGCTTCTGTTCCTAAGATAATTGCACACACACACACATACACACACACACACAAATTGGCCAAACCCACTGGGTTATTGGATGCATATAAAATGCAGAGGAATGTGGTATTGCACTGTACACACACTTTAACTACAGCTTTTTGGTATTTAAACGTCTTTTGAGTTCAGATGCTTTAACAGCTGAGATTTTATTCCTTCAAGTAAATAAGTGTCATTTCTCTCTTCAACAAGACAAAGTAAAAGCGACAATTGTATCTTTGCACTGGGTGATAAGTCATTTGAGGTTTGGTTGGTAGCTTGTGCTTAAATAAATAACTTTAAACATTGTCAAGTACTAGCCCTCCCTTTCGTAAAATCCCCCTATTTTTATAATTTCCCATTCCCTGAAATGAAACAGATACAGAAATCAGAGCCTACACAACTAAGAAAGACAGCCTCTTCCTACTTGCCTTCATCAAGCATTGTGAATTATACAGACTTTCCTGTATTAATAAGCTTTTTAAAAAGCCCTCCATAAGTAGGATGGCCGTGGAAAGTATGTTCTTCTGTGATTGCTTGGCATAAAATTCATTAGCTTCTAGTCTGCATTCTTTCAGCATCATTTATGGCTCCAAGAAAATCCAGCAGCAGCTACAAAGGAAGGAAATGAGCAGTGAGCTCAGAAACTCATCTCTTATTCATTTGAATAAGAGGCCTTGCTCATGACAGTGAGGTTTTGACATGCAGGCACAACAGCACTGAGTTCCTCTCCTGGATTCTCTGCCAGTGGAAAAGGCCCTTTTCACAGAAGCTCGTTTCTGTGGTTACATCATTAAATTGTAACAAAGTCTCTCATTTTTCACATTCTTAGGATAGCTTACAAAGAGTGGCCACTCTGAGGACTAGTTTTTTTTAAGTAGTCATTTAGCTAGGTGTCCAAGAATGCTAACATCCTTAGTTTGAAGCCATTGAAGCGTTATCTGTTATTTATAATTATGTTTTTCTTGAAATTTAACTGAATAGTACCTTATTAGATACTTAATGGATTCGTTGTTCAAATGACTATATAAATGTTTCACAAATCACATGCGTACAGTCTTTTAGCAGCATCTGACTGTTCCAGTTCTCTAAACCTCCATAGGAAACTTCCTCCTGCTCATATCATGTTTAGTATTAAACTTAGAAAAGAATTTTCAAAGCATAAGTGAAGATACAATGAACACAGGTACATTTCTCATCCTGAACGTCATCCAGGTGATACTACCTATCCTCAAAAAAATAGACAGTGAACAGCCCCAAATTATTTTATTCTTAGCTTCGTAGCCTTTAAAAATGTATTTTTATTTTAATTGTGTGTGTGTGTGTGTGTGTGTACATGTGAGCTTGCAGTTGGTAAATGGTGGGTCCATGGGAGCTAAGGTAGAGGTAGTGGTGAACTGCTCGCCCAATATAGGTTTTGGGAACCAAATTTGGGTCCTCTACAAAAGCAATACACATCGTAGCCACTTAGCCATCTGTCCAGTATCTCAAACTTTATTCTTAATTTTAATGAGTAAAAATTGTATGATGAATCCTAACTACTGACTAGAATCTCAATGTCCTCAATATATCAACTATTGCAGTGAAATATTGTAGTCAGTTCTAATTTGAATAGAGTGAACACAGTCTATTATATTATATAAATATATTAATATAATATATAATATAATGTTAAGATATCTTTTTAGAAACTTCAAAAGTTTTAATATAAGTAAAAATCACAAATCATATATCCACAAAATAAGCAATATGCAATATATATATATATATATATATATATATATATATATATATATATATAAAACTTGTGGTTTTATATTATAAGTTTTTTAGTTTATAAAAGAGATTCTAACATTGGCTTTCTTCCAGGGGCAGGAAACCATGTTACATTGCCCCTTATATGGCTAAGCCAGACTTAGCACTGATAGCTACTGTAGAAAATGATTTCTGATCTCTAATTTACTGAATGCCAGAAGTCCAAAGTCAGAATTTGGTTGATTAGTCAGTCTGGCTTGTGACTGTTATTCTATTGTAAGACCCTGACCCTGGTCAGTGACACTTACTTTGAGACACCCGGAGTGAGACACCAAGATGTGATGCAGATCAATGCAAAAGCAAGAGGTTTATTTTCCAGTGCATCGGGGTCGACTTTCAATTAGTCCCTCAAGACAACCCCAAATGGCTATTACAAGCATACTTCATACTTTTTAGAGGTACATGTTACTTCAGCAAGGTTACAGTTCAAATTTATTATCTAAGCATATTAACCTTTAAATCTACTGGATAGCAAGAATGACACACATTTTAACTCTACCTGGGACTTTCTAGAGGGTCAGGTGACTATTAGTACATTCTGAGAATTTTTTACTCAAGAATCTTCCTATGTGTGGAGAATGGAACTTGGCCTAGCCTTGACCCGAAGTGGGTGGGTGTAAAGCTGGTGAAATCCCCTAGGTCCCTTCATTATGGCCACATTACTTTGCCTTGTTCTTTTAAAAAATTTCCCTCTGCCTCTCAGTTATAAGACATAAGGACTGAAAAAGCTGAAGGAGTTTGCAACCCCCTAGGAAGAACAGCAATATCAACCAACCAGACCCCCCAGAGCTCCCAGGGACTAAACCACCAATCAAAAAGTACACATGGAGGGACTCATGGCTGCAGCTGCATATGTAGCAAAGGATGTCCTTGTCAGGTATCAATGGGAAAAGAGGTCCTTGGTCTTGTGAAGGCTGGATGCCCCAGTGTAGGGGAATGTGAGGGCAGGGAGGTGGAAGTGGGTAGGTGGGTGGGGGAGCACCATCATAGAAGCAGGGGGAAGGGGGATGGGATAGGGGGTTTCTGGGGGAGGAAACTAAGAAAAGGGATAACATTTGAAATGTAAATAAATAAAATATCCAATTAAAAAAATAAATTAAAAAAATAAGATACATGTAATCACAACTAGGTAAGCCTATTTGATTCTGTGCCCTCTGGACCCTTAACTATATGTATATTTAACTGATAATTATAGGCTTTGAGGATTAGCACATAGACATTTTTTTGATGTCTCCCTATTCAGACCAACACAGAGGAATAGTGTTTGAATCCTTAATGGGTAGCAACAAAATTTTAACCAGAATCCTCATACACAAACATAAACTTAAAGATACTCAATTTCTTCTTGACACCCCTACCCCAAAGCTCTGCATAATTCACTTATGGATGCATCTTTTTCCCATTATAAATATGGCAAGCTGGTCCGAGAAGTAGTATAATACCTTGCAGGATAACATAAATCTTTTTTACAAGACCCTTTGTCTTAGTCAGTGTGCTACTGCTATGAAGACACATCATGACTACACCAACTCTTACAAGGGAACTCATTTAATTTGGCCTTGCTTACAGTTTCAGAGGTTTAGTCCATTGTGTTCCTGGCAGTAAGCATGATGGCATGCAGGCAGACATGATACTGGAGAAGTAACTAAGAGTTCTACATTCAATCTGTAGGCAGCAGGAAGATAGAACTTTCTTGAGCCCTTGAAACCTAGAAGCCCATCCCTAGTGATACACTTCCTAGAACAAAACCAAACCTACTCTAACAAGGTCACACTTTCCAATCCCTCCCAAGTAATGTCAATCCCTAATGACCAAGCATTCAAGCATAGGAGCCTATGGAAACCATTCTCATTCAAACTATCATAGGTTCTCATGTATCAAATACTTTAAAAATATGACATGGCAATTAGAAAGAGAACAATGAGGACTTTGTATTATTGACATCATTACTAAGATATATGTCTATGGATTTATTGTAGATACTATTTTTGTTATTGACAATAGAAAGGGCATTCACCTCTAGGGTTCATTCAGTTTCCTTAGCTGCTAAAACTGTAGAATTATATGTAGCAACATGCTACAAAATTATATAGCAGAAGAAATTCCCTGAAAATTGCCCACAGTTACTGAAAAGCAGAAAGTTTTAGATTTAAGAAGATAGATAGGCAGATAGATAGATAGATAGATAGATAGATAGATAGATAGATAGATAGA
>NW_021620876.1:3370195-3437728 GCF_004785775.1 Grammomys surdaster
GATAGATAGATAGATAGATAGATAGATAGATAGATAGATAGATAGATGACAGACAGATAATCAGGCCCAAATCTGAGAAACTTCTTATAAGCATTCAGAGAAAAAAAGAAAGAATCATAGTCAAACAAACAAAAGTTGCTGGTGAGGTACAGTAAAGGGTGGAGAATTTTGAGCCTTCAAGGGCTGAGTTAAAATATTTTTTCTGAAATTCCAGCAGAGATAAATCACAACACAGAATCAAAGCAAGAGGAAAATATGTTCAATCTTTTAAAATTACCACTCACAAATACTTACCAAAGAAATGATTAGAAGATAATTCAGGAAGGAAGTTAGAAATTTATGTTAATGAGGAAGTAGGAAGCAAGAAACAATGGTAAGCAGAGAAATCAGCAAGCATAATAAATCTAATCAAGTATTGTCAAAAAACACTAATTATCATGAGTACACTAGGGATAAAAAGCTAACAAATAAAATACTAAAAAGTGATGGCTAATATATTTCTATGTGTTAGAACGTCCTCAAATATGTGTATAATATAGTTTGATTCTCATAACAAATTTGTGAGAGCATTACTAATAACAGGTTCACTTACTGATAGAGACACCACAGACTTACTAGCTTGATTAAGAAAAAACATTTGGAAAATGGCAGACCTAGGGTCTGAGCCCATTACTCACCAATATCCTGATCTACTTCTGGGAGTTAATAAAATAGAAAAAAACACTCTAAAAAGGGATCAAACATGCAGGAATATTTATACAAATATGGAGAAGAATGATTGTAGTTAAAGATTTGAATCATTCAGATAGAAATTAGAGGCACTGATAACAGCTAAGCTTTTCTCCAAAAGATAGGGAAAACAAACCAGTTCTTTTCTAAGTAGTCCAGAATGGGTATTGAGTAGATATTCAGCATGTACATTCCCTATGGTGAAATCTTACTATTGAGGTTTGGTTTGTTACTCTGTATTGTAATGCTTAATACTAGTTCCCAAGATCTGATTGCCCACTATGTACATGCTCCTCATGTACACAAAGTATGTAACTTTGCCTCTCTCCCCCAAGTTATCCCTGATCGGCAATACAGGTGCCTAAAGCCTATAACTGGGCAGAAGAGAAGTAGGCAGGGTTTTAGTTCCAGTGGCTTGAGGTCTGCAACAGACCATGAAAGGAGAGGAGAGAGAAGAAAGTAGGTACCATGGGGTAGATGGATCATGACAGCATGACCAGTAGGGCTGGCTACTTGGAGTAGGAAAAAATCCAGGTGGAACATAGCAAGTTCTTGACAAGGAAGTAGACAAAATAGCATAGAGGTTTGATATCTGCCCAGCACTAGTTCTTTAATGCTTGTCATAAACATAAATGTTGTGTGTCTTTTATTTGGGAATGACATGAGCTAAAGTGGGAGAGCAACCCCCAGTTAACATTTATCACACCATCCTTCTGTTCATGAGTATGCATCATAAATTTTTACACTACAAGATGTGTGTGTGTGTGTGCACGCACATGCACATGGGTGCACATGAGCACACATATGTGGGTGCACGTGTGTGCTTATTATGTAATATATACTATAATTTGTATTGAAAACTTAAAGCTTTTTATATACACAGTAATACATCATCATGCATCAGTACAAAGAAAGAAACTCCTAACCTCTGTTAGTATGAAGAAAATTGGACACCATTATTAATATTAAGAAGGCAAATAAAGAGGTTGCTGAGTTAATACAGAATGAGCATCCCTAGCCTACACACCACAAGCCCCAAGATCTTCCCAGATGTTGAACTTGCTGATAAAGCATTTCAGAACATTTTGGACTGAAAATGTTTACATTTAAGTTCCTTAATTAATAAAAATCTGTGCAAGCATTTTGTGGGCATGGGTCTCGTGAGTTGAGTTGTGGGTCCCATGTGTCTACAACCCAAAGGGGCTGGGGCCAAGAATCAGGGAAACAGAGACGAGGGAATTCGACTGAGTTCACTCCACGCTATGCCTGGCAGATGTTGGGCTGTGGGAAGCTGCCAGGTTTGGCTCCAGGGTGGAGAGAACATAGTCTGAGACCCCGACAGGGACCAGAGCTCTTGGGTTGAGGACCCCTGGGCCAGGAGGTGGCCAGGGACTGACTGGTCTAAGCCTGTGGGTTCTCAGGCACAGCTGAGAAGACATAGAAGGACCGAGATGCGGTGTTCCGGCTGAACTAACCCAAAGCTGAAGGGGAGAGGAGGAAAAGCTCCAGTGGCACCCTGCGGGAGGTAATGAGATGCCTTGTCAGGGCGATTAGCTTGGCTGGGTCTTGGCTGGGTCTCTGTGGCTGGAACACAGAGAGGTAGCCTGGAGATTAGATGGCAGCTGGGTAGTTGAAGACCTTCTCCATGGTCTCCCATGGCAGGCCCCAAAGAAGAGAGGTAGTCCAAGGTCTTAAATATGGTCTTAAGATCTTTATTGTCATGGTGGAAAACGGATGAAGCTATATCCCGTATTCTCAGGACAGGCCTGAGGTTAAATACCTTTCGCAAGGAGTAGAGTCTGGGAAGGAATGCTTAATTGGCTATGCCCTCTGCCCTTTAGGTATCTTATGAATATGGAGATGTCCTGAGGCTCTGCAGCCTGTGTCATGTTACTGATGGCCACAAACCTATCTTTGGGAGGGGCTGTAGAGGGCTGTGGCTATGTGAAAGCAACCAGGGTTCCCAGGAACAAGGCCAAGCTCCTACTGTCCCTGAGGGTCTCTGGGGTTCAAAGTCAGCTTGACTGGGTACCCAGCTGCCTCTCACAGCCCACTGCCCCACAGCATTCTAGAATTTGAAGTCAAATCTGAAACATTCCTGGTCCTCAGCATTTCAGACAAGAGATACATGATCCATATTGCTTTGTTGAACTGTAAAATGAGGCAGCCTATTAGTTTTGGAACATAGAATAAAGTATCATGACTAAATGCAAAGTTAAGATGAAAGAATAAAATGAAAGAGGGAGCACTTACAAGTACAAGACCTATTTTGATATTGTGTCTCTCCAGCTGCTTGGTAGGTTCTTCCCCATGTGAATGAACATGTCATATGCATCAGATTTGTTCAAGGGATAAGTGTGTGTCACTAACCAAGAAGAATGACTTCCTAAAACTGTAGGACAGGGGAAAAACATAAGTTCATAGATGACTACTCTATAACAAAAACTAGATTTAAAAAAAAAAAGAATGAAACACTCAAATTCAATTACTCCTTGCCTCATAGGATTTGGGGAATTTCACAAGAAGATGAAATCTTAAAGGATAGATAACCCTGAATGTTTTTATAGTTATATAGTGGGTAGTAGTAGAAAAATATAATGCTGAAAAATCATATGAGCTGATGGTAATAAAAAGAGAGAAACTCAGCAAGACCGATATGTTCAGATTTTTCTATATTTGGAAACAGAATCTTTGGAGGTAAGAATGTTCCTGCATCTAAGTTTACAGAGGGCACTCTTATATGAGGGTTTTAAAACTGAATTCATTGCCAGATGATGTAATCCATTCTAGGTTTTATTCCCTGCTTTAGAAAATAAGAATGAGGGAAGGTCAAAGACATTCTTGGTTCTCCCTGAGTTTTCTGAAATTCTTCCAATTTACAGCAGTTTGGATAGCATATCCTGAATCTCATCATAAAAATGCATTTATTCCCATGGGAAATGCAGAGACATGACAAACCGTGAGTAGCTAGCCATTTCTTAAAGAGGACTCACAGATGGAATCAAAGAAAAATCCAAAATGAAATCATGTATGAGCTGGGTAATAATAAATCCTGTCCTTTTTTACTCAGGTTAGTCAAAAATTCACTGGCGGATGAAAACGAGTTTTCTGGCTTCAGTTTCCAATTCTGCTATCAAGCCACAATGAGAATTGAGGTGTAATTGTATTTAATGGTTTCATAGAGTAATTAGGTCATTTGTGAATCCATAATCCCCATCCTCATCATATCTGTGAGATACAGTATAGTAATACATTTTACTTCTTTTACAATTTACTAAAGAAATATCCAAAGAAAGGTATTCTTTATTATTATTATCATCATTATTATTATATTATTACTATTATTATTATTTATTACTGATGGTATTCAGTATATTTATGATAAGAAAGTTAGCATCCATTGATATAATAGAGCATTGGTCTCATATTTTATTCAATGTGATAGTTTCTTGATGGTGTTTTTAGTGTAGAATTCCAAGACTCGTCTATGGTTATTATGACTTCCTCTTTTCTGGAATTGAAGTGAAGAAATCAGTAGTTATAAAAACTTACCCAAACAGTTCTACAGCAGATGATATTTAGAAAATACGTTTACATATAATCAGAAATATCTGTGATAAACCAACCAATTGACCAGAGAATGGTATGTAATTACTGTAAGCTATTTGGGCCTCACCAACCCACCACAGTATCATCTAGCCAATCTAAACATGCGTACATTCAATGCATACATTTGAACCTAGGTCCAAATATTCAAACCTAAGCCTGAAGTTCAAAAATTGAATAAATTTCTAAAAGGGTCTATACCAGAACTCTGTAAATTATGCAATGCTATTGGCTTAGCCTCTTCCCCAAGAATTTCAAAGACTAATACCAGAGATAAATATGTAACTCAGTGTTTGTAATTAACCATGAATTACCAGATGGATGTATCTAATCCTATTCTTTGAGAGGTCAGATTTTATGGAAAAGGAACAAGATTAAAAAGACAAATGAGAATTTAAACCAGAAGAAACAGAAAGAAAAATTAAGGACACAGGTGTTCAGAGTCCTAAGGTAAAGACCATAGAAGAGTAAAGATTCCACAGCAAAAATTAGTTGGATCGAGGCCCATGTCAGAAAGCTCAACACTTCCCTCAACCCTCTCTGCCTGAGACGTGAGATGACCAGAGCGTGACAAGTTAATTTGTACACACCATGGGAAATACTTTTCTATGTACTTCACGAGGCTGAATGTCACTTTCTAAATAGTTCAACACAGATACACTCAGATTAAATTTATTTTTATTAATATTAAATTCACAGAAGAATTACCTTCACTTAACTTGTTTTTCTTTTCTGCAATTTCATACATGAGTATTTTTAAATGGCTTGAAAGAACCTCCTACCTTATTAACTCAAATTAACTAAATGGGAAATAGCCAAAAATACAGAAGATGCTAAAATTAACTTCCAAATTTCCAATCCAATTTATTCTGCCTATTTCTTTTTCCTAATATGTCAGTCCTGTTCTCCCTCACTGCCTTCTTTGGAGAAAGCTTTTTGAAAAATATTCATCCAAATAGAGTCATCTCTTGCATTTCTGCTTCATCTCTGGAGACCCATATAATGAAGGTAGAAGACCATTGTCCTGTGCCTTACAGATAGAAAACACTACAATATACACTGTGTTATTTTGAGCTTCCCTCATTTTATCTTAAAATGTTTTTATTTAAGATTTGTCTGTGAGATTTTATTTAAATTTCATCTCTCTTTCATACAGAGAAAGAGAGAGAGAGAGAGAGAGAGAGAGAGAGAGAGAGAGAGAGAGAGAACATAGAATAGAAGCATAAAGTTTCCAGTTTCCTACCTAATCTTAGGGACACACATCCAATTATTAAAATCATGTTGAAGAAAGGAGCATAAATAGTAGTAGGCACCAACATCTTGAAGATGTGAGATAGCTAAAAGAATAAAAATATCCACGTCACCAGATAACTTCATTCTTGCTTGGGCCAAGAACACAGAAAAGAAGCAAGTATATTATAAACATGACCATCTATGTAAAAGTATCTTATGAATCAAATATCCTTGTAAAATTATGGTCTTAAATTTCTGTACTCCAGAAAACAGTCACTGTTAATTTACATTGTCCTTACATAATTCTTAATAGTATTGCTTTTCAAATTCTAACAATTTCTGTTTTGAAGATCAGCAGTTCAGCAGTTTGTATGTGTATATGTATGTACATATATATATATATATACACATATATATATACATATATCTGTGTGTATAATAGTTCTCTATATATTATATAGAGAATTTATATATACATATATTAGTATGATACATATATAACATACTGTATACATATAATACTTGTATATATATACATATAATAAATACATATAAAACAAATATTAGTATTTGTCTCAACCTCAGAACCAAGAAACAATAACAAGAGGGAATAAGATTTGCCAGCTGTTACTAAACTCTAGTAAATGTACCCTTGAAAAGAACACTTAGCTGTTGTATACAGCACAAAGTAGTAGACTTTGGCTAAAATATTTGATCGATAAAGTTTTGGAATTAGAAACACAAAATATTTAAATATTTCTCCAGAGTTTAACTTACCTAAAAATACATCGCCTTCTCCATGTTGAGAAACCAGCTATATTTCAAATAAGAAAGCTCAACCACACTATCTACCCAGTGTTTAACTTATTATTACCTACAGTGAAGAATAACAAGCAACGTCCAGCATATGTTTAAAAAGAGTCAAGTAGGTTGTGTGAACACATGGAGAAACACATATTAAAACAAGACTACTCACTGGACGCTCTGAACGATGTATTATTTGAAATATATTATTATCCAATATTTTATTGTTTGAAAAACCATACCCAATGTACAGCACAACTCACTGTTTTAGCTTCTTTTTTATGCCAGCAACCTCTTTCAGGATGCCCTGTAAATGCAGGCAATGTAAATGCAGTCATTCACTATGAGTCTTTTGAAATACACCTCTTTCTTTAGTCTTTTAGTGTCAATCAAGGTGGATACATGTATCAATATTGCATTCTTCTTCATTACTGAGAATTATTATATAGATGTGACTTAGAGTAACCATTCATCCATTGAAGGATTTTGAAAGGAATTTGAACCACAGCCAGTAATAGTAACCACATTTTACCAAATAATCAAAAATTTAGCACCCTTTTGTTACTCTATTAATAAAGGTAAATTTGTTGTGTTTGGGGGAGTACACAGTGACTGTGCAGAAAGGAGAGTCATTGGTCAAGCTCAGGTAATGCCAATATTGCAAATCTAAAAAATAGGAGTTTGTGTGCAAAACTATAAAACTGCTGCTCACAGCTACTCTGTTTTGAGATTTCTGACTTCTTAAAAGAAATACAGAAATATTATAAGAATAGGTTTTAAACCCAGGTATGGGATAGGGGTTGATTCATATTATCCTCAGCAGCTGACCACGATTTGCCTCAGGCTCTAGCAGAGGCATAGTTTTACCAGCTGCAGATAGTTTCTGTGGTTATGTGATGCTTGGAATTCAGGAAACTTTTCAGTGGGTATGGAAAGGCTAGGGTCCCTGACAGGTTGAGCTGGTCATTGTTGTTGGTTGTTGGTTATATTGGTTGGTTGTAGTTGGATGCAGTTTGTTAAATAGTTGTGCAGAAAAGAAGGGAAAGAGGAGAAGATAAAAAAAGGAGAAAGGGAAAAGGAAGAGGAGGAGGAGGAGGACAGAGGAGGAGGAGGAGGAGGAGGAGGAGGAGGAGGAGGAGGAGGAGAAGGAGAAGGAGAAGGAGAAGGAGAAGGAGAAGGAGAAGGAGAAGGAGAAGGAGAAGGAGAAGGAGAAGAAGAAGAAGAAGAAGAAGAAGAAGAAGAAGAAGAAGAAGAAGAAGAAGAAGAAGAAAGAGGAAGAAGAAAGAGGAAGAAGACATTAGATATCTTGACAATGAAGATCAAAGCCCATAAAACTCTATACCCCTAATGAGCAAGAAGTATTCTAATGATAATATCCCACCCTTTCTCCTCTATCTTTTTTCTCTCCTATTTAGTGTTAGGAGGTTGAAAGGGTGAAAGAAGAGGATGGAGAAAGATGGAAGACAGAAGAACCCACAAAGTAGCCAAAAGGCCGGCTACACTACCATGATGCCTTTAGTGTAAACTTGGCTTCCAGTGAACAGCCTTAGTAAAGAGCTACTGTAATTCATGTTTATATAGTTGCAAGAATTTAAGAGTTGTGAAAATGCAAACATAAAATATAGGAAAAAGTCAGAGGTTTCCAAAAAGAAGGAAAGCTATATGACCACTGCACTTTCTAGCATCATAGGGCAATAAATGGACCAGTGGCCTGAGTATCAGTGATAAGTGACCCAAGTTATGTGAAACAAGAGAAGATATTAAAAAATAGCTCTGGTAAAGAGAGAATCTGAATTTATTATTATTTTACTCTGCTGGAGGGAAGAAGTTAACTACATTAGTTTTGTCTAACTTTAAACCAGTTTCAATTTTTGTTTCCATTGTCTTTGAAATGCACATCAATGAGGAAATATTTTATATACTTAATGCAGATTGATTCTAATAAGGATTTCCCAATAGTCTTAAAGCTCAAGGGTCAATTGCTATGTATTTTTTTCTTAACATCATTTTATCAGATCATTGCCCCAAGCTTTTATGTGATAAAAGTTATTCTAAATTTCACATGATAATTAATCTAAATTCTAAAGCTGGAAAGTATACTATTAGCATTTAAAAACTGGGTCACAGTGGGTATCTCATTTCAGCTCTTTGGTTTTTTTCTTAAACTGCTGGATAAATAAGCAGAGATAAAGCCAATGACTTCCAACTGGAGACTAGGAGAGATCCTCAAAAAGTGAAAGACATATTAGGAACATCAGTACTGACATAATTAATCTTACAACACTTTAAATGTATATAAACACACAACAGTAGGTAGAATGATTCCTCATGATGCATGTGTTTCTAATCATAAATTCAAGTGTATATATACTAAACACTAAAAACCTGAAGAAAATAAAGGTATAGAGTAACATCATTAAATTAATGTGATGGTTTATATTTCCCTAAGCTAAATTAAAATTAACAACATAATATGGCGTTGAATGTTCGAATGATCTTCTGCAAGTTCATTAAGGTCAATGAACTAGAGTCACTGGAGTACACAGGTCACCACCACCACTGCCTATCATATCTCCTCTGTTGCCTCTAAGAGTTGCCCTCCTCTCTGCACAATCCTTGTACTTGCATTCCAAATGAGCCTCTGTTTGTTTCTTGTCACTTAGCTCAAATGGCTTATTACTTTGTATTAATAGTTGTGAAGCTTAATAAAGTATTAATTCAAGAAAATGCCTTCAATAAAATTTAAGGGCATAAACGTGTCTTTCTAACAGCAAAAAAGCCAGATATGTAAGTTATGCTGAAGAAGATTGAATTGTTTGTTTGTTTGTTCTTTCTTTTTTTCTTTTTCTCCTCCTTCTCCTCCTCCTTCCCCACCTCCTCCTTCTTCTTTTCTATTAAGATCTAACAGTAAATGGGCTTACAACAAAAAGATGCAATCACAATCAAATCGCAATCGCATCCTTCGTAGAACTAGAAAAAGAACAACCTAAAATTCATATGAAAGCACAAAGGATCCCAAGCAGTCAAGCAATCATAAAAAGAAAGTAATGTGTGAGGTATCACAAAGCCTAATTTCAGATGAAGCCACACACACATAAACACACAGAGTTGATGAAGCAAAGTAAGCTCCAATGACTTCAAACATATCACAAACAGGCAGATGAACAGACAAACCTATGCACATTCATACATTTGGTGGATGCAGCAAATTCCAATGAGCTGGTACCAAAATCTTTATTTCTTTCTCATAGACATTTTATAGCCCCTAAGACTAAGTTTTTTCTATATAAGAAGAAAATTACCTCATAGCCACAAGCTACATGGTCTCTGAAAACAATCACCAGAAAAAAACATATTCTTGAGAAACAGATTAAAATCATAACACAAAAGGAAATTACAACAGGATAATTGATTATGTATTCTCCTTTTGAAAGTCATATTTAACTAAACATTTACCTTCTATCTTTCTCTCCACAAGTTCATCCTACAAAGCAATAATTCTTTTGTCACAGATTACGAAAACTTAACCAAGCTTATCTATAATAGCAACATCTTTTCTATGTTTAGCTGATGTCAATTTAAATAGAACATCACCTATTTTACATTTTATTTTTGAAGACTTGTTCAACTACACTGGATAATCATCTATCATCTATTTTTATATTCATAATAAAATTACCTTGTCTTTGTTTATAACCTTGTGCCTTATGGTCCACACTGAAACCTGTGGCCATATTCCTACATCATAAGATCAAGAAATCCAGGCTCAACCTAGAACGAATGTTTTCTTTGATCACTAACTTTTCCCAAGGCTCTTTTTCTTCCTACCAAAATGTATATGCTTGTAAAGCATTAGAAGCTTACTGTATTCCCTTTCTCACCTATGTAGCTCTTAGAATCCCTGCAGCAGCCTCTGAGAGAAACTGCCTCCACGAGATTGGCCTATATCTTAGTTAGGGTTTGTTCTGAAAAAACACCATAACCAAAAATCAAGTTAAGGATGAAAGGGTATGTTTAGTTTACAATTTCTTACTGTTGTTTTTTTATTAAAGGAAATCAGGACAGGAACTTAAACAGGGCAGAAACCTGGAGACAGGAGTTGATGCAGCTGCTTACTGGCTTGCTCCCAGGCTTTGCTCAGCCTGCTTTCTTATACAAACCAAGATGACCAGCCCAGGGACGGCACCACCCACAGTGGCCTGGCCCTTTCCCACAGCCAATCACTAACTAAGAAAATATTTACAGCCAGAATTTATGGAGGCATTTTCTAAGTTGAATTTCCCTCTTTTCAAATAATTCTAGCCTGTGTCTTGAAGACATAAGACTAGCCAGCATTGCTTGTATGTCTCTAGGATATTTTCCTGATTGCTAATTGATGAGAAAGGGACCATCCCACTGTGGATGGTACCATCCCTAGGCAAGTGGAAAGTGGCCATATATGAAAGGTAGCTGAACATAAGCTGGGACAATACAGTAAGACGGCTTTCTTCGTGGTTTCTGCTTCAATTCCTGCCTCCAGGTTTCTGCCTTCAGTTCCCTTCATGGTAGACTAGGATCAGGATGTGTAAGACAAATAAACCCTTTCCTTTCCTCCACAGGTTAGTTTTGTCTTATGATGTTTTATCATGGCAACTAAAAAGCAAACTAGAAAATACCAAAAACATACATTGAGGAAAATACAGTTTCTTCAACAAATGGTACTAGGAAAATAGGATATCCACTTGGAAAAGAATGAAACTCTATCCTGGTCTAAAGTGCTACAGAAAAATCACTCCAGGAGACATTGGTTAAATAGGACTCCTCATTCTCTGTCTTGGACAGCAAATGAAAGCTTCCTGGACAAGAGAATTTACTGAAGTGTTATGTGAGACCTTGCAATGATTGTGGGTAAGAGGCTTAAGTATTGACTGTATGATTTTAAAGTCATAGGTGAAGTAAATAAAATTCTGTGTAAAAAAAAAAAAAGCAGAAATGAGAGAGAGAGAGAGAGAATGGGTTTCTTTTTTTTTAATTTTTATTGGATATTTTATTTACATTTCATATGTTATCCCCTTACCCCATCCCCCACCCACCCGGGAACCCCCCATCCCCTTACCCCTCCTCCTTCTTCTCCATGGATGTAACCCCCACCTACCCTCCCCCACTCCCACTTCCCCACCCTCAAAATTCCCACCCCCTGGGGTGTCCAGCCTTCATGAGGTCAAGGATCTCTTCTTCCACCTGTGCCCAGCAGGGCCCTCCACTCTTACATATTCAGCTGAAGCCCTGGATCCCTCCATAAGTGCTCCCAGGCTGGTGGTTAGGACCCTGGGAGCTGTGGTTGGTTGGTATTGTTGCTCTCCTCATGGTGCCACAAACCCTTTCAGCTCCTTCAGTCCTCACTCTAACTCCTCCATTGAGAACCTCATGATCAGTTCAATGGCTAGTTGTGAGCATCTGCCTCTGAATATGTCAGACTCTTGAAGGCCTCTGAGGAGACATCCATATCAGGCCCTTATCGGCATGTACTTCCTGACTTCCACATCAGCATCTACCTTTGGTGACTGCACATGGGATGGATACTCAGGTGGAAAGGTCTTCAAATGGCCCCTCCTTCAGTTTCTGTCCCTCACTTTGTCTCCATATTTGCTCCCTTGAGTATTTTGTTGCTCCTTCTAAGAAGAACTGAATCACCCCCACTTGGTCTTCCTTTTTTATGAGCTTCATGTGGCCTGTGAGTTGCATCTTGGGCATTTCAAGGTTCTGGGCTAATATCCAATAATCAGTGAGTGAATACCATGTGTTTTCTTTTCTGATTGGCTTACTTCACTCAGGATGATAATTTCTAGTTCCATCCATTTACCTAGGAACCTCTCGAATTCATTGTTTTTAATAGCTGAGTAATACTCCATTGTGTAAATATACCACATTTTTTGAATCCATTCCTCAGTTGAAGGACATCTGGGTTCTTTCCAGCTCCTGGCTATTATAAACAAGGCTGCTATGAACATAGTTGAGCATATGTCCTTGTTATATGTTCGAGCATCTTCTGGGTATATGCCTAGGAGTGATATAGCTGGATCCTCAGGTAATGCTATGTCCAATTTTCTGAGGAACCGCCAGACTGATTTCCAAAGTGGTTGCACCATCTTGCAGTCCCACCAACAATGGAGGAGTGTTCCTCTTTCTCCACACCCTCGCCAGCATCTACTACAACCTGAGTTCTTAATCGTAGCCAGTCTGACTGGTGTGAGATGGAATCTCAGAGTTGTTTTGATTTGCATTTCCCTGATGACTAAGGACACTGAACATTTCTTTAGGTGCTTCTCGGCCATTCGAGTTTCTTCCATTGAAAATTCTTTGTTAAGCTCTATACCCCATTTTTAATAGGGTTATTTGGTTGTCAGGAGTCTAATTTCTTGAGTTCTTTGTATATATTGGATATTAGCCCTCTATCAGATGTAGGATTGGTAAAGATTTTTTTCCCAATTTATTGGTTGTCGTTTTGTCCTATTGACAGTGTCCTTTGCCTTACAGAAACTTTGCAATTTTATGAAGTCCCATTTGTCAATTCTTGATCTTAGAGCATATGCCATTGGTGTTCTGTTCAGGAACTTTTCCCCTGTGCCCAAGTATTCG
Organism: Grammomys surdaster; assembly: GCF_004785775.1. Taxonomy (NCBI): domain Eukaryota; kingdom Metazoa; phylum Chordata; class Mammalia; order Rodentia; family Muridae; genus Grammomys; species Grammomys surdaster. Next base: position 3,383,186 of record NW_021620876.1, read on the forward strand.
AGGGTCTTCCCCACCTTCTCTTCTATTAGTTTCAGTGTATCTGGCATTCCTGACCTCAAGCTGTACTACAGAGCAATAGTGATAAAAACTACCTGGTATTGGTACAGAGACAGGCAGGAAGATCAATGGAATAGAATTGAAGACCCAGAAATGAACACACACTCCTATGGTCACTTGGTCTTTGACAAAGGAACTAAAACTGTCCAGTGGAAAAAGGACAGCATTTTCAACAAATGGTGCTGGTTCAACTGGAGGACAACATGTAGAAGAATGAAAATTGATCCATTCTTATCTCCATGTACAAAGCTCAAGTCTAAGTGGATAGAGAATGGGTTTCTACAAGTTCCTGTATATACCTTTATTGTCCCTTCTCATGCAGAAAGTCAGATATAGAGGATTAGAAATTGTCTTAAACCACATCAGAAAAACTGCTTCTTGCAGTACACAATGTACAGAAACTGAGAGACTTTAGAATACTCAGTAAAAAACAAACCACTCCCCTCACGACAGGGATTTATGCAGAAGAGGAAGCAGAAAGACTACAAGAGCCAGAGGTGGTGGATGAATTCAAAGGAAGTCTCTTCCAGACATAGCAGAACTGATGTATGCATAAATTCACAGTGACTGTGGCAGTTTATATAAAATCTACACAGGTTCAAGCCAGATGTTATTCCAGCACCAAAATGGGAAGTGGACACAAATACTATTGGCAACTGATACTCACCGACAAAAGAAAAAAGGAAGTTTTTTCCAATGGAATATCACTGAGTACTATACCAAGCACACTCTAGGGTATTTCCCATGCCCAGGTGTAATTGACCAACACATAAGAATCTCAAGCTCTCTCTCTCTCTCTCTCTCTCTCTCTCTCTCTCTCTCTCTCTCTCTCTCTCTCTCCCTCCCTCCCTCCGTCCCTCCCTCCCTCCTTCCCTCCCTCCCTCTCTCTCTCCCTCTTTCTCTGTGTGTGTGAAAGGATGGATGGATGGGTGGGTGCACACGTGCACGTATGTACCTTTTGTTTCCTTGAGGAAATGTTATATTCAACTTAATGCCACAGTAGCACTGTCGTACTGAAACTCATTACATTGTATACTCATTATAAGAATTTAAGATTCAATACTGCTCAAAGTACTGAAATGTATGCGTCATTTATAAGAAAATCTGGAGTAGGAAGGTTTGCTATTGACAGAAAAGCTATCAGGAATAGGAACTTTATCAACCTTATTTTTATGAACACATATCTCCTCGTGCCTTTTGTCTCATGTTTTCAAGACAGCTGCAACATCACATGTCTCAGATCTGTTTAGGGGAGATAGGCAAAGGCAAAGAATTGATTGCCTTTGGTTCAAAGCTTTTGTTATTTTCTCCTGAGTAAGATGCACTGCTCCTGTGTTTTCATTGACGTCTTACCTTTGAAAACTGTACTGTGTTTCTCCATTTAATGAGAAGCTGATGTTTTTAGCCAAGTTCATTTCTAACATGGACAACATCAGGATGTGTTAAGGTCAAGGCAAACATGTGGGTAATGAATAAGAATGTGACGATACCTATCATGCCCATTTGAAAGAATACATAAAAGAGTGTTGCAGACAGATTGAAATGGAAGAAAACAATGAACTCAATATAAAAATTTCAAAAGATTAAAAAAAAAAACATACAGCTTGGGAAAAGAAAATCGACTACAAATTGATGCTCAACCACAGCAGTAAAGAGAAATGGAAATGAAAGTGAAATTCAGATAATTTCACAGTTCTGAAAATGTTGCTTTGGTAAAATACTACATGGGATTTTTTATTACAGCATTTTTAAGACTATAATATAATTTTATCATTATTACCTTTCCTCCCTCCAAATCATCCTATATTCCTTTCTCCACTCTCATAATTCATGGCCTCTTTTTATTAATTGTTATTGCATGAATACATATGTATCTATATGTAGTTAGGATTATAAATTAAGTACATATATTCTTATTATATATACTGTATGTATTCATATATGTATTGATATTCATAAACACAACCTGCTCAGACTGTAAAATGTTAGTTATATGTATGGTTTCAGGCCTGAGCATTTGACATTGGACAACCAATTGGTATGCTCTTCCCAAGGGAGACTATTTCCCCACTCTTCAACACTCCATAGCAATATGTAGCCATTTTGGAAAGCCCATGCTATATGCATACTGATGGGAATGCATAACATTTGATCATAAATATTCATAAGGAGACAGTTCAGAAATCACAATAATAGCAACATGCATTAATAACTTAAATGTCTCCCAAAACGACAAGGGAATTTTGACACAATCAAATATTAAACTGATAAAATGAGCAAAAATATATTCTGACTGACTAAATATTCAGTGAAAACAAATTATGTACATGTTGGTTGAAGCCTTCCATACATATGTCATTTTACTTAGACATAAATGAGTGTACTTTTATATGCTTTTATTGATTCTTTGCAAATTTCACATCATGCACCCAAGCCCACTAATCTCTCCATCCCTTCATACTTGTCCTATGCCCTTGTAACCTCCACACCATAAAAGGGAAAAATCTTGTCATGGAAACGATACTGTGTCACAGTATGTCCCATAGTATACCCTTTTGTCCACACATCTTTGCTTGCAAATGTTCATTGCAATGACTCATTGGTCTGGTTAGAGGACTCTGCTTCTGTTACTCTATAAATACTGAAACCTCACTGAGACTCCTCTCTCCTCTCAGATATCCTGTTGTTGCTCTGAGTCATGGAGATTCTGTAGATTTAGATCTATAGGCCCAGCTCCTTCATTTACTCCAACAGTTCAACTTTGGGGTAGACATTGGAGCAGGACAATTCAGAGTCCTGGATCTGGGTCTGAACTGGTCGGCCTGCTGGCTTTTCCTCTCTCATACCCTTGGACCAACTTACTGCACACCCCCTCAACCAAGGACAGCTCTACCCTGTTGCTCAGGTGAGGTGTAGGGCCTATTCTTCTGAGTGTTTCAACTGTGGAGAGACATGACCAGTTCTCCAGCTCTCATGATCCTGTCAAGGGAAGGGATATCTCCCTCCTGGATGCCACCACAGAGCAGACAAGAGGCAGGGCCAGCTCTCCCTAACTCATGCCCTCAGGCCAGCTCACTGCCAGCCACCCTTACATCCAGGGGTAGAGCTAATGTGCTGCCCAGGCAAGGTGTAGGCACTACTTGTACCTTGAGGGCTGTATGTAGTATTTATTTATAATTGAAGTCATAACAAGAAAGTGATTATTTTAATTTTTTACATATGTTTAGGATAAGAAAAAACAAAGAATGGACAAGCTATAAAACAGTGAAATAATGGCTCACTTAGTCTTAAAACTAGTTTGATTGTGCTCTAATCAGACTGTTTTGAAATCTTGATAATATACTTTGTCCACTTCAGGAATATTTGAAAAGATTACAAGATCAAAATACAGGCATAGGCTTTAGCTTTTGATATAAAATTATATTCTAAGGCAAAGGTTTAAAGACATCTTTGGACTGAATATAGTTTTGAACTGTCCAGTGTTATACTAGTCATGTAGTTCTGAAACGATCTTGTAGTTGGATGCATTATTCTTTTAAATGTCTCCAGGATTCTTCAGAAAATAAGCACATTGATTATTCTTCTGTATGCTCATAGGTGTGTGCTGTATACAGCTAAATTAATCTGTGGCACTAAGTAGCAGGTCAACTATAACCACTGTTGCTGTGGCATTAAGCACATTGAAGATATAAAATTACCCATTAAGGTTGACATCACGAACGGATCTCTGACCCTGTCTCTGCCATCTCATGGAATGTGTGGGTGAGTTAGGACAGAAAACTGAAGGAGTATAGAAAAGTAAAAGGAAAATGAGTATAAAGAGAGAATATAGGTAGAAAGTTTAATTGGGGATGATATTTAATTAGAATAAAATGTAAGCTGTATTAAGAGGGATGTAAGGGCATCAAAGATTTTACTTTTAATGGAATTTGGAAAAGCATACCTTTTTCTAATCCATTAAAGACCCAGTTGATATCATTGTTATACAAGTATTTTAGATTTATCATTGAATGTATCATGCCCCTCCCTTTGTTACAGTCTATGGATCCTAAATTCATCTTTAAATTTCTATGTAGAAGCTTCACATATGTCCACCTAAGTCAAAAGTCATCCATCCTAGACTACTTTTTTAGCACCATTTGTGTGCAGTCCATCATTTAGTGATGAACTTTCACCTCGTAGGTCATACATAAACATTCTTCTCTCTCAGCTTAATATCAATGTCCAGAATCATTTCATTTCTTTAACCCTATATGATTCTAGTGATGGCCAGTGACAATGTCCTCTGTTGCCACTAAAATATTGTATAACATACATGTTGAACTCATTTAATGATTGATTCCCCAGAATCCAAGCTTAATTTCTTAAAGCACTTTATTAGTAGTCTTAAGCAATAATAATCCTATTCATATATCTACTGGCGCACTGAACTATTGCAGTATCCAATGTTAACCCTAAACTTGATCCATTCTTGTTGGAAATGTCTGGTGCCAACCAAAGCCTTAGAAATTCATCACCCAAACACCTTTTATCATGAAGGGCCCTCATGTTTTTCTAATTTTTAAATAAAAAGGAACAACACTGATTATACAATTTTATACCACACAATTATACAACAATTATAGGAATTTTCAGCACACTTGCCGTGTGTGTGTGTGTGTGTGTGTGTGTGTGTGTGTGTGTGTGTGTGTGACCCTCCCTCCTGTCATCTTTTACACTCCTCTTTTTTTTGTGATCAAATCTTCCTATGTAGCTCGGGCTAGTCTGGTACACACTATATAACTCAGTTTATCTCAAGCTCATAGTTTTCCTACCTCAGCCTCCCCAGCCCTCCAAATTGTATTTATTGTACCTAAGACATTAAATCTATACAATCAATACTCAGGTCTCTTAACCACAATAATAGCAAGGTCTTACACAGCATTTCAATCCATTTTTCTTACACAGGAGACTTTCATTTGCTATCAAAAAGAGAGAATGAAGAAACCTGTGCAATCAATGTCTCATATGTGGATTTCCTTTAATCCTTCCAGCTCTCAGAAAAGGAGACATGTCAATGTATGATCATTTTTGCAGGGTTTTTATTTCACTGGCTTATTGAAGATGACACTTCTGAACTACATAGCAAAAGCAGCATGGTTCCAATTGCAATCCCGGGCAGGAGTAAATTAGTAATGATGCAGAAGACATGGATGGAGACAAATGAGAGAAAAATCTAGGAATGTATACAAACACTAGGACTTTAATTGAAATTCATCTCACACTAAGAAACATAAAACCAATATGCAACATAGATGTGCTTTGAGAGAGTCCTGACAATATTCCTGAAACACTGATTTCCATATCTCCAGAACTCTTTCTTCTGTGACTCCATCCCAGTGCCAGTGAAAAAGGGAGGCTCATTGAGAGCATGCCTTCATTCTATTAACTTTCACTTAATAAAACTGAAGTTTTGGATAGTACATCGTAATGCTGAAACCCAACTCACCCATTTCTGGTTCATCAAGTCTGTCCAGTGCCTTCATATGTTGGGATGCCTACCTGGTAAGTACAAGGCCATTTTCCTAATGTTCTTTCTGTAGACATTGTTTCAGTTAAACATCACAGAGAACCACAAAGTAGATACCATGAATCACAGTTTCTATATGAATGTTCAGAACAGATAGGACAACCTATGTGTGAATTTTGGTCCACCAGATGCTTTTTCTAATGTCCTACAAACAAATAATCAATGACTGACATTATGGTAAGATAGGTATCTTGCTTTCAACCATTAGAAATTAGGATCCAAGTGGGGAACAACTTCAAATGAAAAGAATAAAAAAAAATAAGGAATGAAATGTTTGTCCTCTGGTTTCCCATATCACAGAGAAGAGATCATGAAGTCAGCAAAAAGACACAGTGAGATAAATCAGAAGGTTAAAAAAAATATTTCTCATGGGCTGAGTACATGCTAAGTTGTTAGAGTGCTTATCTAGCATGCAGGAACCTCTGGCAGAGGCATTCAGAGGTTGTATACAATTAAATAGAAGGATCAGAAATTCAAAGTCATACTCAGTCAATCATCATTCATCCTCAGAGAATCTGAGGATAGCCTGGGCTATCTGACAACAAGAAGAAAAAGGGTAAAGGAAAGAAATATTGTTCTCAGCTTAGCTATTGAAGAGTTATGTTGGAAATGAAAAGAAATTGACTTCTTGATTTCTGAAGTAAGTACTATTTTCTCCTAGATACTTGTTTCAATATTTTACATCCAATTTATTATAGTTTAATCAACAGAGGTGGTAAACTAGAGGTCACACTATATATTATCATTAAATTTCCCTCCACACAAGCAATCCTGACATCAGGTAGAGCTCTTGCTCAAAGTTTTTAAAGTCTACTATGTAGTCAGTGCTCTACTGAAAGTGCAGAGCACACGTCTCACACTGAAGTTTATAATCACACTTTATGAAAAGCATTTCAACTATCAAATAGAGTTCTGTATGTTTCTAAGGAGAAAATACATAGTTCTGTCCCTCTACTAGAAGCATGCATAGCACCTTATGATACCATAGAAGCTAGTTTTCAGAAAGGAGAGTTTCAATGATGTTACAACTCAGGTCCTCTGGATCCTGTGTTCAAAGTTTATGATATCTTCAGCAGTATAGACTTAATTTCCACCTCCCAGGAGCAACCCGAAGAGCATCATCAGTAGTCTATAATGTTTGGGAGTCTCTTGGACAAACCTAAGCAACTGTAAAGATAGTTTCTCATACTTGGTGTTGGTGTATTCCTTATTCTATGGCTCCAGGAGGGAGAATTGCCAGACAAGATAGAAATTTTTTATTTAAACTGTGTGTATATACAGATGTACATGTAATATAGGTATTGTTAAAAGTATGAATTCTTATGGCTGTTTCAGATAGAGTTATCTTTATTTTACCATCCTTGTTTATCTTCCTTCCCTTTCCCTCATTATCTCAACCATCCTCAGATCATTTTAACCTATTATTCCCTTCTTTATTGTTCTTCAACTTGACATCTCATAAAACAGTTCACACTTCAGTTACAACATAACACATCACCCAGAGCATTGTTTTCTAAGTGATAGTTTTATTTCAACTTATCTCTGTTGTTATTCTTTTTTCTTTCATGTTCTGAGGCAGGCTCTCACTACACAGCTCTGCTGGTCTAGAATTTACTAGGAAGAACAGGCTGGCTTATAACTTGCAGAGTTCCTTCAGCCTCTACTTCCTGAGTATTGGGGTCAGAGGAGTGCACTGTCATGCCTGACTAATGCAACTCCTTGTGCTTGGTTGTCACTGTACTGGGACTCCTCTCTCTACGCAACGATGCTTTTCTCCCTAGGCACCAATGCTTTCTGTTCTATGGATAAAGTATATAACATTTATATTCCTGAGAGTACTTCAGCCTCAGGAGAGTTTCTGCAAGGCTAGAATTTCTTTCATGGTAATACTTACAAATTGCCTGATGAACTGCACAATAACAAATTAGATGGTCAAGTTTTGACAATTAAATTGCATACAGCTCCAAACAACCTAATCACAAAACTGAAAATATATAACACTAGAATGTGAATTCAGCTCAAGCAATACCAGTGAAGATTTACAGTGTACAGGCTATCATGGAAAAACATAAATAATGTTTGGACTTGAGCTAGAGGTCAATTTAATAAATAAAGAGATGTATAGATCTTACAATGTAAATACAATTGCTAATCTCCTTTTCTGGAACTTGGATGTCATTAAGCAATCTCTGACATCATGACCTCAAGTCACCATCAAGAAAAGAAGGGTTTTGACCTAGTTGATCATGCACAAATTATTTCAAAACCTCCATTAAGTTAAGATACAGAGTGCATATATTTTAAAATATTGAATAGTAAATATTGAGCAAGTAATACATTTCCTGTACAAATCTAAACATAGAATACTCTTCTATAAGTTAAAAAATATTTCTAACTGTGGGTAGGAAATGCTTTCATCAAGACAGCCAATGCTGTGCTTCTGAACTCATAATTCAACAAAGAAAACATTTCTCATAGAAACTATATCAAATGCCAAAGAAGTGAATTATATCAACAAAATAAGGGGAATAGCTTTTAGGCATAGTACTCATGGCATATGTCAAACTGTCCACATTTTTTTTCAAAAATCTATTACAAATTTCACTGGTAAAATTTTCAGCTTCTTTAACCTAATATGAAAACAACAAATTCTACCCCACAGGCTTCCATAATCATAACCTAAATGGAACCATGCCAAAGCAATGATAATTTGTTCTTTTATGACATTGTTTCCTCTGAGGAAAGCACTTTATGGTTTCTTTTATTCTTCTGAAATTTAAGTGAAACTTAGCACACTTCTTGCCTTTTAAATTTGGACCTACAAACAGCACATAAGATGGTGTCAGTCAAACCAAAGAAATTCAACCTGTTAAAGAGCCAGGGAGTCTGTGTCTGTTGCCAAAGGCCTTCCTGATTTAATCATTGTGATTTCATAAGTCTTGGGAGGAAGAATAAAAGAAAGTTCTTATTCCTGTGGCTGCTACAATGAGGTTTTAATATTGAAGATATTACATCCTGCGGGATTTACAATGGAAGCCTGTAGCGAGCTACACCTCTAAGTTTTGAAGCTGTGAAAACTATTAAAATAGGAAGACTGTAAAGTGGCAAGCACCTTGATGCAAGGCCTTTGCAGCAGGATTTAGTGTTAAATGAAGCCAACCTATTTCCACTTTGTAGTTTTGATATATGTCCAGAGGGCCTTTTGAAAGTAAAACAAAATGAAAAGAACAAAGACTGAGAGATCATTTCATGGGGAGACCCTAGGTTTATACAGTAATTCAGTTTGGGCAAGTCAATATCAGAAAGCTCAAGAAATACTAAAGAAGTCTATTCTTCAGAAACTCATTGGATCTCTTATCCAACAGCATACTCTAATGTGTTCACTTCATCTTGAAATTAAATTTCACTTGTATTCTCACACATGAAAGCCAACATACTTAAGACAGACCAAGATGGCTCCAGTCTGTAGAAGCATTAATATATTATCTTATTACTTAAATGTAGTATTTTTGTACTAATAATTCTTGATTATATTCACTTGTAGGGAAATCTTTTCTGAATATCTACCCCCTATTATAATCTAAGCTAGATTCTGAGAATGAGACAAAGTATAGTAATGTTTACAAATGACCGTTGAAGTCTACCTGTCAGAAAATAAACAAAATACTACTGAATGTGCATTCTAATTAAGCCTGGGTTAAGCAGAACATGGTGGTGCTATTGGAGATTCTTATTCATCTTACTCTGTAGGGGCTGAAAATGACTCTAAAGAATTGAAAGAAAAATTGATATTGGAAGATGATCAGGACCAATTGTTGTATGACACTATTTTTTCCATGAAGAAATGCAAATCATGTCTACTCACTCCAGATAGAGAAATGAAGAAAAATCAAAGTGAGGCATCTCTGAAAGGCTGACATTAAAACAGAAGCTTAGAAAAAAAAAAAGAAGCTGGCCAAGAGGAAACCAGGAAGCATGTGTTAAGCACTGAGGATGACAAGCCCAACGGCCCTGAGTCCAACTCCAGTACTTAAAACTGAGACATTGCATCTGGTAAGGAACCAGGAACTTTGCATCCATCAGATGGGGTATCAAAGTTGGTATAGAAAATATAGAATGTTTCCAGAACCATAAATGCTCTTCCTGTTATTTTCCATGGCTATTTATATCCTCTACTTATAGGCCAAGAAAAATAATTTTTTGTTCTCATTGTTAATATATTTTATTTAAGACTGGTATTGAAATGGAATCATAAGTAAACATTCCTTTTGAGATAGTTATTTTCAACCAAATGTTATTCTCCAGAGATTCATCAGATTGTTGGATATAATAGTAATGTGCTTCCTTTATTCATGACATTAGAAGCTATTTAACCACTCAGAGTAAATGATATCTTTGTAGTAAAATTACATAAGCATTCATGTACAGATTTTTTTCATAAACATGTTTCTTTTTTCAATTCTTTACTTAAATATATACAATGCCTTATTGGCTTACACTGATTCTGCATGTTTAGTGCTAAGGATGTCTTCCCTGCTTTCCATAGTAGCTGGAACATTCTATATTCCCTTCCACATTTAATGAATAACATAGTTTTCCCATATTCTCACTGTAATCTCTGTTATTACTGTTTTATTTTAGCCTTTCTGAAATGAGTAGCTAAGGTCTGTGTACCAAGTCCATAAAAATGTTCATCTTTATCCATTATCCCCTTGAGTTTTTGTTTCATGTTTGAAATTTGAGAGTTCTTTATATATCTATCTACTGATCTTTTGATGACATGTGTCTCAATCTGTATGTTATCTTTTCAGCATCTTCACAAGGTTTTCCTCAGAACAAGGTTCCATAATTTTGGTGATGCACAATGTAGTATTGTTTTCTTTTAAGCTTAATGTGTGGATGCCAGTCCTAAGAACTCATGGCCTAAATGAAAATCTTTACATTTTTGCCCTGTAGTAAACTGTTGTAACTACATTTTCTACTTGTCTGTTGTTATTTATTTGAGACTTTTTCATTTGTTTATTTATTTATTCATTTTATATTCTGATCATAGCCCCCTCCCTCCTCTTCTCCCAGGCACACTGCCCCACTCTCCTTCCCTCATTCTCCCCTCCTCTTCTTCTCAGAGAAGGGGCTTCCCACCATACAAACTTGCCATTGTACTTCAAATCTCATCAGAACTAAATGTATCCTTTCCCACTGAGACCAGACAAGGGAGCCCAGCTAGAGGAAAGGCATCCAAAGGTTATAGTGTCTGAGTAAAAGACAGCCATTCCTCCAATTATTGGAGGAATCACATGAAGACCAAGATTTACATCTGCTACTAGGTTTAGGGGGCCTAGGTCCAGCCCATGCATGCTATTTGGCTGGTAGTTCCATCTCTAGAAGTCCCCATGGGCCCAGGTTAGTTGGCTCTGTAGGTCTTCTTGTAGTGTCCTTGGCCCTTATGGTTCCCTCAAGTTTTCCCTGAACTATGCCATGAGATTCTTTGAACTCTGCCTAATATGTGAGCATGGGTCTCCACATTTGTTTCCATCAGCTGCTGGATGAAGCCTCTCATATGACATTTGTGCTAGCCTACTGTCTGCAAGAACAGCAGAATATCATTAATGGTATCAGTGGCTGGTTTTCTCCCTTGGGTGGTGGTGGGGTCTCAAATTGGACCAGTCATTGGTTGTCCATTCCCTCTGTCTCCGTTCCATCTTTATCCCTGAACATTTTGAACATGGTAGATGGGTTGGTGTGACCCTTCCTGCCTGGTTACAGAAGGGGGCTACTTCAGATTCTATGCCCCCCCACTGCTAGGAGTTTCAGCTAGGGTCACCCTAATATCCTCCCAGGAGCTTCCCCCTTCCCAGGTATTAGACTTCTCCCAGAAATGCTCCACCACCAACTCCCCTTCTCCCCACTCCCAGCCCTCTCATCTCCAAGCACGATCTCTTTCACATCCCCTCTCCCACTCAGTTCCCTTCATCCATTCACTCCATGTATCTATTTTATTTCCCTTCCTGAGTGAGGTTCAAGCATCTTTATTTAAGCCTTCCATGTTATTTATGTTCTTTGGGTCTGTGGATTATAGTCTGGTTATCCTGCACTTTATGGTTAATATCCACATGTGAGTATGTACCATGCATCTCCCTTTGGGTCTGGGTTACCTTACTCAGAGTTATATTTTCTAGTTCCATCCATTTATCTGCAAACTTCATGTCCTTGTTTTTAATGAATGAGCATGAGGAGTATTCCATTGTATAAATGTACATTTTCTTTATCTATTATTCAATTGAGGGTCATCTTGTTGTTTCTAGATTCTGGCTATTATAAATAAAGCTGCTATGAACAAAATTGAACAAGTGTCCTTGTGGTATTGTGAGGCATATTTTGGGTATATGTTCAGAAGTGGTATAGCTGAGTCATGAGGTACAGCTATTCCCAATTTTCTTAGACACATTCAGATTGATTTACAAGGTAATTGTACAAATTAATACTCCCACCAGCAATGGATGAGTATTTCTCCTTGCTCTACATCCTTGCCAGAATGTGCTGTTTCTTGAGATTTTCATCTTCGACATTCTAATGGATGTAAGATGGAATGTCAGAGTGGTTTTGAATTGCATTTCCCTGAAGACTAAGGGTGTTGGACATGTCTCTAAGTGCTTCTTGGACATTAGAGATTCTTCCATTAAGAATTTTCTCTTTAACTTTGTACTTCTTTTTTTAATTGGATTGTGTTGTTGGTGTTTATAAGACAGATAATATTTGTGTAGCTATAAAAGTATTCCAGTGATTGCCTGAAATGTCATTCTTTCTCCATCAGATTTATCTTGCACTTAATTCAAACATTAGTTGCATGCACATTTATAAGCCTATTTTGTGATACTCTTTTCTATTTCAGTGACTTATGTCTATCCCTAAATAATACAATCTAATATTTATTATAGTAGATAGTATATCAATGTTGCAGGTTTCTCTCATTTTATTTTTTTAATTGCTTTAGCCACTTTGGGTCCATTATTTCCATATATATTTTAAAATATCTTTGTATATTCTTCCTAAACCAGATTTAGGTTCTTGTGTTTCTTGGGAAAACAGTCTGAAACCTTTCCATTGAGAATTGGTATCACTATCTATTCTGAGTGTTTCAATCCATAAGCACACAATGACTCTGCATTAACGTAGATCTCCACTTATCAGTGTTCTATAATTTCATCATTCAAATTCTGAACTGTTTTGTTTTCTACTACTTTCCTTTTGAGCGATTTTTATGGTATTGTAATCTGAGTGCTGGCACATTTGTCCACACTAGTTTCAAGCAATACCATTGATTTTGAAGTTGTACAGAATTCTTCTCTTTGTTTGGCCTAATTACTACTGAGCAGTGAATTAAAATGTAGTTTTAATTGAGCTTCTGTTCACCTTCCTGAGAAGAAAAGAGAATATAGTGTCATTACTACTAGGTAGAGGTGGAATTCTTACCAAACTTCATCTCTTGATGTTCTGACCCCTGACAAGGATGAGAGTCATGGCCCTGACTTGACTTCCTCATCAACACTTTGATAGAGATTTAGGCATTTCATTATAGCCAAGCTGAGTGTCTAGATTCTAACACAACACCCAGCTTTTACTATCTTGAATAAAATGTTTCCTGAGAAGGATGGGTAAAATAACGCGACTATTTTCTGAAACCATCTATCCTGCCAGGTTGCCCTTTTCTAGGTCTATTGGCCAGAGGAAAAACATATTTGCTTTGCTTTGTTTTGTTTTGTGGCTGTGTTGACATTTTTAAATTCTAAACATTTCCAATTCTAAGTGTAAGTTATCTGAGGTAAAAGAAAAATCCACAAATCTCTACAATGTCATTTCATGAGTCCTAAGATTCTAAGTCTATCCACATTTCAGAGTTTATTTCTGTATATTTCACATATATTGTCCTTAGCAAAACAAACATGTCTGTTACATCTTTATAGAGTCAGAAGCCTCATATTTGCATTGCAGAAGCTCCTGCTACTTTGCTATGTGGGAGCTAGAGAATTCTGTGACCATTCAAGGGCATAAACCCCTGGCTGCATTCCCATTATCCATGAGAACCATGGCAGCTTCCTAGTTACTTGTCTTTTTTTTTTTCATTTTATTTGAACTTTTGATACATTATTTGAATATAATTCTCATAACTCACTTTTTATATTTGAAGCAAAACTAAAAGGGCTGTGTGATAAATTAGTTGGAGAGGAAGGAAGGAAGAAAGGCCTTTGAGATAACTCTGAGGTTGAAGCTGAACAGTGATGCTCCTGATTGACATGGGAATGCTTATAAAAGTGAGTGCTTATAAAACCAAGAGTTGATTTTAGACATGTTGATTTATGAATGTAAATATGTACAATATCAAATATTAATAAACATCTGGAGGTTAAGATGATAATAAGGACAAAGGTTAAGGTCGTGATTCATCTATCATTTAGTGTGTAGCAATTACAGCTTCATAGCCAGATGGATATAGGCAAAGAAAAGAATATCAATTATTTTCTGGTCTTTCAGCAAATGATGCTTGTTGGAAATAATTGTGGAAAAAAAATGCAACAGGAAAGGAATTATGTAAACTAAAAGCAGAAATACTGTGAGACAAATCATAGCATCTGATGTCTCATGGATCATATTGGAAAACATTGGGCCCTCAGAAATTCTTCATAGTTCAAGCAAGAAATGTCTCTTTCCACCCAAAGCATTTGAAAATCCTATGATGGATTCCCACATGCTTCCTCAAATGAACTGAGAATCAAAAGTTATAGTGAGTTCAGCTCACTGCCACGCAAGCACTTTCCTGAGGCAGAGACTTAAAATATGCTAATAGGAATGGAGAAACACTAAATTTATTTTATGTCCATAAGATTCACACTGAAATATTCATCTTCAGCTGTGTATTCCTATCTTTATGTTTAATTTAATGAAACTGAAGGCATTTGAATAAAAAGTTGAAATTTTATAATAAACAACTGTTTGTCATGACAATTTATTACTGGTATGCTGTGTGCCCGTGGATATAATTTTATAGTGTTCAGATGCAAACATATAGCATTATCTTTCATATCTGTAAGTACTCTCTTCTCTGCCTTTGCTCCTCTCCCTAGATGATTTCCTCAGCTCTTTGTTCTCTGTACAGCTGTGAGAATGGTAGAGAGCGGATACTCTCTAACTCTTACATCCCCAAATCACTTTTCTAAAGATTGGACTAAGCTAGACAACAAACTTGTTGAGTTAAACCAGAAATTATCAATTGATTCTTCCACTCCTCAGTGGACACAGGAAAGATGAAGAAGGCTCTTGGGCTCTTGACCGACCTTTATCACTTGGAATATTTGTGGGGAACATTTATCCCATCAACTCATCTTTTCCTTGTCACTACTGATGCAGATTTACTAAAGGCACCATTAGATAAATTCACCTTATAAAAAACCAATGAAAAGAAGTCTTTTAACCTTTGGCATGTAATTTACATATGATCTTTCAGGTAACAGTTACCATCCTTGTCAGGGAAAAAGGACTTTTTTCCCAGTGTCCTCCAACCACTGCTCTAAATACGGAGTTTGTGCTCTAAATAAGGAGTTTGTGATGTCATGGACTAGCCCTACCTGTACCCTATGCCTCAACTTTAAGAGCATTTTATGTATACTGAGGGCACTACTATGTTTTGTTTCAGCATTCCTGCAGAGCCTATAGACTTATCTCTCAGAGTCTACCTTTTGTATTGCCATATGTAAGCCAAAAGTGAAGCCAAGGATGATTCTTTGCAAGAAATCTGGCATCACATCAAACGTGAAGTGAATGCCCAGGTGACTATAAATGTATATTTATCAAACTATAAAGATCAAATGAACGTTATTTGGCATTTCCTGACCTGCCTTATTACTTTTGAATATCTAGATAGCAAGTGCCTCCCCATGTATGTCGCCCAAGAACTAAAGGTAAAGCTCTATATGATAGGCCTATTTTTGGTGGTGATTATATCTCTACAAATATTTGCTGATTATTAATCAGATTATTTGCTTTCAAAGAGACTAGAAAAGCAAGAATATTTCAATTGTTTACCTTTAAAGAAATCTACAAACAAATCATCAAGAGAAAAAAGAAGGGAGAACATTCATAAAATGTATATAACAGAAAACAGTTTAAGCCTCTGGGAATGACATTATCCAGAAAGTCCTCCTTCTGGTCCTGTTACGCAAATTGTTCCATCCATGGTCTCATGTATCAAATGTTGACCATTCTAGCACTCACAGTCTAAAGTAATCAACAAAAATTCTGAACTTATGTGTCTAAATCCTTCAATGAGGTAGATTAATAGCAAGGAAAGATGATTAATCTGATTTTCCACTGTCTCTGGGAATCTTGTATAATGTACAATAATCCTTCAATGAACATGTTTTGATAAACTAAATCAAATAAATAAATAAATAAATAAATAAATCTTTTCTATCAAAAGTTTACCTGAAACAAAGACCATTATCTGAACCATCAAATGCTGATCTATTTAAAGAAAATTCTTTCAATGTGTAATGATGAGATTCTTTGTGTAAATACTGAGTATGGGTTTTGAAACTAGCATAGATTTCACCAATCATTTATGTAGCCATCACAGGGAGCTCCATGACCATCTTGAAAATTTTGTGGCTAAAGCCCACGGCAATCATTCAATGCTCTCTTGTGGTTTCTGAGTCAGATATTCAAAACTGTCTATGAGAACAACTTGTATCTGCTCTCCAGTACTTGGTCTCAGTTCAAACACTTGAGACTGGAACCGACTGACTTGAGAGAGGTATCTCAGCACTCATTTGTTTGTATGTTTGGAGTTTGCCTGTTAACTGTTGACTGGGACTCAGCTGTGGGTTCATTTGGGTCTATATGC
The DNA here is from genome assembly GCF_004785775.1 of Grammomys surdaster. Classification (NCBI taxonomy): domain Eukaryota; kingdom Metazoa; phylum Chordata; class Mammalia; order Rodentia; family Muridae; genus Grammomys; species Grammomys surdaster. Next base: position 3,399,709 of record NW_021620876.1, read on the forward strand.
AAAGCACTTACCACTTACCTCTCTTGTGTCTTTTCTTCCTTTAAAGCATAGGGAGTAGGTTCTAAGGTCGAGAATCCCCGAGTTAGCAGGCTGTACTGCTTGTCTCCATCCTAGCTTCAAAAATCATATCTCCAGTCAAATGGAATTCCAAGGAAGAGCACTGTAGAAAAGCATATAGGAAAAGAGACACTTCTGCACCCTACAAGGACAAGACAATCTGCTACAGTTTACTCTGGCTATAACAATTCGCATCCTCAAACACATAAAACATCTTTTCCATCAAAACTGCAAAGCTTCTTTCTATTACAGCAATGGCTCAGTGTGCATAACAATCCTCTAAATGAAGTTGGATGTTGTTCCTCGGCATAGATTTCTCAAATGCATTCCTAAAGGACTCTACCTCACAATGGAGAAATGTGATTAAGTAGGCAGGTTACACATCTGCTTATTGAGCAGGAATAACTATATATGCCCAGGTAATAGCAGTAGAACAAACATAGATTCCACTTCAGCTGCCACTCAAAGGGAAGAAAAGAGGCTGGAACAAATTCCTAGTTGATAAAGTGTTTACCGCACAATAATGAGAGCATGAATTCTTACCTCCAGATCTCCAAATCATAAAAAGATGGGCACATCCACTTGCATCTGTAACCCCAGAACTGAGAAGGGGACAGAGGCATGAAGTTCCATGGTACTCACTGTCCAGCCAGTCTAGACAAATGAGTAAGCACCAAGGTCAGCAAGAGATCTTATCTCAGAAATATGATGGAGAACAACTGAGGAAAATGCCTGTGAGTTTTGTCAACTTGACACAAGCCTGGATATACCTCAGAAGAGGAGATCTTAATTGTGATAATTTCCCCATAATATTGAGCTGTAGGGAGGTCCAGGCATCATTTTCTTGGTTGATGAATGATGCAGAAGGGCCCAGTTCATTGGAGGCCACCAATGGCTTGATTATGGCCATTTATGCTTCCAGTGCTAACTTAAGGTCATTCAGGATTTGCCTAGCTCTTTTTTCTTTTTTCTTTTCTTTTTTTTTTTCTTGTTTTGCTTTTGTTGGTTATTTTATCTATTTGCATTTCAAATGTTATCTCCCTTCCTGGTTTCCCCTCCTATTCCATCCCCTCTCCTCCCTGCTTCTATGGGGGTGTTTCCCTACCCACCCACTCCTGCTTCATCACCCTAATATCCCCCTATGCTGGGGCATCAATACTTCACAGGACCAAGCACCTCCCTTCTCATTGGTGTCGGACAAGGCCATTCTCTGCTACATATGCATCTAGAGCCATGGGTCCTTCCATGTGTACTCTTTGGTTGGTGGTTTAGTCCCTGGGAACTCTGGCAGGGGGATATGGTTGGTTGAGATTATTATTCTTTCTATTGGGTTACAAACCCCTTCAGCTCCTTCAGTCCTTTCCCCACACTCAGTGCTATGGCTGGCTACAAGCATCCACATCTGTATTGGTCATGCTCTATCAGAGCCTTTCAGGAGACAGCCATATCAAGCTCTTGTCAGCAAGCATTTCTTTACATCAGCAGTAGTGACTGAGCTTGGTGGCTACATATGGGGTAGATCCCCATGTGTGGCAGTCTCTGGATGGTCGTTCCTTCATTCTCTGCTCCACTCTTTGTTCCTGTATTTCCTTTAGACAGGAGCAATTCTGTTTTAAAATTTTTGAGACAGGTGAGTGGTCCCATAGCTCTTTCCTTTTATTTATTCCCTAATTGTTTTTTACAGTCCAGACTTTATCCCCTTCCCTGTCCACCCTCCACCTGTTTCACATCCCACATCCCCTCCCACCATGTCCAAGAGGATGCCCTCAGCCCCTATCCCCACCCCACCAGACGTCCCCACTCCCTGGGGCCTCCAGTCTCTTGAGGGTTAGGTGCATCTTCTCTGACTGAGTTCAGATCCCACAGTCCTCTGCTGAATATGAGTTGGGGGCCTCATATCAACTGGTGTATGCTGCCTGGCTGGTGATCCAGTGTCTGAGAGATCTCGGAGGTACAAGTTAGTTGAGACTGCTAGTCTTCCTATAGGATGCCCTCCTCCTCAACTTCTTCCAGCTTTTCCATAATTAACCACAGAGGCTACCATTTGTTGAGTATAAATATCTGCACCTGACTTTCAGCTGCTTGTTGGGCCTTTCAGAGGGCAGTCACGATAGGCCCCTGTTTGTGTTTCTTAAGGGCTACTGGGCTTCAAGTAACCTTCTCCTTAGTGCCCTTCCATCTTTGGTCTTCTATTCAAGCAGAGCACCTATAGATTGTTTATCTTAATTGGATCCCTATTCCCATAGCCCCAATTTCTCCTGAATTACTGAGAGTTTTAAAATGAAATAAATCCATTTCTTCTCAAGTTGCTTTTGGTCATGCTGTTTTATTGCAGTAGAAACTTTAAAAAAGACAATGCCTAATGTTGATTTCTGCCTCTACTCCATGGGGACGAGGGGATGGGAAACTAATGGGAGAAACATGGTAGTCACTCTTTCATAGAAATTCTGAAATACATTTTGACACATATTGTTAATTCCTTGCCTAAAACTCAGATGCAATTGTAGAGAGATAATTCTCTACAATTCCTAGTTCTTTTTTAGACTGAAAATTCTTCTTGTAAAAGCCAGCTTGTAAGTGCAACTCACAATAGTTTGTGCTTTCTGGGCTTCACGTCCTTTATGTGCTTTATGTAAAAGCCAGCTCATAAGTGCAACCCACAGTGGTTTCACCCAGTAGAACTTGAGCAAAATGGGACCAAATGTTCCTCTTTTTTTGTATTCCATTCCCTTCAGTCCAGGGTAATGGTTTTTCCATAAAAAGAATGTGCTTTAAATTCCTGTGAGATGTACTATGAAATTTTGAGTGTTTGTGTTATATATCCAAGGCCATCAGCATAAATCTTGTCTCAGCAAGTTTCTCTCTATCTGGGCCTGATAAAAGGCTGCTGTGGTTGGATAGGTATCAAAATGTAGAAGTCTTATCAGTCAGTACAGAGATCTAGGCACACCCTTAGTACCCCTTTGGGACATTAATCTGCCCAATTCTATGACACTCCATTTTATCTTTTCCTGAGGAAGAGATTATATGGTCATATTCTTGGCTTTATTTTTTAGAATAATTTTCTGACAGTGACCTGGGTTATGACTGGGTTAAAACTCCTTTTTGTAATTTTAGAATCATTACCCATCCATTTGAAGAGGTGAGAATCAAAAAGGGTTGTTTTAAGATGCAATGAATTGTGGGTCCTTTGCATTTAACCATTGTTCCTTCAAGGTCTCTCTTTTCTGTCACATTTTATCAGGACCACAGAGAAAAGGCTCACCAGCATTCTAAATACGCTGCCTAGAAAGGCCTTTAACTAGATCATGAAGTTCACTAGATGATATACTTACTGCTTCCATGAACCACATGTGGAAATGCTACTAAAATTTCTCCTATTCTTACCAATGGTTCATTTGCTTCTAGATTTCAATAACATTTGATACCTTCCTTGTATCACTAAATAACGGTTTGAGTGTGGCCATTTGTGCTTCCAATGCTGACTTACTTAGAAGTCATTTAGGCTTTGCCTACCTCTTTCTTAAGGGCTACTGGGCTTTAACAAACCATCTCCTTAGTGTCCATTCATCTTCAATCCTCTACTGAAACAGAGCCACCTACAGAATTGCTTAGCTTAATTGAGTGGCTGTTCTCATTGCCCCAGTCTTTTCTGAATTACTGTTGCCTAGCAAAAAAAATCACCCCAATGTCTAGTGATTTTACTGAGACTTGGTTTCTATATATTAGAAATTTGGACAGAGCATAAGAAAGATGGTTTACTTCAGATCCACAGTGTATAAAGTTTTGATTGGAGAATTCAAATGTTGGAGTAATTTGAAGGACACAATGATGTATCATCCAAATCTTTGCTCACTTAGATTTCTTGAGGTTATTGCTAGTCATCACCTGGGATCCTGGATGGGTTATTCAGCAGAAGATCTACTCAGGATCTTGTCTTTTGGATTTAATCTCCACATATAGTTACTGGGATCAAGAATAAGCTACATTGTCATTCATGACCTAGCTGTGGTACATAATGTGTCACAACTGCCTCAGTCAACAGCATTCCTAGAGTTAAGGACAGGTAACAGAGATAGCCATCTCCTACAACACTTAATTTCCAATGGGAGAAATGAGTATTGTACATTATAAAAAGTATGACTAGTATGGAAATGTTGTTGCCATTTTGGAAAACACAACCTTTCATTAATATTAAAAGAAAAAAAACCATTTAGGTCTATATACACCACAAGTACCAAGTGTCATGACATCTACTCTCTTTGTTCAATTTTTTTTTTTAATTTTAACTTTGAGGAAGATATTTAAGCCTTGTACTATTAACTACTTCTACTAGATTATAAAAATTGTTGAGAGTGGGTTTAAAGAACTCACTTAAGAAAATGAATGTCATATATATTCTGTATAATAAAACACATGAAATTCAAATTGGAGAGATGGCTTACATACAGTGCTCATATATTTGAGAAGATTTCAGTTCAAAATAATAGCATGTAACTGTAAATCCTTGGCATACTACACTTCTGATCTCCCTACTTGGGTACCTGTACTGACAGGCACATACAGAGCTATAAACATACACATAGACATAATATAAACATAACTTAAAAATAAGAATAAATATTAAATATGTTTAAACTTCTATAATTACCCATCTATTAGGTTATCTATAATAGCCTAGCTATCAATATTATTTTATTCTTTTGTGGACATTTCAGAAGTACAATAAATGACCCCTTTTTGTAGCTCTATGGGAACTTTGAACTAGCGCAGTAAGTATTCAGCTCAAAAAAGAAATATGGATATCAAAGGCTGACACATCCACTGGAAGTAACAGAGACATGCAAGACAGAAGCATAATTACTACAAATTTGTTTTAGATATTTATTAACCTTAAGAGTTCAGAGTCTATGCCATTCTCATCCAAAATAGATCACTGAAACGTCATAACTTGAATACTGACAGATTATCACTCTATTCTATTTAGTTCTGTAAAAGTTTGAATAATTATATTTACGGCAGTTTCTTCTAGAATGTTTCATATGTTTTTGAAAGCAACGTTGAAGTCTAATTTTGAAGGTTTCATTTGTCAACAGAATACTTTTTAAAATCTAATTTCAGAAAGGTGATGTGAATGTAAGTTACACATTAAACCTATTCACTTTTACTGTTGCCTTGAAAACAATAGGCTACTTTTCACTGAGGACTAGGCCTATCACTACAGGCGAGTATTTTTACATGCCAACAATGAATAAGAATAATAAAGGAGAAAAATCAAATCTCTGACAAGAGCTCTCTATATACGAGTAATTAACCTTGACTGTTAACCTATTTTAGAAAATGTTTAAATATTTTAAACATTTTAACATTATTTTTAAATTTATTTTTTATTTTAAAATGAAACACATAAAATTGCACATCACAATAATGTGTGACACTAAAATACAAAGTTAATTTAGAAAACAAATTTAATTCCTAGGAAAAGAGACACCACAATAACTGAAACATTCACAATTTTTTTTATGTCACAAACCAAATATTTCACAAGGAGCTCATTACTCAAAAAAAGTATGAAGTCACCTTTATCTCAAGAAATCTTTAGACATGTTTAACTATTAAGGCACTTTGTTGGCACCAAAAAAGGATATGAATTATAAAACTTTAAGGTATCTCTCTTCAATAGCATGCAGTTTAAAATCTTAATAGAATATAAACTCTGGACACCGTGTGTGGGGGAATTCAAGGGTGGGGAGGTGGGAGTAGGGGGTAGGTAGGGGCCCATCCACAGATAAGCAGGAGGAAGAGTGATGGGATAGGGGTTTCCTGGGCAGGGGGGGGAATGGGGTAAAGGGATAACATCTGAACTGTAAATAAAATATCCAATAAAAAAAACAAAAAAATATAGAATAATAAACTATTAAAAAACTCGCTATAAAAAATTTATCCAAATAAACAAATGTTGGACAGCTCTAAAAATGGGGTAATAATATAGTTGAAGACATTGAATTAAAAATAAAGTCCAATAGAGTAGTGTAGTGACAATTCTTGGATGTCACCTTGACTACATCTGTAATTAACTAAGGCCCAAGCTGCAAGGTACACCTGTGAGGAGTTTTCCTTGATTGAATCGCTTGAAAACCTATCCTAAATCTGGATCATTTGAGGTTGGAAAATCCAACATAGAAATGAGCCACACCTTCTTGTGGCAGCGCATATAAAAGACATGGAAGAAGGAATTGCTTGCCTTTTGCTTGCTCCACCTCACTGTCTAGAAAGTTCACCGCTTCACTACAGTTAGAACCTATCTCTTTAGAACTCTGATATATGTTGAAGACCACTTGAGACATGCATCCTTGTGAACCAACTATTGAATTCTTGGACGTCCCACTGGGAAACAGCCATTGTTGGATTATCATGTCTGTAAACCACTCTAATAAAGTACATTTTTATATATAAAGATTCATTCTAAGTGTTCAGTTTCTTTAGAGAGCTCTAATACCAGTAATGTTTAACCTCACTAATAATCACTTACATGCAATCATAATCCAGTTTTAAGTCAAAAAAAGGATAAAATATAAGAAGGTCCAGCTATCTCATAATTATAGGAATTTTTCTCTCAAAATTCTAAAAATGAGTTTTTTCATCTGCCATTCTTTTAACACACTCTGATGGCTTATGCATCTACTTGACCACTTTTTCATCTATGCTGCCAAAGAAATTTAGCCAAGTGTCATGTGGGGAAAGATAATCATCTTATTCCTCTTTCATAACCCAGATCTCTGTCCACTTTTCTCAGTGATATTTTCATGTATCTTTTACATTTGAGCATGTGATTTGTTTGACATGTTTAGCAGATGTCACCACACTACAAAATAGGACACAAAATATGAAACATACAAGAAGCTTTTAAAGAATTGGTATGCAGAGAGAAGTCAACAGTTGAGCCAAAGATTTTCAAAATACTAAAGGTTTAAAGTCTAAGTTTAATCAGAAATTTCCTTAAATTTTGGAATTTACATAAATCCTACTTTTTCTAAGCATAATGATATGAAGTCTACTAGAAAAGCAAGCAACAAAAAAAAAGAAAAAAAACATTGTTTTTGTAAGGTACTTTTGTAGCTGCATACATAGACAGCCTGTCAGTGGGATCATCGGTTAGGACATCATTTGTCTGTGTGAATTTCTTTCTCCTACCCTCAGCATGCCTTCCAAGCTGCTTCCCATTATAAGTAAAGGCATTCTGTTCTTTTGTATGAGTCCTTGAAAAAATTCTGTCTTGGGTATAAAAAGCTTTCCATCAACTAAATAAGGTTGGCAGAGATGAGAAGTATAGAAGAGCACATGATGATTTCACTGCTTTCTCTGTAGAGAGCCTGAGGTGTTCGGCAAGCAAGAAATTCCACATGCCATGGATTTGCCCTTACCTAATTCTCTACAGAGAACCCCCTCTTCCAAATCTTTAGAGCTGTTGTCATTGCATCAGGGTGACACACACCTGTTTTAATTGCAATACAAATTCCAATAAATATCTAAGTATCCTGAATTCACCAGAGCACAAAATTCAAGAGGCTTTCGCTGTTAGATAGATGTTAATTCAGTTGCCTCGCCCTAAACAAAACCTACAACCTCTGGTGCTTCACTAATGACAATCCAGTTAAACTCTGTAACTGCTATGTAAACATGATTATTTGGAAGACTGCTTGTTGGTATATGATACAAGTACGTTCAGATTCTAATGTCTAGACCTTAGAATTTAATTTAAAATTCATTTATTTATGAGAACCACATGTTTTACCTTTGTAATGCCTTCACTATAATTTGATTAAAATAATTTCACACACATATTTCATGAACACTTGGCTGACTGAAAATGAAGATATAAAAAGAATAAAGGAGAAAGCTATCATTACATCAAATTCTGGGCTCCTCCCAGAGAAGGTACAACCCTCTACTGGCTGCAGCTCCCTTCTCCTCTTCATGGATTTAGATTTGAATACAAAATATCACTCATGTTCACATATATGGTAAACACACTAATTAATTTTATATGTACATATTATATCATGTTTCATATATGGATTATTTATATGAAGGAAAATCTATAAGCACATTAAATATCTGTATTATTCTTGAGGAAAACCTTTGGTTTTTCTTAAATTTTGAGACATTCCATTAAATATTGATTCAAATATTTTACATTGTTTTCCAATTTATTTTACTGTCTGGTCTTCATTTAATTGTGATATTTTCTGATATTATTACTAAATAACACTTAATATTGAGATTTTCCTAATACCTATGGTATAGATATACTTTTATTTTGATGTTTATTTTGTTCCAATTTTCAGTTATAAGTTTTCACTGTGACTTATTTTGAAAGTCTTCTCCACTTAAAAAGTGAATGTGCCACCAGAACCATCTGAGAGGCTCTACCAGAGCCTGACAAATACAGAAGGGATGCTCAAAGTCCACCATTGGACTGAGCACGGGGTCCCCGATGGGCTCCCCAATGGAGGAGTTAGAAAAAGGACTGAAGGTGCTGGCAGAGTTTGCAACCCCATAGGAAGAACAATAATATCAACCAACCAGACCTCATAGAGCTCCCAGGGACCAAACCACCAACCAAGGAGTACACATGGAAGGACTCATGGTTTCAGCCATATATGTAGCAAAGGACCGCCTTGTCAGTCAACAATGGGAGGAGAGGCCCTAAATCCTATGAAGGCTCGATGCCCAGTGTAGGGGAATTGGAGGGCGAGGAGTCGGGAATAGGTGGGTGGGTGGGGGAACACCGGCATAGAAGCAGTGAGAAAGGGGATGGGATAGGGGGTTTCAGTGGTGGGGGAGGGGCTGGAAAGGGACAACATTTGAAATGAAAATAAAGAAAATATCCAATTAAAATTTAAAAAGTGAATACACAAGTTTGAGTTAATGGCTCCATGGGTAAAGTCACTTCCTACACAAGTTGATGACCTGAGTTAAATCTATGGAATCCACATAAAGTGAAAGAAGAGGATAGACTTTACAACACTGTTCACTGGCCTCCATACATGTGTTATAAAGCATGAACACACACACACACACACCACACACACACACACACCACAGTGTAACAGACAACTTTTAAATCAAGTGTACATTCTTCTATATTGTCTTTGCACAGACTTTAAATTGACTCATACATCCTTAATCTAATATTTTGTTTTGTGAAAAATCTACTTTCATATGAGTTTTCTAAAAGAACCTCACCAAATATGCTATACAACACACTACCAATCTATTCTCTAATTTACTGAATAATTCATTTCTCGCCCTATAAAAATTTCTACTTTAGAATATGCTAATTGAGAATGGGGGTGGGGACACTCAGAGAGTCTTTACTCCAGTTAGTCCTGGCACTGCCACTTCATAACTATTGGTATCACGTTGGTGTTACAAGCACAAGCTGCAGCCATCGTTTTTTCTTCAATATCATCCTATTGTTTTTCACATTTACTACTATTTATGTATTTTTGCCCAACATCTCTCACTTAATTGGAAAAAAATCTGTGATTTGAGTGGCTTTGCCCTAAGTCATAGATTTGCTTTTTGAAAAGGAAAAATACTTTAAATAATACATCTCCTTACTTATTATGTTTTATTATTATTCAACTATGTATACAGCTTTACTGTATTTTTTAAACAACATTCAAGTATTTTAGAATTTTAAACCTATGTGCTTTGAGCATCATTTTGTGTGTTTGCTGTAGCTGCCAGATACTGTATTTGAACTGTGACTATGATTTTCCCTGCTTGATGTTACAGTTTGGAAGATAATTGCTTTCATAAACTGATACTTTACTTAGCTGTCCTGCAAGTAACTCCATGCATGCTGATAGCTTTTAAGGGGATACTCTTAGACTATCTGTGGGACAGGTATCCTTCCCAGGTACCATGGACACTGTCTTTGCTTCTGTCATGGCTGTTACTAGGGTTGTGCCTTGATGTCCTTGTAAATAGTCAGAGTGGTAATGGTCCTTCTTCCTTCTCCAAGTCTTCAATAAGAAACAATCCAAATACCACTCATGTCATGGGTCTTTATAAATATTTTTATAAAGAATTATCAAGATGATAAATAGGATACCAATTTCCTAGACTCTATTCACTAGAGAATGCCATTTAAATTACATTTTCTTTTAAATTGGTCACTATTGTATGTTACATTGATAACTTTTATTATTTTAAACAATTATTACATTACTGACGCAGGCACTAATATACCATATATTTATTTTTAATTTTAATTTTTACTTATATACTTTTTATTTATTGTATACATGCATGTGGTGCATATGTAGAGGTCAGAGGATGACTTGCAAGACTCAGTTCTCTTCTTCCACCACAGGGGCTCAGGAATCAAGCTCAGGCCACCTGGACTAGCAGCAAATGCCATCAGTCACTAATTTGTTAGCCCTATAACATATTTTAATTTCCATTCACTGCTTGATATTATTTGTAAATGTTTAAATATTTCACATCTATGTAAGATTGTTTATCATATTACCCTTCAGTGTCTTTTATTAAATTAATTGATATTTTTATTAGGGATTTGAAAGTTATATATTCTATATCTCCATATCTAATAGTAAATTGTTCATTTTAAGCAATTTTTTCATGACTATATTATTTTAAACAGTAGCTAGTCTTAAATGATGTTCCTTAAATGTCCACTAAAAAAAGCAAGACCCACAGCATGTTTACATTAATTATCATGTGATTTCATCTGCAAATTTTAAGTTATGAATGCTTGACTTTTATGTATTGGTACTTAGAATAATTACAATTTATTTCTTATTGCTAGCTTTAATTACTTGCTTATTATTACTTTTAATACCCTATATACTCTTCTGTGTTTCATATTTGTGTTCTCATAAAACACTCAAAAGTAACCCAACCTCTGTCTATAATTGATATATTTTTATGACTCAATCTATGTGCAAAACAACCTTATTTCTCTTTCACCATCAAATGCCAGGGAAGAATGACAAGTGGGGATTTGTTGATCTAAAATGCATTCTCCAGCATGTTCTTGCATCTCATAAATCCAACAGATTTGCAACAAATCTAATGTCAATATATCGTTCTCTGTATACACATCTTCTATTTCTCAGGCAGATTTTAGGGTTTTGTTCTTGTCTTCTGGTGTCCTAAATCCTATTAGATTTGGTGTTGTTCAAAAATCTGGCTGAGTGCTTTATAATCTTGCTGAATAATTTATATATGCTTTATAATATAAAGAAACAGCATCCTCCAGGTTTAAGAAATATTTGATTGATATTTCATCTACTGCCAACTTACTGTATTGCTCTTGTGCTCTGAATCTTCAAGTTGGTAGAATTGAAATGTGGGACATTTGGACCCTTCCAAAGCTTTCTCATTTTCTTCTCCTTTGGCTCTGCACTCTGCTGCAGTTTCTTGGTGTCATTTTTGTTGTTTCTTTGAAAAGGTATCTTGTCCATGTGACTAAGGATTATAGACATGCCTTTAGTTTAAAAAAATATCCTTTAGTTTTTTGGGGCCATTCTGCTAGCTGAGTTAATCAATTTTGATGATATGTGAAATGTGATTGGTTGAGTTTTAGGTAGGAATATCCCTTTGAACTTTTTGTGCTAAAATATACACAAGGAAGGAATTCTTTCCTAGCTGTTGTAGCAGCTGTTTCTTTGGCTCACTCATGATCCTTCCCTGTATTCTTACTAGTGCTTTGCTTAGTCATATTTTAAAGCAATGGTTCTCAACCTTCCAAATGCTGAGAACCCTTTAATACAGCTCCTAAAGTTGTGGTGAACCACCACCATAAAATTATTCAGTTGCTACTTCATAACTATAATTTTTCATAACTTCTATTCTTTATAACTGTTATAAATCATAATGAAGATATCTGACATGATTGCATCAAGGGGTCACAACCTAGAGTTTTTTGTTTTTGTTTTTGTTTGATTTTTAATTGTTTCTGCTTTGTTTTCCTTCTTGTTGCTGTTGGGTTCAAAATGGAAACTGAAAAAACTCACTTCGAATATGGAACCTCAAAAAATGAAAGCTTTATTATCTACGCACTCAGGGCGGTGGCCAGTTCAGGATCTAAACTGTGTCTCAGAAAGAAAATGGTACATTTTTAAAGGATAGGAACATAAAACAAGGGGGACACAAACTGGGGGAAGCTGCAGTGTTATCCAATTGTATTTTGAAATTGTGGGTTAAGCAATGAAGTATCCATTGGAGATTGAACCGTATCCAGGACCCATAGCTTTTAGGTTCTTCTTCATTCTCTTAGACATTAGGTCCAGAGTTCAGAGTGATAATGGGACAAAGAATATGGTCAGCTACATGTAGTTAACTAGGGAATAACAGGCAATTGGTTTTATGTTTTTATAACTTAAGCACCTTGGTTTGAACAACAGTGATTTCTATAATATCTATTGGTTAATAGACAATTTAGAAGGCTTTTGCAGCTTAGATTCCCCTCCCTCACCCATTTTCCCTTCCTGCTGAATCTTCTAGGGCAGTCCCACCTGCCCTATGTAACCTGCTATCACCCTAGGACCTCCATTATCCTGACACATTTCCATCCACCTTTATCAGACCTGCTAATCTGCAAGCATACAAGATAGATTCTCTTCCTACATCCATATTCTCTGCCCACTGAGTCCTCTAGGGCATCCCTATCTGCCCTGAGAAGCCTGTAATCCCTGCTAGACTCCAACTCTTCCACCACCTCTCAGTCCACTTTCATCAGACCTGCTGATCGGGAACCATTCAGCTCAAAGTTATTCATCAGAGCCCTGCCACACAAGGATCAGTAAGGTTAATCACCTCCCAATGCCTACTACAACAGGAACATCCAAGGACCAAAGCCATCCAGATGGCTAACAGCCCTAGAAAGAAGACAATCAACAAAAGCCAGGGCAATATGACACTTTCAGGGGACAGATATTGTACTACAGCAAGTCCTAAACATCCTAATACAACTGAAACACATATACACAAAAATAACCTTAAATTTAATTTTTTAAAGATGCTAGAGGCCTTTAAAAAGGAAATAAATAAATCCCTTAAAGAAAAACAGGAAATACAATTAAACAGGTAGAGGTCTTTAAAGAGAAACCAAATAAATCCCTTAAAGATGCACAGGAAAAAATTAAACAGGTAAAGGAAATAAATTATACTGTGAAAAACCTGGAAGTGGAAATAGAAACAATAAAGAAAACAAACTGAGGCAGTCCTAGAGATGGAAAACCTAGGGAAGAGAACAGGAACAACAGACGCAAGAATCACCAACAGAATATGGGAGATGAAAGAAAGCATCTCAGGCATAGAATATACAACAGAAGAAACTGATACCTCAGTCAAAGAAAACGTTAAATCTAAAAAATCCCTGACATAAAACATCCAGGAAATCTGAGAGCCATAAAAATACCTAACCTAAGAACAATAGGAATAGAAGAAAAAGAAGAGTCCCAGCTCCAAAGACCAGAAAATATTTTCAACAAAATCATAGAAGAAAACTTCCCCAATCTAAAGAAATAGGAAACTAAAGACATACTAGAAGCTTACAGAACATAAATCAAACTGGGACAGAAAAAAAATTCTCCCAGCACATAATACTCAAAATACAAAATCTTCAGAACAAAAAACAAATATTCAAAGCAGCAAGGGAAAAAAATGCAGACAACATACCATGGCAGATCTATCAGAATTATACCCAACCTGTCAGCAGAGACTCTAAAATTTAGAAGGGCCTAGACATATATCTTGCAACCTCTAAAAACCCACAGGTGCCAACCTACACTGCTATACTCAGCAAAATTCTCAATCACCATAAATGGAAAAAATAAGATATTTCAAGACAAATTCAAATTTAAACAATGTCTATCCATAAATTCAGCCCTACAAAAAAGACTAAAAAGAAAACTCCAACCCAAGGAAGATAAAACACAGCAAGTGATTCTATAACAGCAAAAATGAGTGATTGATCAATGGAACTGAATCAAAGACCCTGAAATAAACCCACATACCAATTGGACACTTGATTTTTGACAAATAAAGGCAAAACCATACAATGAAAAAAAAATGCATTGTCTACAAAAGGTGCTTGTCTAACTGTCTGTCTGCACGTAGAAGAATACAGATAGATCCATATCTCTCACTCTTTACAAAACTCAAGTCCAGGTGGATCAAAGACCTCAAAGTAAAACTGAATACACTAAATCTAATGGAGCACAAAGTGAGAAATAGCCTTGAACTCATTGGTACAGGAGACAACGTCTTGAACAGAGCACCAATAACTCAGACATTAAGATCAATAATTGATATATGAGATCTCATGAGACTGAAAAGCTTCTGTAAGGCAAAGGACATTGTCATTAGGACAAAATGGCAGCCTACAGGTTGGGAAACAATTTTCACCAACATTATATCTGACAGAGGACTAATAACCAAAAGTTTTATAGAACTCATGAAGTTAGACACCAGCAACCCAAATAATCCAATTAAAAATGGGAAACAGATCTACCTCAAGACCAAGCTATATACTACTCCTGGGCATATACCCAAAAGATGCTCCAGCATACCACAGGAATACTTGCTCAACAATGTTCACAGCAGCTTTATTTGTAATAGCCAGAAACTGAAAACAACCTTCATGTCTCTCAGCTGAAAAATAGATAAAGAAAATGTGGAGCATCTTCATAATGGGATACTATTCAGCTACTAAAAACAAAAACATCACGAATATTTTAGACAAATGGATGGAACTTGAGAATATATCCTAAGTGAGATAACCCAGACACAAAAGGACATGCATGGTATGTACTCACTTATAAGTTGGATATTACCCATAAAATACAGAATAGCCACACTGCACTCCACAGACCCAAAGAAGCAAGAAGAAATACCCAAGCAAAGATGCTTGAATCTTAGAAGGGGGAATAAAATAGTTTTAGGAAACAGATGGAGGGAGGAAACTGGATGGGGGAGAGGATGGTGAGGGGAACGGGAGGGGAGAGGTTCAGGATCAAATATGGGAAATAACAGGGAGATGGCCAGACAGTCTTGAGATTGAATGGAATCTGCAGCTGGTGGGAGTGGGGTGTGGGGGACACTTCAAGTATATACCAGAGACCTGGAATAGGGGATTCTCCCATGAATCAATAAGGTGATCTTAGCTGAGTCTCACAGCAATGGAGATATAGAACCTGAAGAGGCAACTTCCTACAGCTAGGTAGGAACCCCAGTGGAGTAATAGGGACAACAGACCCCCACAAAACTTTCAACCCAAAAGTTATCCTGTCTACAAGAAATGCGTGGACAGAAGGATGGAGCAGTTATTGAGAAAATGGCCAAGCAATAACCTGCCCAACCAGAGACCCACCCCATGCACAAGTACCAATACCTGACACTACTAGTGATTCTTTGTTATGCTTGCTGACAGGAGCATGATGTCGTCTGAGAGGCTCCACCCACCAGCTGATTGGAGCAAGTGTAGACTCTTACAGCCAAATACTGGATAGAGCCTGAGGACTCTTATGAGAAAACTGAGGGAAGGATTGAGGGCCCCTAAGAGGATAGGAACTCCACAGGAAGATCAACAGTGTCAAATAACCTGGACCCTGTGGGATCTCAGAGACTGAACCACCAAGCAAAGAGCATACAGGGGCTGGGACTAGCCCACCATCCCCACTTCTCACACATGTAGCAGATGTGCAACTCAGTTTTCGTGTGTGTCTCCAGCAACTGGAGCAGGAGCTATCCCTAAAGATGTTGTCTGTGTGTGGAATCTGTTCCTTTAACTGTCTTGTCTGGCCTTAGTGGGAGAAGTTGACAGCTACAGCGCTGCCCGCAGTACGGAGCTCGGACGTAGGCCTGGGGGATTAAAGAAAGACTCAGACTCGGGTCATCTGTTATGACGGAATGCCAAAGCTTTTACTGAGCAGGTTCAATATATACACCAAGCCAGGGAAGGAAAAATACAAACTTAGGAAAAAGCAAGAACTCAACTGGGAGGCAATAGGATGTCAAGTGTAAATTCCTTTCCTGGGACACTATGCCTTAGTCAGGATGTTTTGATTCTAGAGGAACGGCAGAATGTTACTTAGTAGACAGCAGCATACAGAAAGGCTCAGCCAGGGCATAGCAGCCCTTCGGGATCCTACAGATGTGACTAGTCCTGAAGAGACTTGATATGCCAGGGATGGGGTGTGGACTGGGAAGGGTTACAATGATGGGATGTAAAGTGAATAAAAAAAGAAAAGAAAATCATACACACACACACACACACACACACACACACACAAAAGAATAAAAGAAAATTCCCACCACACACACAAATAAAGAAGGGAAGGGAGGAAGGGAGGGAGGGAGGGCGGGAGGGAGGGAGGGAGGGAGGGAGGGAGGGAGGGAGGGAGGGAGGGAAGGAGGGAGGGAGGGAGGAAAAGAAAAAGAAAACATTTGGAGAAGTGAGATGCTTGTTTCTAGGCCTGGGAACACGAACTTGTTTGACCCTGCTAACAAGATGGAGAAGTTGTTCTTGAGATGCCTGGACTCATACAACTGTGTCTTTACAACAGAAGCTGTTAAGCTATAGTGAAGCCCTCAGGTCCCGTAGGGCCTGGGATCTTGAATTTAGTTTCTCCCTATGATTAAATGGAGTCTAAAAAATGAAATGGTAGTCCTTAGAATAATAAGTTTCCTTTGCTTGTTTCCAACATTGGGTTTTTTTTATTAGCCTATTATTTAAGGTCACTGAAACTCAAATTCAATATTAGTAAACACAAACTTATGATGCACTGAGGAGAAATAATATAATGGATATGAAAGCATCAAACCAAAATCGTGAGATACTGCAGGCACTCACTCCTCTCCTCCCAGCCTCCTACACACTGCAGGCATTCACTCCTCTCCTCCCAACCCACCCCCTTGACTGTCCCACAAATCTACTCCTCCATTTCTATTAAGGAAAGAGCAGGCCTCTGAGAGATATCAGGCAATCAAGTCATGACAAGATACAGCAAGATCAGGTGCAAACCCTTGTAATAAGGCTGGATAAGGCAATCCAGGAGGAGGAAAAGGGTCCAAAGAGCAGGAAAAAGAATAAGGGACACCCCTACTCCCACTGTTAGGAATCTCACAAAACATCATAACACACACACACACACACACACACACACACACACACTGGTTGACCACGAGGATTCTGAGTTAGAACATTGGCTACAATGTTTCATTTCTTTCTTTGGAGTATTACAGGCTTACTTTTGCCATAACAATGAATTTCAATGCTATCTGGCAAAAGGCTAATAGAAGGACAAGCTGTCTTCTGTGAAGTGTATGTTGCCACTTTTTGCCTCCTGGAGCATGAAGGTGTATGTTTAGAGCTGGAAATTAAACATTTCCTAATCAGTGCTAATACATGATCACTCTACTTGGGAGATAAAAGCATTATTCTGGCTTAGAATACTGAATCAGACATTATCGCAAACAGATCACACTGTGTAAAGCTAAGACCACAGTAAAAGATAGCCCTTAAGAGGGTACAACACAGTGGATCTGTTTTTCTTTAAAATGGAAGTTTCATTTCAGTGGATAAGCTAAAATCATGACAGAAACCATTTTCAGTTTTCTAGTTTCTAATTCATACAGATTATCTTCCATAGATTTTTTTTAAAAAGTTGTTGTTTTCTAAGACTTCCAAATAAGAAGCATTTTCTTCCTTTTTGATAGCTTACCACTGCATTTTTTTTAACTAGCTGAAAGCTCTGTTCTGAGTGTGACCTAACTACTTATGCAAGCCACTGGATTATTAACAGGCTCTCACTGCGGCTGAGAGGCAAAGGACTTACCTGAAATCTTAAGTGAGCTCAGACAAAGCTCTCAAAGCAGCTGCTCCTCACAGTCCAGAAACTATTTTTTTCTGTTAAGAGAGGTCGAAAAGTTCAAAGAGAAGAGCAGGAAAACACCTGCAGCCCCACATCTATCTAAGCACTTCTGCAAAAATGTGCTGTCAGGAAAACATGTGCGTAGGCAGGGAGGATGCGTTTTCCAGGAGACACTAGATTAACATGAATGCACCATGTTCAGACCTCCAGTAAAACAGAATAGCCAGGAGGGCCTCAAAAAAAAAATTATGCAGCTGCTTCCGAGATGTTTTTATTTACAATTTCATGGACAGTGCACTTTGCCAGGAAGTGTCACTAGAAGGTACACATTCATCTGCATGATTGCCTCCAGGTCTCTTCTGCGGCAATGATCGCTAATGAATATGCAATATGTAGTTTTAAGGTTCAATAGATTTCAGATCAGCTCATGACAAGCAACCTTGACTGCATTTGCTCTCAAGGCCCAATTTAGAAGGCTAGAGACATTGACATGGTGCCAGTACTGCCTGGCATATTAAACAAAGACTCTACCTTGATTGTGCTCTTGTGTGGCTGAAAGCCCAACAAGATATTCAGGGTCTCTCTCTATGGCAACTTCTTCAATGATTGGGCATGAACACACATATGTGTAGAAAAAGTTGTGCAACTCTTAAACAGTGAGAAGAGGAAACAACCCCATACCTTTTCTTTTAGACTGGGAATGGTAAGCAACAAATAAATTTAAAATACTCACGGTTACGCATTCATGAAATTGTATTGTATTATTTTAATTACTGAGTCCTCATTGTCTATAGCCACTGGAAATCTTTTATGTAGTGAAATATAAAAATGCAAGATATACATGTAAAGATCCATGACAGTAGCCCATAAAGTTTATTCATTTTTAATGATCGATTTGCATCACATACACAAACCTTGCTGATTGGATATATACATACGAAAAAAGTTTCTGATATAAAAAGTCAATTTAAGAGACACTAGATAAATATTTTGTCAAGATGGTTGCTTGGCCCACTGATAATCCTTCCAACAATTCATGTTTCCAAATGCTCAGCTTAAGTGGTGCTGTCTCTAAAATCTCAGTCATTCTCTTCAGTGTGCTGTGGGATCTGCCTAGTCCGATGATTACTGTGAGTTTGAGTACTCTTTTGACAGGTTTCTTTAGTGTGATATTCTCTTTTGTGAACTACCTGTATGTGAGGATCAACCTGTGAAGTGCTTACTCTACTATATACAAAATTGTAGCTTCCAGGCTGTACCTTGCCATAAGTGATTCATTTTATAATGCAAAAATTTGTTCTGAGTCTGAGTGCTGAAACAGAATGGCCCACCCCTTGTTTGTGGATGGCAACCACCACTGTCTATCCTATACAAACCTTGAGGGGCAAAGACTTATAAACATCTTATTTGTGTAAATATAAAAATATCAATTATTAACTTGTCAGACTAAACCAAAAACAAAAGGACATACAAAAATAAGAAACCATGTCATAAAAACCAAGCACTCAGATTACAACATACACCAGACCAACAAATATTGTAACTCCCTTACCTAGATATGTCATATAAAAAGGGAAACACCTGTAGAAATTAAGAGTTTCATAAATGTCTTCTGTTTTTCACATATGAGAGCAAAATTTAGCATTCTAAAAATTGATCTATCAGGCAATTACCACTTTAACTTAGAAAATCCCTCAAGTATATGCTTCAGTTATGAATACAACATAATACACATGTCAAAGTTGAGAAGAATTCCAATTACCATTTGAGTGCATGAATGCTTTAAGAGAAATAGTTTACTAGAGAGTCAGGACTTGTGCTACTTTAATATCTATTGTGTCTACATAGGCCTTATTTGAACTAGACACTGTTTCTTATTAAGAAATATATACATACATATTATTTGTGAATGAAAAAATTGCTCAGTAGTTAAGAGCACTTTTTGCACTTGTAGAGGACCTAAGTTTGGCTACTAGCATCAGGTTGGTGGTTTACAATGATCCATAACTCCAATTACATGAGATTCAATACTTTCTTCCAACTTCCAAGGTTACTAGGTACTGACATAGTGCACATTTGGGCAAAACATTTGTATACATAAAGGAAAATAAATGAATACTTTAAAAATTAAGAAATAATATATACACATTGGCTCAGAGTTTGTAGGAGTGTCCTACCAATGACTGGTCTAAATTTAGTCCTGAGCCAGGAAAGGGAACCCATGCCCAATACTGCCTGGATGGCCAGGAAACAGAAGGGAGATGGTCCAGCAACCTAGGGTAGAACCAACCATGACTGACAAAGAAAAAGAAGTCAATAAAATAATTCCTAAGGATATTCTGCTATACTCATAGATTGGTCCTAGGCTAATCACCATCAAGGAGGCTTCCTCTGCAGCTGATGGAAGCAGATGTAGAAACCTAAAGCCAAACACAATATAGAGAACAGAGAACCCCAGAAGATGGGGAGATAGGATTGTAAGAACCAGAAGGGTTGAAGATACCATGAAAGCATCTAATCATAAAATCAACTAATCAAGGCTCATGAGGGTTCACAGAGACTGCAGCAGTAAACGTGGCTCCTGTGTGGATCTGGGCTAGGTCCTCTGCATATATGCTGTGGTTTTTTAGCTTGAAGTTTTTGTGGAACTCCAACAGTAGGAGCTAGAAGTGTCACTGACTATTTTGCCTGCTCTATTTTACCTGTTTCTTCCTACTGGGTTGCTACATTCAGCCTCAATATGAGGGTTTGTGCTTAGGCTTACGGAACAATGTTAGGCCATGCTTGCTTGATATCCCTGGGAGGCCTGCACTTTTCTGAAGGGAACCAGAGGTTCTAGAGGACAGAAGAGATGAGTGGGTAACTGTGAAAGTTCAGGGGAGGAAGACTACAACAGTCAGGATGTATATATGAGAGAAAAATAAATTTTAAAAAGAAATAATATATAGATATATATAGCATAATCTGTATATGTAAGCTGTAAAATAGTTACCTGTATCATACATATTACTGTTGCTTATACATCCATAGATAGAGGTAGAGACAGAGATGGAGATGGAGATAGGTCGAGATGGAGATAGAGATGTAGATATAGAAAGACATTGATAATATAGAAAGCACAAAAAGGTAAATCATTTATCCAAGGTCACTGAGTTTAGTAAGTATCAAAATTTAGACCTAGTCAATGCTCAAAACTTATGTTCTTAAATTTCTATTTGGCACATTACCCAAGGAATGATTCACAAAATTTATATCTACCTACCACCTATCTTGCTCATTTTAATCACATGTTTGAAGCAGTAATATATGAATATTGGTATGAGTAGTTCTTGTAATGGCTTGTAATAGCTAATTGAAACAGAGAGCAGAGAGTTGAGGTCAGTACTTAAGAAGCACTTTAATTTTAAAAATGGTCTCAAGTCTTTCCACTGCACTAAGAAATTCCTTTGCTCGAAATGTTAAGTTGAAATTTAGGGATGAACTTAATATTACATTTAGAAACTACTTTTTTAGATATCCAAATTTTACAGTGCCCAAGATTCAACCAACATAATCAAGAAGCCATGAAAATAAGCATTTTAGAATCCACAAACATAACTGTAACAGAGAGTATGAATGATAAACATTGGGTCTATGACTCTCTACTCCTGGTCTGGTATCATGCATGTCACTGCAACATCACAATCCACGTATTTCCACCCACAGGTTTTCCTCTACTTCATATCTATATGTGAATCTCCATGTGGCAAGGAAGTCAAGCAAATTAGAGTGTTAAGTATAAGGCCCAAGAATTCATACAACCCTGTTCTAATCTTGGTTTAACAAAAACCTTATTCTACCCATGTAATGATATGAAATTCAATCCATAGTCAGCCATCTGTATAGGGAACTCCTATTCCACAGTTTTTTCTGCTCCTTGGTTCCATTCAACACCTAATGGCATATTTACTCTCAAAGTTTCCAAACCCTGAAGGCCCAGAAAGTTCAAAAATTGCCATGTCTAAGAAGCCAGTTAAACCTCAGAAAACACACTTGAGCCCCTCCAGGTGAAATAACAGAAAATAGATCTAAGGAAAGAAAGTATGGTTGTGTAGAACAGTGTACATCCTAGAAGTTGTAATTCCATCTCTGTGTATATACCTTTATCCTCCTCTACCTTCTGAGTTAAACTATAAAGCACCATTCTGACCCAATGGCCTTGAGAAAAACTAAGCAATGATCTAAAATATTCTCAAGAAAAAAATCATATAAAATATGTATATATGTATATTCTGCTGAAAATATTCATTGACTTTTATTTTCCTTCTTGAAGGATAAGTCTATTTTGTATATGCAAGAGTATATTTCAGGTGTCTATTTTATAAATTTTGTATTATCTTAAATATTTGTATTACCCAATAAGCTATTTATTAGTTTCAATAAAAACATTTTTAACATCATATCCACAACATAAATCATACCTCTCGAATGAAGTTCTATTCAAATAGAGTAATTATCCTAAGGTATATGTTTAGAATGCATAGGTTATTTATGTATTAAAGCTAGTAGTTTCTGATTGCTTTACTTTGATGGTGAGTTATGAATCGTCTACATTTAAGTGGAAATGTGTTTTCAAGCCCCAAAGCTAGAAATCTTTTTAAAACACATTGAAAATGAAGTCTTATTTCCCAGGTCTATTTCAGTATACAGTAGTTTGTAAAATAAATACTCGAAAGTGGTTTGACTTCATAATAGTAATTGCTTTAAAACAGCCCCATGGTTAGACTTGGTATTATAAACTTTGTCTGATAGTCAATTATTATGGCCCCACTAATGCTCTAAACCACTATCTATAATGGAAGTGCCAGGTTGAGCATAGTCACATGAATAAAATATTACAAATAAATTATCCCATTGATATGCAGCTTCTCTTATGAAATACAGTGACTGGTATTTACCAATATATCTTCAACAAGATTTGCAGCAAGATTGATATGAACAGCCAGGGACTCTATCCAAAACTATTGTTCAATTCCTAATAATCCAATGTTTCACTATATAATTTCATTTGGTGTCTTATTTGTTATAAGTTTCATCAGAAAAGAAGACAGCCTAACTCAGACACACCACCCACTATGCTTCCTTACTCTGGGGTACTTTTGCAGACTTTTAAGCTATAATTTATAAAGTAAGTAGAATGTGAATGAAGTGATAAAGCCAATGTGGGATTGCCAGAACCACCTTGATTTCAGAAGCCTGTTCAGCAACTCCACATTTTGGTCTGTGATAAGGGTACACTCATCTACCTGTTCTGTCCATCCTGTCTATGAGCCAAGACAGGGAAAAAGGGAGTCTGCTGGGAAAACATTACACTATGCGTATTAATTTTCTTTGTCTTCTGATATCACTATTCTGTCTCACCACATTGGCAATCAAAGCCTAAATTTGCATAAGAGAATATAAATAACATAGTGGGGATATGGGGAAAGGATTGTGGGAAGGGTGACCTGAAGGGGGCAGTGAATGGGATATAAAGTGAATAAGCAAAACCATGAATTTAAATTTAAAAAAATAACATAGTCTGATTAAATTTTAATTATTTCAAATTTTTGGAGTACCAACACTTCACAAATGAATAAAATCACACTTGACTTTATCTGACAGTTGAAAATCTAAATGCAAACATATGGTCATCATTTATTTAATATCTCCAAGGGATAAATGACTACTCCATCCCACTTTGGCTGCCATATATCTTTTTATGTGTAGTCCGTAACCCTCGGTACCAGCCCATCCTCCTCCCCATCACCTCCTTCCTGGATACCAGGAGTCAAGCAACTCTACTCCTTACACTCTTCTTCCCTAATGTTCTGTCTTATCAAAGGCCCACAGTGGAGCCAGAGCAAACCCTCCAAAATATCTCAGCCAAAATTTCCCCTTAGGTTGTTTTACACAATAGTAGAGACCCGACTGAAACACTGTATTTAAAATCAAGTTACTTTTTTCTCTGTAAAGATGTCAGAAAAGGGACTGAGAAGATGTCTCTGTCACTAAAAGTGTTTACTGCAGAACCATGAGGAACTGTGATGGATCACCAGAACATACGCAGAAGCTTGGTGTTGTGGAGCACACCTGTAATGACAAGGGAGATGGAGACAGGACAATACCCTGAGGCTTGCTCCTCAGTCAGTTTAGTTAAACCAGTGAGCTCCAGGTTTAATGAAAGATGCTTTTCGAATATAGTCTAGTTGCTGCAGAGGTTTTAAAAAGCAAGGATTTTTATGATCTCAATCACTGAGGAATCACATTTGATTGGTTATTTAAAGAGATACAGTATTTAGGGAGTGTGAGCAAAGTATGTTATATACCTGCATGAAAATGGCATTGTTAATGTATGTGCCTTAATGCATGTGTCTTAGTCACTGCTTCTGTAAGGAGACGCCATGACCGGGCAGAGAGAAGTTGAACCTGGCATGGACTTTGGAAACCTCAAAACCTGTTCCCAATGACATATCTCTTCCAACAAAGACACATGTACCCCAATAAGAACATGTCTCCTAATCCTTCCCAACAGTTCATAAACTGGGGACTAAGCATGCAAATATATAAGCCTATAGGGGCCAATTTCATTCAAACCACCACAATATGCTAACAAATGTAAAAGAGATAAAAAAAATTACCTGGAATTGGGGGAGTGGGGAAATGGGGAAAGGGGATACCATCTGAAATGTAGTAACTAGAATATCCAATACAAAAAAATACATTTAAAAAAATTCCTGGGATAAAATTTAAAGACATATAAAAGTCACCAGAAAATTACTAGTGCACCTAGACACAACTAAACATTTTAAAAATGTATTAGCCATGGGAATTTGGCAAGGGG
This sequence comes from Grammomys surdaster, assembly GCF_004785775.1. Taxonomy (NCBI): domain Eukaryota; kingdom Metazoa; phylum Chordata; class Mammalia; order Rodentia; family Muridae; genus Grammomys; species Grammomys surdaster. The sequence goes on from NW_021620876.1 coordinate 3,424,540, forward strand.
GTACAGTATATATTCCATCTATTAGTAAAGAGGTAAGCAGATATTCCATGCAGAAGGGAGAGCACACAAGAAATGGTACAGTGTCCAGAAGACAGAAGTTGTCTGTGTCACTGGAATGCTCAGCCATTAGATGTTTATGACAGTTTTTAGTTATTCAAAATGGTTAAGTGTTACAAAAGAATGCATAAAAGTAGTTCTTAGTGCCTGAAGGGGCTGAGTTAGGAAGATGAAGCAATAAGCTCTGACCTAGAGCAGTAGTTCTCAAGCTTCCTAAATCTGTAACACTTTAATACAGTCCCTCATGATGTGGTGACCCCCAACCATAAAATTATTTCATTGCTATTTCATAAATATAATTTTGATACTGTAAGGAATCATAATGTGTATACCTGATATGCAGGATATCTGACCCCTATGAAAGGGTCGTTCAACCCCCAAAGGGGTCACGATACAAAGGTTGATAACAAAAGCCTTAGAAGATGAATCAAAGACACGATGATCAAGACAGAAATTTTAAAAAATGATTGCATAAAATAGCTTTAAAGATTGGAACCTACTAGACAAGGACACAGGTTCAGAGTGAGTGTAGCAGAGGGGGACTCCCAGCTCTTCTACCTATGAACCTGTGACTCTTGATGAACTTTGGAGGCCTCCATGCTGTAGTTTACTCTTCTAAAGATTGCCATAAAATGATACAGGACTTATTGGATATTTTTAAAAATCTGACGACTATATATTCTAAATTCCTAAGGGAGCTGGCCCATTATAATTAATAATCAATAAATATCACTAAAAGTGGCCAATTAGAAATAAACATGTACATGTCACATATTCACATACACACATAATTTTATAGTATTGATAAAAATTACTATTTTTCAAACAAAAAAATTATAGATTGTTCTAAACTGTGCTCACACTACTTTGTAAGATACAAGTCAAAGGATAGGCATGTAATAAATATTTTCTGAGGAACATAGTGTTGATATTGGCTCAACATATTTCTTTAAGTTCTCTCCACACTATGCTCCTCAGGAATATTTTTTAATTAATTAAGCGAAGCACAAGAGCAAAATGACAATATAATCCTGCTAAATATTCCCATATATGTGTGGAATGACACAGGAAATTCAAGAGGAGTTGGGTGAGCCAGTGCTACAGATTGGGAAGAAGGCCTTTCAGAGAAAAGAGATTGGGATCTTCTAAAAACACAGGTTCATATAAATTCAGAGACAAAGAGGTTTGCCTATGTAATTTAGACTGTGACTAAGGGAGGTTGCGGAGAATGATTAGCTCATGAGTGGGCGAGGGCATGGGTTCTTGAATCTTGGGTTTTTGTGATTCCCATGGCTCCAAAGAGACTGGAATGTGGGAATCTTGACTGAGTTTACTCCGCACACAGTACCAGGTGGGTGTTACGGGGCCCCGCCCGGCAGGGGGAGTTCTCACTCATTCTGGTAGTTCTCCAGGGGCGCAGAACTCTTGGATTGGGGATCCCCAGGCCAGAAGGTGGCTGGGGACAGACTGGTCTCAAGCCTTTGGATTCTCAGATGCTGCTGAGAGGCCTCGGAAGGACCAAGTCTGGAGGCGTGTGGGCACACGCCCACAACCGAGAGAAATGGGGCGGGGGGGGGGGAGAAAGAAGAAAGAGGCCCTGGCAGTACCCTGTGGGAGAGACTCAGTTACTGTACTCAGTTACTGTACTCGCTTAGCTGACTCCACGGGCCCACCTACCTTGGCTGGAAAGCAGAAAGGTCCTCCAAGTGGGAAGTTTGGCGCAGCAGCGGCAAGGCCTTCTCTGCGTTTTCCCACAGCAGTGGACCCAATGACATGAGAAGTCCATGGGTTTAAGAGATTTATTTTCACAGTAAATATAGATGGATCTTGCAGTACCCCCTTGAAACTCAGGGCATACCTGAGTTAAATAGGGAGGGAAAAGGGGGAAGGGTCTGGGGAAGAATGATTAATTGGTTCTGCCCTCTGGCCTTCAGGTATCTCATTAGTATGTAAATCTCTCTAGGACCTGAGGCCTATTGTCACACCTTCTACCTGTGCTCTTTGGGAGGGGCTGTAGTGGCCTACGTGACTGAACAGTGCAGGTCAATGGAGTTCTATGCCACATATTAGGAGCCTGGATTCTGGGGTGGCAAAATAGATGCCCACCCCTCACAGGCAATGGACACCTGTTGGGTCTCTGGGCTATTTTCAGCCAGCGCTTCAACCAAAACCAGCCGTCCTATCATGGTCCTACAGGAGGTTTTGCCACCTCCTCCATAAGAGTTATGGCTCCACACTGGGCTACCTGCATACTTCAGACTCAGTGTGACAGAGCAGCATGAAGGTTTGGACAACTAGCAGCTCCTTGGAATGTGGGAAGCAAAGCATCAAGTACAATCAGTAGAGACTGATTCGGAGGATGGTGTGGATGTGAGAGAGGCCACCTCCACTGTGCTTGGAGGTATGCATCATCACCTCTTAATGTCTACAGCTTCAATTTCAACAAGGTGAACAAAAATCAAAATATATGGATCTTGCAATGCAGCTCTGAGGACAGCTCTGGTGAGCCTCGCCGCTGCTGGGTTGAATCAGTGAGTGCCACTGTGCTTTTGATTCACTTGTCTTACTCACACCAACTCACACCAACAGAAGAGAAATAAGTGACTCCCCATAGCAGATTTTAAGAGAAATCACAAACTATAACTGAAGCATGTCTTACTACAGTTTTTATTAGCCACAGGATTATCGAAGTCTACAGCATGAACAACTATGTAATGGACTCCCATTACAGTCTGTAAAGATGAAAGCACATCAGCAACCTAATTATTCTAGATGTGGAACATACTGTGGCCTCATGAGTTCTGTAGATTCATGGGTGGCCACATGAATTCTGAAGTTGCAGCTGGTCCCATGAGAAAAGTGACAGGCTCTTGTGATGGTAGATGAAGGAAAGAAAAGAACTTAAACATATTTGATTTAAATCCTTTGATGTTTCCTTAATGAGGTTTTCCTCCAAAACACCTATAGAAAGCAGGTTTCCTTTTTCATTCTATGCCTCAGAGTTTATCCATGCATAACTTATGGTGCTATTTACTATTAGACTTTATTTTATCCAAATAATGTAAGCTTGCTGAGACATTTCACAGTAACTGTGGCAACTGCTTTGAAAGGCAGTGCAGCATAATGAATAGTACCCCAAACGTAAGCACTAAGTGTTATGAGTGGGACACGTACTGTGCCTCCTAATAGAATATCATTAAACTGCACTCCATCCCCTCGTCTATGAAGTGAGAGGATCAACAGGATCACTGTGCTAAAAATGTTTATCTAGTAGATATTACTTACTTTTGTTATTAGTGCTTGACACTTCTTCGGTGCTTAGAACAGCAAATGAACAAATAGTACCCATGTGTGAGTGCACACACACACAGTGCACACACTGCACACATTCTTTGTCCTAAGGTGTGCATATCTAATAGAGTACCCTTTTTAAATACAATTATTAAAAGTGCCTTGCACATCAAGAATGTGGATGGAATGTTACATACCATCTTGGAGCTCAGAACTGCACTGGCACCCTGGAAACAAATTGCCTCATCCAACTTCAGTGCTTCATAACGCTCCTTGGACTCATTGCAAAGCATTTCAAATGCATGCTATACTTAGCACAGTTAAATAAAAATATTTGTCTTGTTCTTGAATATTTTTCAAATACATCTAACTGAAGCTAATGAAGCTCGGGTGTCGTTGAGTTCAAGGAGACCATTATTGTTTTCTAGTTCGTCAGTGTTAATTCAAAAACTACATCTAGTATCTCTTGGCATTCTGAAACTTTGACATTTAAAAGGAAACTTGTACTTGGAAAGTTTGAGAGCCATGAGTCTTGGTCATGCTATGGCTCTAAAATATAATCTTTGTCTCCATGAGCTCTGTGTCAGAAGTAAAGGTCACTGGAGTCAAGAATATACAAAGACAAGAGGTACCCTGCTAAACCTTCGCTTCTAAAGGGCTCTGGGCATCATGTGTCCAAGTCTGTCTACATTTGTGAATCTGTTTAGGCATGAAGCTCAAGCTTTGAGCAGAAACAACAATTATGAACAAATAAAAACTTCTTTGTTAATGTGGAGAATTTGAGATTGAATAGGCTACCTTACCAGAAGTCTTGCAACATTTTAAAAATACCAATATTGTCCTTCTTAGTATTTAACTTCATTAAGAGTTTCTTCAGCTGGTTGCTGCAAGTCCCAACTTCAGCCACCAATCTTCCTCCATCATCACACAGATCATAGAAACATTCATGCAACAAACGTGTTTGCCTGTGCTCTGAGGCGATGCTTGGAATTGAAGAGTAAACATGAGAAATGGAAAAAAGAAATTATGTAAATTTCATATCCAAAGGAAGACCATGGAAGCTAGACTTTGTGGTACAGTCCTGTAACCCCAGAACTTGGAAGGCTAACACAGAAGGATGTATCACACACACACACACACACACACACACACACACTGATGATGGTGGTGATGATGCACACACACACACACACTGATGATGGTGGTGATGATGATGATGATGGTGGTGGTAGTGATGATGATGATGATGATGATGATGATGAATAAAATTAAAAGGGAAAAAGGACAGATTTTTCTATTATATTTTAGTTTGTCTAGTTTTCTGAAACTTTCTGACTAAATGACATGCCCATTAGGAAGACATACTCTGTAGTATATACCCTCTTTTGTGTGTGAGTGTAATAACAGTTGTGCAGCAGCCCTTTGCCTCCTGACCAGTGAGGCAGCTAAGGCACAAGCGAAACACATGCAATGAGTTCATGAAATCCAATTTCATTTTTCTCCTTCTGAAAGTATAAGACCCCATTTCCAAATTGCCCTTGCTATTGGGTCAGAGCTGGGTGATTAGTTTGTCACATAGGGATGTGGATGGAATTGATATGTGTAACACAGTCACAGAAGTTAGAAGAATTTATAGGACCTCTACCTACTTTCTTCTGAAACAATTTAACACTTGCTGCTGAATTCGCATGAGAAATATTCCTGTGTTAGGATACTCTTATTTCATGTCTTAATTTGCCACCTAGCTAAAGGATAGTATTTTCTAATCAAAATACTTTCATTTATACATATATATATATATATATATATATATATATCAGTCTTTTAAAAATTGAATTTAAAAACTAGACACTTATGATTCAGATCTTTGAAAAGTTAAATAAGATCTCCAAGTACCAATCTGCTGTCTGTATAATACACAGAATTCCATTACCATGCAGGACCATGAATTAGTTTAGGGAACTAAATAAGTCTGCTTATATGTTTGAATGTCCACATGATTATATAAAACTTTACAGTCCACTAGATACAAAAAGTAGCTACATGAATGATAGTCTCCTCTATATTGTATTATTCCTAATAAACGTACATTGTGTAGTAATTCTTGAGCAGGTAAGAATACTTGTACTGTGAAAATAAGATGGTATATGGAAAAGCTCTAACTCAGCACTTCATTTTACAGATAAGCAAATGAAGAGAGAAGAGTCAGTGACACTGCCTGTGGTGGAAATCTCTTCTACTCTACAATTGTATCCTTGATATTACACACCAACATACGAGAATGCACCATTTAAAGAGTTTCTTATCTATATGCTGTATTTTAAAATAGTTCATCAGGACAGGAGTGATAGCTCAGAGGTTAAAAGCACTTACTGCTCTCGCAGAATTCCCTGATTCAGTTTCCACAACCTACAGAATAACGGTTCACAACTACCTGTAACTCTGACCTGGTGCTCTCTCCAGCCTCTGGGGGTATTGTATATTTATAGTACACATAAAGACAAATACAAACACAAAAATAAATAGATAAATAAATAAATAAATAAATAAATAAATAAATGTAAAATAAAATACCTCATCAGCCTTGCCAAACTTAACTAAAATTAGAAGTACAGAGGATGGAGCAACAGTGACTTGAGGTGACACAGAATTAGTGTTCTTTCCTTGATGCAAAGTCCCGAGTTACAACGTAGACTACACAACTGTGTCTTCATTAACATACCAAGCTAACTTGTGTAAGTAACGTAGCGTACACGACATCAGCATAGACTTTGGTCTGACTGGTGTTCTGCTGTTGTCTAACTCTTCACCATATGCAGCTTTACAACAGTTTAGTTCTATAATCCTAACTCTCAGTTACCTACTCCATGAAATCAGGATAAAACAATTTGCTGTGTATAAATTTTCTGTTTAGGAAATCACTTCACACAGCATCTGATAACAAAAAGCACCCACAAATGATGATTATCATGATATGCAGAAAATCCATTCTGCTCAGAACAGTCATACAATGGACATACCTGAGTATAAATATTCAACACACATATATGATATGACTAAGAATATGTTGTATCTGCAAATAATTTTCACAGCACATCTATAAAAACATTGTTAAAACTGAATTATCACGTAGAGTTTCACTGTTGGAAAACATGAATACATTCTTTTTTATGCATTTATTTTTTTATTGGCTATGTATATTTCTTTTTATTTATTTTTTTATTGGATATTTTATTTACATTTCATATGTTATCCCCTTACCCCATCCCCCACCCACCCGGGAACCCCCCATCCCCTTACCCCTCCTCCTTCTTCTCCATGGATGTAACCCCCACCTACCCCCCCCACTCCCACTTCCCCACCCTCAAAATTCCCACCCCCTTGGGCGTCCAGCCTTCATGAGGTCAAGGATCGCTTCTTCCATCTGTGCCCAGAAGGGCCCTCCACTCTTACATATTCAGCTGAAGCCCTGGATCCCTCCATAAGTGCTCCCAGGCTGGTGGTTAGGACCCTGGGAGCTGTGGTTGGTTGGTATTGTTGCTCCCCTCATGGTGACACAAACCCTTTCAGCTCCTTCAGTCCTCACTCTAACTCCTCCATTGAGAACCTCATGATCAGTTCAATGGCTAGTTGTGAGCATCTGCCTCTGAATATGTCAGACTCTTGAAGGCCTCTGAGGAGACATCCATATCAGGCCCTTATCGGCATGCACTTCCTGACTTCCACATCAGCATCTACCTTTGGTGACTGCACATGGGATGGATACTCAGGTGGAAAGGTCTTCAAATGGCCCCTCCTTCAGTTTCTGTCCCTCACTTTGTCTCCATATTTGCTCCCTTGAGTATTTTGTTGCTCCTTCTAAGAAGAACTGAATCACCCCCACTTGGTCTTCCTTTTTTATGAGCTTCATGAGGCCTGTGAGTTGCATCTTGGGCATTTCAAGGTTCTGGGCTAATATCCAATAATCAGTGAGTGAATACCATGTGTGTTCTTTTCTGATTGGCTTACTTCACTCAGGATGATAATTTCTAGTTCCATCCATTTACCTAGGAACCTCTCGAATTCATTGTTTTTAATAGCTGAGTAATACTCCATTGTGTAAATATACCACATTTTTTGAACCCATTCCTCAGTTGAAGGACATCTGGGTTCTTTCCAGCTCCTGGCTATTATAAACAAGGCTGCTATGAACATAGTTGAGAATATGTCCTTGTTATATGTTAGAGCATCTTCTGGGTATATGCCTAGGAGTGGTATAGCTGGATCCTCAGGTAATGCTATGTCCAATTTTCTGAGGAACCGCCAGACTGATTTCCAAAGTGGTTGCACCATCTTGCAGTCCCACCAACAATGGAGGAGTGTTCCTCTTTCTCCACACCCTCGCCAGCATCTACTATCACCTGAGTTCTTAATCTTAGCCATTCTGACTGGTGTGAGATGGAATCTCAGAGTTGTTTTGATTTGCATTTCCCTGATGACTAAGGACACTGAACATTTCTTTAGGTGCTTCTCGGCCATTCGAGTTTCTTCCATTGAAAATTCTTTGTTAAGCTCTATACCCCATTTTTTAATAGGGTTATTTGGTTGTCTGGAGTCTAATTTCTTGAGTTCTTTGTATATATTGGATATTAGCCCTCGATCAGATGTAGGATTGGTAAAGATCTTTTCCCAATTTGTTGGTTGTCGTTTTGTCCTATTGACAGTGTCCTTTGCCTTACAGAAACTTTGCAATTTTATGAAGTCCCATTTGTCAATTCTTGATCTTAGAGCATATGCCATTGGTGTTCTGTTCAGGAACTTTTCACCTGTGCCCAAGTGTTCGAGGGTCTTCCCCACCTTCTCTTCTATTAGTTTCAGTGTATCTGATTTTATGTGGAGGTCCTTTATCCATTTTGACTTGAGCTTTGTACATGGAGATAAGAATGGATCAATTTTCATTCTTCTACATGTTGTCCTCCAGTTGAACCAGCACCATTTGTTGAAAATGCTGTCCTTTCTGAAGGAGCTGAAAGGATTTAGGGCACCATGAGGAGAGCAACAATACCAACCAACTACAGCTCCCAGGGTCTAAACCACCAGCCTGGGAGCACTTAGGGGGGGATCCAGGGCTTCAGCTGAATATGTAAAAGTGGAGGGCCCTGCTGGGCATAGGTGGAAGAAGAGAACCTTGACCTCATGAAGGCTGGATGCCCCAGGGGGTGGGAATTTTGAGGGTGGGGAGGTGGGAGTGGGGGGGTAGATAGAGGTTACATCCACAGAGAAGAAGGAGGAAGGGCGAGGGGATTGGGGGTTCCGAGGGAGTGGTGGGGGATGGGGTAAGGGGACAACATAGGAAATGTAAATAAATCATCCAATTAAAAAAAAAATGCTGTCCTTTTTCCACTGGACAGTTTTAGCTCCTTTGTCAAAGATCAAGTGACCAGAGGAGTGTGGGTTCATTTCTGAGTCTTCAATTCTATTCCATTGATCTTCCTGCCTGTCTCTGTACCAATACCAGGTAGTTTTTATCACTATTGCTCTGTAGTACAGCTTGAGGTCAGGAATGGTGATTCCTCCAGAAGTTCTTTTATTATTGAGAATAGTTTTCGCTATCCTGGGTTTTTTGTTATTCCATATGAATTTGAGAATTTCCTTTTCTAACTCTGTGAAGAATTGAGTTGGGATTTTAATGGGGATTGCATTGAATCTGTAGATTGCTTTTGGCAAGATGGCCATTTTTATTATATTAATCCTGCCAATCCATGAGCATGGGAGATCTTTCCATCTTCTGAGATCTTCTTCCATTTCTTTCTTCAGGGACTTGAAGTTCTTGTCGTACAGGTCTTTCACTTGCTTGGTTAGATTCACACCAAGGTATTTCATATTATTTGCAACTATTGTGAAGGGTGTCATTTCCCTAATTTCTTTTTCAGTCTGTTTGTCTTTCATGTAGAGGAAGGCTACTGATTTGTTTGAGTTGATTTTATAACCAGCCACTTTGCTGAAGCTGTTTATCAGGTTTAGGAGTTCTCTGGTGGAAGTTTGGGAGGGTCACTTAAGTATACTATCATAACATCTGCAAATAGCGATATTTTGACTTCTTCCTTTCCTATTTGTATCCCTTTGACTTCTTTTTGTTGTCTAATTGCTCTGGCTAGGACTTCCAGTACTATATTGAATAGGTAGGGGGAGAGTGGGCAGCCTTGTCTAGTCCCTGATCTTAGTGGGATTGCTTCAAGTTTCTCTCCATTTAGCTTGATATTGGCTACTGGTTTGCTGTAAATTGCTTTTACTATGTTTAGGTATGGGCCTTGAATTCCTGATCTTTCCAAGACTTTTATCATGAAGGGATGTTGAATTTTGTCAAATGTTTTCTCAGCATCTAGTGAGATGATCATGTGGTTTTTTTCTTTGAGTTTGTTTATATAGTGGATTACATTGACGGATTTCTGAATATTGAACCATCCCTGCATTCCTGGGATAAAACCTACTTGATCATGATGGATGATTGTTTTGATGTGCTCTTGGATTCGGTTTGCTAGAATTTTATTGAGTATTTTTGCATCGATGTTCATAAGGGAGATTGGTCTGAAGTTCTCTTTCTTTGTCGGGTTTTTGTGGGGTTTGGGTATGAGTGTAATTGTAACTTCATAGAACGAATTGGGTAGTGTTCCTTCTGTTTCTATTTTGTGGAATAGTTTGAAGAGAATTGGTATTAGGTCTTCCTTGAAGGTCTGATAAAATTCAGCACTAAAACCATCTGGTCCTGGGCTTTTTTTAGTGGGGAGACTTTTAATGACTGCTGCTATTTCCCTAGGGGTTATGGGACTATTTAGATGGTTTATCTGCTCCTGGTTTAACTTTGGGACCTGGTATCTGTTTAGGAAATTGTCCATTTCTTCCAGGTTTTCCAGTTTTGTTGAGTATAGGCCTTTGTAGTAGGATCTGATGATTTTTTTAATTTCTTAAGTTTCTGTTGTTATGTCTCCCTTTTCAGTTCTGATTTTATTAATTTGGAGACTGTCTCTGTGCCCTCTGGTTAATCTGGTTTATCTATCTTATTGATTTTCTCAAAGAACCAACTCCTGGTTTTATTGATATTTTGTATTGTTCTTTCTGTTTCTATTTGGTTGATTTCAGCCCTGAGTTTGATTATTTCCTGCCTTCTACTCCTCCTGGGTGTATTTGCTTCTTTTTGTTCTAGAGCTTTTAGTTGTGCAGTCAACTTGTTAGTGTGTGCTCTTTCCAGTTTCTTTTTGTAGGCACTTAGAGCTATGAGTTTTCCTCTTAGCACTGCCTTCATGGAGTCCCACAAGTTTTGGTATGATGTGTCCTCATTTTCATTGAATTCTAAAAAGTCTTTAATTTCTTTCTTTATTTCTTCCTTGACCAAGTCATCATTCAGTAGAGAGTTGTTCAGTTTCCATGTGCATGTGGGTTTTCCATTGGTTTTGTCATTATTAAAGACCAGTCTTATTCCATGGTGATCTGATAAGATGCAAGGGATTATTTCAGTCTTTTTGTATCTGTAGAGGGTTGTTTTGTGACCAATTATACGGTCTATTTTGGCGAAGGTACCATGAGGTGCTGAGAAAAAGGTATATTCTTTTGTTTTAGGATGAAATGTTCTATAGATGTCTGTTAAGTCCATTTGGTTCATAACTTCTGTTAATGTCAAAGTGTCTCGGTTTAGTTTCTGTTTCCATGATCTATCCATTGCTGAGAGTGGGGTGTTGAAATCCCTCACTATTATTGTATGAGGTGTAATGTGTGTTTTGAGCTTTAGTAAAGTTTCTTTTATGTATGTAGGTGCCCTTGCATTTGGAGCATAGATGTTCAGAACTGAGAGTTCACCTTGGTAGATTTTTCCTTTGATGAGTATGAAGTGTCCTTCCTTATATTTTTTGATTAATTTTGGATGAAAGTCGATTTTATTTGATATTAGAATGGCTACTCTAGCTTGTTTCTTGGGACCACTGGCTTGGAAAATTGTTTTCCACCCTTTTATTCTGAGGTAGTGACTGTCTTTGTCACTGAGGTGCGTTTCTTGTATGCAGCAAAATTCTGGGTCTTCTTTGTGTATCCAGTCTGATAGTCTGCGTCTTTTTATTGGGGAATTGAGACCATTGATGTTAAGAGATATTAAGGAAAAATGATTTTGGCTTCCTGTTATTTTTGTTCTTAGAGGTAAAGTTATGTTTGTATAGTTATCTTCTTTTGGGGTTGTTGGAAGATTACTTCCTTGCTTTTTCTAGGTTGTAGTTTCCCTCCTTGTGTTGGCGTTTTCCATCAATTATCCTTTGAAGTGCTGGGTTTGTGGGAAGATATTGTGCAAATTTGGTTTTGTCATGGAATATCTTGGTTTCACCATCTATAGTGATTGAGAGTTTTGCTGGGTATATTAATCTGGGCTGGCAATTGTGTTCTCTTAGGGTCTGTATGATGTCCATCCAGGCTCTTCTGGCTTTTATAGTCTCTGGTGAGAAGTCTGGTGTAATTCTTATAGGTCTGCCTTTGTATGTTACTTGACCTTTTTCCCTTACTGCTTTTAGTATTTTTTCTTTGTTTTGTGCATCTGATGTTTTGATTATTATGTGACAGGAGGTATTTCTTTTCTGGTCTAGTCTATTTGGTGTTCTGTAGGCTTCTTGTATGGCATCTTGTTCTTTAGATTAGGGAAGTTCTCCTCAATAATTTTGTTGAAGATATTTACTGTCCCTTTAAGTTGGGACTCTTCATTCTCATCTATACCTATTATCCTTAGGTTTGGTCTTCTCATTGTGTCCTGGATTTCCTGGATGTTTTGAGTTAGGAGGTTTTTGCATTTTGCATTTTCTTTGACAACTGTGTCAATATTTTCTACCGTATCTTCTGCATTTGAGATTCTCTCTTCTATCTCTTGTATTCGGTTGGTGATGCTTGCATCTATGACTCCTGACCTCTTTCTTAAGTTTTCTATTTCCATGGTTGTCTCCCTTTGAGCTTTCTTTATTGTTTCTATTTCCATTTTCAGATCCTGAATGTTTTTGTTTAATTCCTTCTTTGTGTTTTCTTGCATTTCCTTAAGGGATTTCTGTGATTCCTCTTTAAGGGCTTCTATCTGTTTACTTGTACTCTCCTGTATTTCTTTAAGGGAGTTACTTAATTCCTTCTTATAATCCTCTATCATCATCATGAGAAGTGATTTTAATTCTGAATCCTGCTTTTCAGGTGTGATGGGGTGTTCAGGGCTTGCTATATTGGGAGAACTGGGTACTGATGATGCCAAGAAACTTTGGTTTCTGTTGCTTATGTTCTTGCGCTTGCCTTTCGCCATCTGGTTAACTCTAGTGTTGCCTGCCCTCACTGTGTAAGACTGGAGTCTGTATTTCCAGTTATCTTGCTTGTTGCAGAGCTCCTCAGAGTCCAGATGTCTCTGTAGTCTTATGATCCTAATCTTGGTGTCTGCTGCTCTGAGTGCAGTGGCTCCTCTAGGATGACTCAGGAGTCAGTATCTCCACAGGACAGGAGTAGATCAACTCAGTGTCAGCTGCTCTGAGTACAGTGGCTCCTCGGCTGCTCTGAGTGCAGTGGCTCCTCTAGGATGACTCTGGAGTCAGTATCTCCACAGGACAGGAGCAGACCAACTCTGTGTCTGCCCTAGCCCACAGGACCAGGCAGGGGAGGAAGGGAAGTGGAATTCCGGAGGGGCAGGGTTTGGTTAGCTGCTGTGTCCTGAATGGCCCTGTCTCCCAGATGTATCTCTGGGGCTTTGGGAGTGAGATGGAGTTCTTACCAGCTGCTCTGAGTGCAGTGACTCCTCTAGGATGACTCAGGAGTCAGTATCTCCACAGGACAGGAGCAGACCAACTCTGTGTCTGCC
>NW_021620876.1:3437738-3481379 GCF_004785775.1 Grammomys surdaster
GAGTCAGTATCTCCACAGGACAGGAGCAGACCAACTCTGTGTCTGCCCCAGCCCACAGGACCAGGCAGGGGAGCACATGAATACATTCTGATGCTACAGAATATAGGCCTGGAGATTAAAATTAAATGAACCAGTTTTTGAAAAATATTTTAAAACACTAAGATAGACTCTTAAATCAACTTATTAAAGAACAAATGTTTGATTATAAAAGGTGTTGGTTAAATTTCACTTGACCAATTACCTTTATCAGAACATCAATTTTGTATGTCATAGCTGATCTTAATTTGGGACATACAGAGTTACAAACAGGCATGGGTTCAGAGATAAACCTCAGGCATGATACTTCCCTATACAGCAAGAGATTAGCTTGCATTTTTCTCCTTTGCATTTTTCTTGTGGGAACCCAAGTGAGTAACATTGAGCTGCCTGTTCTTCAGGGCAATAGAATAGCACTCACTTTTTGAAGAATACATTAATAAATTAAAGACTGAAGTAATCAGCTTTGAACTGTTTTACTTGCCCTCCAGAAAATTATCTTCATTGCCTGTGCCTCCAGGATCTTTTGAATTGTCAGCACCATTCAAAACATTTCTTATGATTCCACCAGGGATGTCATTTATTATCATATCTACCGCTTCCCGCACTGCCCTCTCCTGCCTGAACCAAATGAACCAATTTGACTGTGTAACTAAGCATCAGAGTCACGAACCATTGGCAGCTGGTAATGGTGGGTGTTCTAAGTTACGTTAGTGCCTCCTGAGCTGCTGTTCCCCTGAGCTACTCTCAAAGTGTTGGAAAACTGTATCAGATCCGGCTTATATACCAATAGTCTTCCCAGAGTTTTCCCTTGTTCCTGGACTCCAATAATTATAAGGCTTTAAAACAATCTCAATTTCCTGGAGTTGGATTCCTGTTTCCTTCTGCCAACAACTAGCTAGAATTCTGCTTCCAACCCAGATGGACTATCACACTCCAGAAACCAACTCTCACCCACCTGTCTCCAAGTAGCACTACTGCTGCAGAGCTCCAGCTGGTGAGCCTTGACCACCTGACTTCATCCTTGGAGCATTGATTCAAGCCCAGTCGGAAACAAATTTGTCCCATCAACTCGGACCCTGAATCAGATTACTGCCACATCCACATTCTTTGGAAGCCAACTTTCCAGCTGAGCCAATTTCCACAGGTTTGGCAGTACCTATTGCTAACTTATTGCTGTCTTTCTGAAAGCCAAAAAAAAAAAACCATAAACAAACAACAAAAACTGCAAGCAAACAAACAAAAAATGGATTTCTTGTGCCACATATACTGTCTTAGCGAGTGCAAGCACATTAGAATAAATAATTCAAACCTTTGACAACCTAGCATTGCGCTCCTACAGTACAATATCAATAAGGAGTGCATTCAGGTTTTCACCCAGTTTATTTGAATGCTTTTGGAACATTTTCAAGTCTATAAAGTCCAAACAACAAAATAATATGATAATCTCTACATTTGCAATATGGAATTAAAACAAAATGCCACATAGATTGTGTTGTCTATAGTCCTCTGTGGACCAGGAAAGAGAGGGGGTGACTCTTCATCCATGTGTATGGGGCTTGGTCAGTACCACTCCTGGAGAAGTATCTTCTTGGTTTGCTGACTATTCCTATTTGTTTCTGCCTGGGATTTGCTGGTTTCTCATTTCTCATTTTCTCCCTGAGCAGTCATGTACTCTGTGCACTTTGAAAATGTGACAAGCACTCCTGAGAGTAGGAGTCCTGGAATTGAGTTCACAAGGACTCTTGAAAACTCCTTTAATGTAAATAAGTGGGCTCAGTAACACACTAAGAAACACCAGGTTTCTATAGATCCACGTATGTATGAGAGCATTGTTAGTTGTGGGAGGCGTGAGGGTGAAGTGAAGACAAGGGAGGTTAACTAGTGTAAGAAAAAAAAAGGAGAAAAGAGGTAAAGAGGGAGAAGGAATGTTTTGGGCAAATGAGAGGAACAGTTGGTAGGGAGGAAAAGATTTAAGTTATGATCAAGCACAGGGAAGCCACTTCCAAATCTAAACTGTCTACTGATTGCACTGAAAACCCACAACTATTTTTTAATCTTATTTTCATGATCATAGGCTTCTCGGGCTGGCATAATTACCTTTTGAGGTTTCATCAGCATTTGGCCAAATTACACCATCTCTACTTCAAAAAAAACCACTCTGCCTCCAGAAAGGAATCAGAAGCCTCTTCCTTTTTAACTCACAGCAGCTAGTGAGCTATTGGCAACTTTATCCCTGAAGAATGATACAATTAACCTGAGTCTACTGAATTCCCAATGCTGGGTGTGCTATTACTGATTTTTAAATTGATCTTCTTTTAATTATAAGCTAACATTTGAGAGTCTTATTTATTCAGGGTTCTAGCCTTTTTCAAACCTACCCCTAAGGTTCCTTTTCCAGTAATAGCTGTCATTCATTCTCGCCCGACCAAACATCCTGGAATAAATGCTATCATGGTGAATAGTCCACAGAAAAGCTGTTCCTGAGGGACTAGATAGCAAGGTAGACAATGCTTTGTCTTTCTTAAACATAGCTTGCCTCTTGATTTCATGGCCATACTAGAACACCGTTGTAGAAAGGGTAGGGAAACAGAGTGAGGAGGAGGCTGCCTGCTTGGTCTGAAGGACAGTAGTGTGTGCAACTGCTAGGAGTTCAGAAGAACAAGTGGAGCACAGTCAACTCAATGACAGAAATCAGACCCCGGCAAACTAAAAAAGTCAACAGGTTACCTGGTTGCCTTAGAAGCCATATGCTGGTTAATTTACAGCATGACTCGTGCTTTTGATTGAAAAGAAAATCTCTTGTGCTGTCTAGAATAGTTCCTGCCCAGAAAGAAGAGCTGGTTGCTGCAACACAGCTTTGCGATCATGCACTCAGACAAGTGGTCAATAACATGATTTTAAAAACTAGTACCTGTTTATGGAATGACTATGTATACTTCACCCTAACATCTGTAATTCTTTTTGTCTCTAGGATTTGGGTGCCAATATTTTCAGCAAAACAAGCTATGTATGGTTTTTGTCACAACTAAGTATTCAACTCTAAAACTGTTGAGTAAAACAGCAGCCACGAAAAGAGAAAATAAAATTATAGACATGAATCTTCCCCAATAAAACTTTATATAGAAAACAAGCAGAATATCTGGTACATGTTGTATCTATCCAAATGATGATAATGAGATGCCTCCCGACTATCAAAGTTAGATATTACCAGCCTCAGAAAGAATCTGAGAAGGTAAGTTACTTCCTAGAAATAATAGAGGTAAATCATAACAAATATTTCTTAAGCCAGGATTTACTAGTTAGAGTCTCATTTTAATAGATCAAAATTGGGTAGTCAAGAGTTCATTTAATTCAGACACCAGCAAATCTCATTAATTCTCTTCAATACAAATAAGGTATTTTCTTCTAGTATGTCTCATATTTGCATCAGTTACAACTGTCATACCCTGGGAGTCTAAGATAAATATCCATTTTTTAATCCTCCTTTAAACTGGATGATTCACACCAAGATTAGGATATGAACACTTCCTTTCAATACCACTACAGCACAAGAAAAGAGGTTCCTGCAAACACTGGGTTTATTTTTTTTTCATTATTTCAATTTTTGTCTGGTGGGACGTTTCATTGTTGTTATCGCTGTTTGGATGGTCTGGGGAGTGGCGCTATTAGGATGT
This sequence comes from Grammomys surdaster, assembly GCF_004785775.1. Classification (NCBI taxonomy): domain Eukaryota; kingdom Metazoa; phylum Chordata; class Mammalia; order Rodentia; family Muridae; genus Grammomys; species Grammomys surdaster. Next base: position 3,441,452 of record NW_021620876.1, read on the forward strand.
TTGTTCTCTTTGAGTAGGTGTGACCTTGATGGAGGAAGTGTGTCATTGTGGATGTGGACTTTAAGACCCTCATCCTAGCTACCTGGAAGGACTTTGGTGGTGGTACCAGTGGTGCCTGTGGTTTACTAGAAGTGGTGGCATATAGAAAAATGTTCAGTAGTTCACATTTCACTCTTTATCCTTATTATTCTCAAATTTATAGGGGCACACAGTTGTCCTTGTTCACAAAGAAATGAGTGAGAGAAACCTGAGAATTTGGTGGGCCCGTTTCCCCCCCAGGTCTATAAAATGCCCTCTATATACCTGTGTCTCCTGTATACTGCTCTGCTTCCCAGATTGCTCATGGGTAATGAGCTCCACCAGGCTTTGGGGATGACTTTGTTGGAATGATGCTGTTGGATCCAAGAGTACAGCCAATTTCATCTAGTCTCAAGGTCCTCATCTATGTTTGACTCTAGGCTTCTGCTAGCCATCAGCAAGTCTGCATCTCTTCATCACCTCACTGGGGTACCTCGGGGAACTGTGACATATCAGAATGCTTTACAGACCGTCTTAAGACAAGAGCAGGAATAATTACTGAGTGCTGCTGTTGTATGTGTCTGTGGCATAGACTTCCTGCTGAGCCTGAACAGCTTCTATTCAGTGTATCCAGGAAAATGTGATCAGCCTGAAATACCCTCTCCTATTCATCTTATATACTCAAAGTCAAATATAGTACTTAAATTGAGGAAACTAATAATAGCTGTTATTACAATCTATCCATCCTTTTCTCTGGTCTTTCCTGTGCTGTGCTATTTTTCCCACTGTTTTCAGACTGTTCTCCATCTATCTATCTTCCTTCTTCATTCTTTCCATCCATCCCTTTCTCCTTCTCCCTCTCCTCTCCCTTCCTCTCCTTCTCTTTTCTTCTCCCTTTCCCTCCATCTTTATACAACAAAGGCAACATGAACACAGAGCCCTGCAGTCAAGCTTTATGTGTCTCATTTATTTTATATGTCATGGAGGAGATGACAACACAAAAGTCTCTGTGTTTTCATAGAGCCTGACATTCACATGTCTTCTGAAAACTTCTGTTTGTAATGTAACAATTATCAAATCATTTTCCCATTTATTTTCCTTCTAGAGTGTTTAAATTCTTTCTAGAATAGACTGATGCTTGTATCTTCCTAAGATTAATTAATTTAATTAATTAATTAAACAAACAGAGAGCTGTACTGCAGAGATATTGGCCCTTCCACAGTTCATGGGTTGCTTTGATAGCAATCATCAATGTATGCCTCAGTTTCTATTGCTGTGAAACGTATCTGAGAAAACAACGTAAAGCCATGAAACATTTATTTTGGCTCACTGTTCTAGAAGCTTCACTCCATGATCATTTGGCTCCTTTGCTCCTGTATCAAGGATAAGGCAGAACCCCAACATCATCATGGACAGCAGTCAGCCAAACAAAGAATATCTTATGGAGAGCAGAAAGCAGAAAGAGAGAAGAGAGCTAGAGGTAAGAGACCCTTCTAGACCACACTTTCAGGGACCCCTTCCTCCAACTAGATTTTCCCTCTTAATCTCCAACATCATACAATGAATCCTGAAAAGGATTAAACCACTAACTAGGTCAGAGCCTTCCTGTTCTAATCTCTTCCATCCTTATTCTGAGCATGACATTTGGGGTCCAATCCTCTAATGCATAAGCTCTTAAGGGGCATTTCAAATACAAACCACAAAAGAGAACTACAAATGTCTCTTCAAGAATATATTTAAGTTCGGTTCTTACTGGGTCCACTTGCACAAGATGAGAGGAAGAGAGGTAAGGTTGTCCAGATTCTCATCTCTCAAAGACAAGGGGTCAAACTTCCCACAGATTTCCTAGAATGAAGAAGGTCAAGCTGGTGTAGGTCATGTAGTTGCAACACTCAGGAGATGAAAGCAGTATGATTATAAGTTGGAAGCCAGCTTCGGCTGGAGAGAAAGACCTGTCTCAAAAAAAATTAAATGAAATAAAGACTCAAAATAATTTTATGCTGCTTGTGACATTGCATTATCACCTTATGTGATGGGTTTCATCCTTTGTTCTATAAACAGAAAGTTTATTTTATCTTTTTCATTTTGTAAAGCCCAATTTTGCTACCATACAAATTTTTAATTCTATCATTTAAATAATTAAATGAGTAAATCAAATGTAATCCCCACATACAGCTAAGGAGACACACACACACACACACTCATTCACTTCATCACTTATCTAGACTATTTTATGACATTACTTCAAAGTTCTATCTGTGACAACATGTATTCAGTCTTTTATGAGTTATGTGACAATGGTTTTGTCCTAGTATATTTAGAATTATAATTTCTATAGATCCATTTCCTAGCTTTTGATTATTTTTGTAATAGTTAAGTCTTTCCAGCATTCTGACTAGACAAACTCAGCCTATAAGTAATTTGAAACTTTATAACTTGCCCCACTATGCTGACTAATCCCTGATTTTACTTTCCTTTACTACTCCTCTCCTCCCAGCTCTTGGCATGATTTTGTCTGACTACTTACAAATTAAAACTCCTGCCTCACATCATGTTTACTCCAAGTTTGTGCATTTTGCTGCATATTGAAAATATCATCAACTTACTTATAAGTTCTGGAAGTAAAAGGCAGTATTGTGCAGAATCTTAACCACCAAACTCTTACTAGCTTACTTCAAATTACGGTATATTGCTGCAACATACAGCTATTAAACCTTTTAATGTAAACTAATACTATTCCTAAAACAGACTAATGGTTCTTGGCTCTCAGGAAGAATAGAAAGACTTTGTCAATGACAAATGCCTTATTGAAAACCGTCGGTGAATATTCAAAATCAGTGATTTCTGGAAGGGAATATTTCTTCTTGATGAGATACTGAAAACATGAGCCCCCATCATCCATGTTCTTCTTCTAGGTCTAGACTTATTAACTTGCTACAGAATTTTTGCCCATATCATGGAATAGCTTTTGCTTTCTCTAGTAGGAGAATCCTTTCTATGTTGTTAAACTCCTCACACTGAACCAACACACTAACATGCATTTACTTTGTGACGAATGGGTAAAAATCACATGACTAATGTGTCATGAATATCTGAATTTGTCTTTTCTAAGAAATCAAATCAGACTCTATGGGGTTTTTTGTTTGTTTGCTTGTTTGTTGTTTTGTTTTGTTTTGTTTTGTTTTGTTTTGTTTTGTTTTGTTTTGTTTTGTTTGAGACAGGGTTTCTCTGTGGAGCCCTGGCTGTCCTGGAACTCACTCTATAGACCAGGCTGGCCTCAAACTCAGAAATCCACCTGTCTCTGCTTCTCAAGTGCTGGGATTAAAGGCATGTGCCACCACTGTCCAGCTTCTCTGTGTTTTCTAATGGCAGGCTATCATCACTATTTGTCTTCATGTGCTACTCATATACAGAAGAGCCAACTAGGATTTTTAAAAGATAATTTTAATTCACACACACACCATGTTTTCCCTTTTAAGAAAATAATACACTATTCATCTTTCATATTCTCAGTCATGAAACCTCTCCTACCTTTCCTTTGGCAATATGATTTTTATGAGCAGCTAGGAAGGTCTCCCTGTTTCTCATGTTTTTCAAACTCCCTCAAGTTCCTCTTTTCTGCTCAACAAAATTGCTGACCAGAAATAAGAAAAGCCCTTCCTCACAGTAGAGTCTGAGGATTAAATGCAGCAGCATACAAGAGTAGACTTTCTAAATAATACCGACAGGGCAGTCCCAGTCTTCAGTAAATACTAGATCCCTTTCCCCTTCTCTTATACCAGCTACAGCAGTTGCCATCTCTCTTGCAACTCTTTTATTAAAGATGAGATTCTGCATTTAGAACAGGCTCTTCTTCACTTCAGGAAGCCACCCCACTTATAGGACAATGTTAAACACAAACACCAGTTAGTTGCACATGTGATAGAGAATTGTAGTCAGTCTAATGAATAATAAAAAAAATATGAATCTAACAAAAGACTTTAATTGGAAACTCTAGTGTCTCCATCTGCTCTGACATCTTTTATTGCATCCTGATTATTATTGCTAGAGACAGATAAGCTTTAGACTAATCTGAATGAAGTGAGGTGTGACATTAATTGTTGCATTTGAACTCTTTCCAGATTAATAAGTGCTTAGGCATGTACCTCATAATAGATTTCAATTCCTTTTCATTTTTTGGTTGTTGTTGCTTTCAAGATTTAGGACGTTGTTCTATTTTGGGTACCTTGATGTATTCTTAGAATTAAATTATGCACAGCACAATGTATTTACTAGGACTTTATTTTGTGTGAAACAAAATATCAGACACACCCATCCAATACACAACAAGATGCAGTTAGCATCTGTCTTCTGGATTGTAGGGTCAAGCCAGCCTACAGTTAATTTAATGACCTGAACTTATTGTCTTAGTTTAGGAGATGTATTGTTGTGACTATGTTACCGTGTTGAGAGGAACAGATCCCCAGGACATATTTAAATCCAGGGTAAGCAATAATTGAGCTGATATTTAGAATAAGAATCTAAACATAAAAATCTACCAATTGGAACTGCTACTAACATTTTTCAGGGAAAAACAAAATGGTCTCAAAAGGAAAATCAGAAGTCATAATTAGAAAAGGATGGACAGAGGTTCAAAGTAGGCCGATCTTGGTTAGGGTGTCTCTCTCTCTCTCTCTCTCTCTCTCTCTCTCTCTCTCTCTCTCTCACACACACACACACACACACACACACACACACACACACACTTTCAAGCATATCTCATTCTACTGCTCGTCTCTTTACATAGACAACAGGTTCAATGGATGTTTGCTAGAATCCATTACTAATGCAATGAACATACTCTGGAAACTGAAGGAGGTGGTGTCCTTGGGCCAATAAACCAGCACATGTCTTGGGTGTCTCCTTCTTTCTGTCCTGCTTTTCCTGTTCTCTGTTTTTCCACATTTTTACAAATGTATTTGAAGACATAGATGGCCTTAAAACAAGGTTTCAAGAAAATAAAATATATAAGATGAAAAAGAAAATGTTTAACATCTTTACAGAGTAAGGAAACTGTTTCATAATCTGAGACAGTATTTTTAGAATTGTTTCAGAACTACAATGATATCATTATTGACTTGATTTATAAGCTTAAGAGCAGATGTGGAAACTTAAGGAACTTTGTATACCCAGCAAATAGAATAATAAAGAAAACTCAATAAATGTTTACTGCTGGAAGATTATATGCACACATACACATGCACACACAAACACACACACACACACACACACACACACACACTGATGAAGTGACCATTAATTCCTTCACTAAAAGAATTTTCTTATATGCTTGACTAAATACTGAGGCCACAAACACAATATACAACAGCAGATTAAAAGTTCTAGTAAAATGGGAACAAGAAAAATTATAAGCTCTAATTAAGAATCCAACAGGTAGGAAGACCCCAAGAAATTATGACATCAACAAAGAAGAGAAAGAGGGGGAAATTTTAGGAGGAGACTTGGCAGTGTTAAATCCTATTATGACATCAACTAAGACACGTGAGAGAAAGTATTCCCTACATTAGGTAAACCAGGAGCACTGTTAATTTCATCAAAAGTAATGAATTGACTTAGCCTTTTAATGTAACTACAGTTTAGTTTGTTAAAACAAAATCTAGTTATCTAAACTACTTCCCATCTGGTTAGTCTAGAAGCCATAATGAATTGGTTCATTCATTCAACAAACACAAAATGAGCATGCACCAATGTGAATTCTTCAGGCATAATGTACCTGTTTACCATTCCCCTCTAACTTTTATTCATATCAAACTCACCTTTAGGGCCTTTTAGAAAGTACGCATGTTCTTGGCAGTGTTCCAAAACTGGGTGAATTTGAACCTTAAGACAAAATAAGACCAAAGGGTCTGTATTTGTAAGGATTCCAGTGAAAATTCAGTGTGCATCAATGTGTGCAGCAACTAATACATTACCCCTCAAATTGTCATGGTATAAAAACAAATAGTTATCTTTCCCATGTCAGAAACTCAGAGAAATAAGATAATCTAAAATTTTCATGCTCAAATGCAAGAAAATTCTGAGTAGAATGTAAGCACTTATTATTCTAGAAATTTAAAAATGAAAGAAAAGAAGCTTGCATCTTGTGGCAGAATAAAAAAAACATAAATCAAAGAGAAGTCACCATATTTATGTGGCTAGAAAAAGACTGAATGCTTTAAGGAAGCTGGCTCACAACACTTGGGGGAAGGTACCTGGTATAACCTGGAGTTAACATCTGCAAGAGTTCTCAATAAATCTAACCCGGTGCTTGGGGTCACAAAATCCCAGTCTCTTGGGTGATACCAGCATCAAGTGGCAGATGAGGATACATACCAATTTTGTGATTATTCTTGAAGTATTTCCTTTGTCTGTAAATACTGCAGGTGAGGTCCCATGAAAGGAATTCCTGGGGCTTATCTTTCTTGACTCACAATAGGAGGATATTGATTTAAACAGCTCAGTTACTATAATAAAATACCATAAACTGGGAACAGAAAACAATAGACAGGTATATTTTATAGTTCAGGAGTCTGAGGGTCCAAATTCAAGGAACAACATTTGGTTCTGAAAAGAGCTTCTTCTTGGCTCATATAGAGCAGTATTTTCATGGTCTAGAAGAAGAGAACTTTTATATCTTTGGCCCCTATGCAGACATTAATCCCATTAGTGAGTGTTCTACTTTCTAAGGTTTTCACTTGCTAATACTAATATCTTGAGGCTTTAAGATACTTCAACTTATGAATTAAGAGAGGTACTCATGGGGCATATTCCATTCTTTGCAAGCCGCTAATGAAAATTTTCAACCTTTTAACCTATGAACATATGAAGATTTCAGATGGGAATGCTTTATATTGAGTAGTCACTATAAATTACATGGCTCTATCTTTACAGAGAAAGTTTAAAGAGATGTAACAAATTAATTAAAACTACTGGCATGTCTATATAAGATGTCTGGCCAAATTTGTTTAGATCAGACATTCTGTGTGTGGTCCAGAATCAGTTTTATAGATTGTTTATATCTAGAGAACTCTAGAGAAAAAGATTACAAAGAGTGAGATCTACTTCTAGTGGCATGCTAGGTATTGCTTAGTTAATCTCTTGGGAAGCAGTTGTTACTACAGGCACATGCAGACTTCATTTAACTTGCTGTTGGTTGGATAATTTTATAACTCCATAGAGATAGTTATGTAGTTGGTGACCACAAAGAGCCATGCAAATGATACCTAAAAATAAAATAACTATGCTCATGGCAATACAAATGACTTCTGTTTTATATGTAAATTAATATACAATAATTCAAAATCTCATGTTAACCAGTTAAAAATTCCTAATTCACTAATATTTGGAGAAATTTTCTTGAAAATTGGGAGCAAGAGGTAGAGGAGAAAGTGAAAGAGGGGGAATTGGAAGGATTTGAGCCACATAAATTATGTGAATGCAGGATATTAAATAAAAGACCTTAAAACAGAACAGGAAAAATGGAAAATCGACAACCCAAATGCATACTGGCAACTCAAAGAGTGTAAGAAAATATATGCAGTAATATATAGCTGATGAAAGACTCCACTGAAGAGTAGAAGGACACTTCCACAACCAATATGAAATGGAAGAAACAAAGGGGTAACTCCAAAGACTTTACAAAAGAGATTACAGAAATGCCCAATAAGTACAGAAAACTGGGAGCTGTTAGTTGAGAAAACACCTCATTTTGAGAAATTATTTAGAGGCTGAAAACACCAAACAATCACAGGATTTGAAAGATGTGAAACTCTCAAAACACACAGGCAGGAAACCAAAATGTTACAACCATCTTGGAAGTCAGGATTTTATTTTTCCATCAACTGAAGCATATATTTCACCCATCCTCTAGTCTAGCAGTTCATAACCACTTATTCAAGAAAAAGGAAAACATGCTAAGAAATTACTTGTTTATGCATTTACATAGCAGATTTACTTGTATTAGCACAAACCATGAAAAAAAGTATTTTCGAAATACACAACCAGGGGTTAATGGAAAAACAAATCATGCTTATGTTATATTCATACTTCCAGCCATATTAATCCACAAACAAAAATGAAAAATAAACAAAAACCTATTGAGACATTCAACAGCATGAATAAACCCCTCAGACATTATTCTGAGTGAAAGAAACCAGACACAAAAGAGAATCCACTGTGTTATTCCATTTATGTGATGTTCAAGGACAGACAAAAACAATCTGTGATCATAGTGAGGCTGTCTCTGAGGGAGGGGAAGGGATGATTGCAAAGCAACAAGGCAAAAGTTTTTGGAAGGATAAAATATATTTTGTTTTGATCACAGATCAGGCACTAGATTATATGAATATATATAACTATCAAAAACTTTGGGAAATACATTCTTAAACAAATACCTACTGCTTCAATCTATGATGATGTGAATTGAATATTATCATCTAGCTATCTGAGTCCTCCAACATTTTCTGTCTTTTTTGGATTACCCAATAATATTTACACACATTTATCAATTAAGGTATAATGTTTTGATTGGATTGGATTCTTCAGTGATTGAATTCTATTTTGATATTTCTTTGAGGCATTCTATGACATTATATTTATCCTTCTGTGTTACAGAACAACACATCTTACTCCTCTTCTGAATCAACAGCACTGTGTCACACGGCTGACTTCACTCACCCCATTCTTTGGTAACTGCTACTCTTCTTCTAGATCAGTAGTTCTGAACCTTCCTAGTGCTGTGACCCTTTAATACAATTTCTCATGTTGTGGCAATGCCCCCAACCATATAATTATTTTTGTTGCTACATAATAACTGTAATTTTGCTGCTTTTATGAATTGTAATGTAAATATTTACATTTTCCCATAGTCTTATGTGACCCCTGTGAAAGGGTCATTCAAACTCCCAAAGGAGTCACAACCCACGGGTTGAGAACCACTGTTCAAGAAGATCAACTGTGCTTGAAGAGAGATTGAGAATGGGAGTGGGAGTGGTCTCCGTTTGAACAGGAATGTTTGATTTTTCTTCTTGTTCTTGTTATTCATTCCAGAACTAGGGATTGAAGAGTGCTTGGCAAATGATAAATTGCTAAGCAATACTCCAAAACAGTAATACAGTTTTTAGATAACACTTGTGAGGTTTTGCAGCGTTCATTTCTCTGGGTCTCAATTACTTCATTTGAGAGACTATTATAATGGGCTCCATATGTCATCAATGCTGTCACAGGATTCCCCACTGGAGTTTGTTTGAATAGTATTCACTGTTTATATAGCTCAAGTTTTCTTCATCCATTCATTTGCTGATATGAATTTGTGTTGATTCTCTATTGTGGTTATCATCTTCAAGGACTTATCTGTGTTTGAAGAGCTTGTTATTTAATTTCATTTGTATAGTTTATAGAATTCTTCCTTCTATTTATGTTCAATTTTATTGTAATATGGATATAAAACACAGATTACATGATTTTGTCTTTTAATTGTTTGATTACTCTTTTGTCCTAACATATAATCTAGCTAACAGAATTTTCCATGTGCCAAGACTGTGTCTTCTTAAACTGTAGATAGAGTGGTCTATGGATGGATGTCTCTATGGTTCATTTGAGCTAGCATGTGAGCTAGCATGTTCATAAATGGCCATGTTTCTTTGTTGATATTCTAACTATGCTAACATTCAATATGAAAATAGAGCACCAAGTCTCCAGATATTGTTATATTACAGTCCATCTCTCCCTTAAAGTCTACCAATATTTATTGTTCATATTTAAATACTCCAAAGCTGCATGTATATTTATCCATAATTCTTAAAAATTGTTACTCTCTGATCTCAACAATATATGGTGGCATTTTTTGGTCTCTTTTTACGTTATTTTTCATTAATTTATTTATTCATTTTACATCCAATTCACAGCACCAGTCTTAGTTAGATTTTACTGCTGTGAACAGACACCATGACCAATGCAACTCTTTTAAGGACAACATTTAATTGGGGCTGGCTTAGAGGTACAGAAGTTCAGTCCATTATCAAGGCGGAAGCATAACAGCATTCAGGCAGGCATGGAGCAGGCAGAGCAGGAAGTTCTACATCTTCATCTGAAGACTGCTAGTGGAAGACTGACTTCCAGGCAGCTAGGATGAGGGTCTTTAAGCTCATGCCCACTGTAACAAACCTATTCCCAAAAGGCCACACTTCAAAATAGTGCCACTCCCTGGGCCAAGCATATTCAAACCATGACAGCACCCTTCCCTCCTCTCCTCCCAGTCCTACCCTCGAAACTCCCTTCTTTCATTTCCTCCAACACCAGGTAGTAACCCACCCTGGAACATCAAGTCTCATCAGGAGTAAAGTGCATCCTCTTCCACTGAAGCCAGAAAAGGCAGCACAGAAGGAAATTCAAAGGCAAGCAACAGAGTCAGAGTCATAGAGAGCCCTAGCTCCAATTGTTGGGAGATCCACATGAAGACCAACCTGCACATCTGCTGCATATGTGTAGGGGATCTATATTTAGTCCATGCATGTTCTTCGGCTGGTGGTTCCATCTCTGTAAGCCCCCATGGGCCCAGATTAGTTGTCTCTGTAGGTCTTCTTGTAATGTCCTTGGCCCGTCTGGCTCCATCAATCTTCCCCGCAACCCTTCCACAAGACTCCCTGAGCTCTGCCTAAAGTTTCCCTGTGGGTCTCTGCATCTATTTCCACTGGCTTTGTGGAGCTCACAGATGACAGTTATACTAGGCTCCTGTCTGCAAGCAGAGTAAAGTATAGCTATAGTGTCAGGGGTTGGCTTTCTCCCATGTTGTGGGTCTCAAGTTGAGATAGTGATTAGTGATTAGTGATTGAGGGCTGTTCCCTCAATCTCTACTCCATCTTTATCCTTGAACAACTTATGGCAGGGCTAATTTGGGGTTGAAGATTTTGTGAGTGGGTTGGTGTGTCCCTCCCTTCACTGGATGTTTTGCCTAACTATAGGAGGTGGCTGCTTTAGTATAAATATCCCCCACTTCTAGGAGTCTCAGCTAGTGTTCCCCCATCCCAGGTTTACGGCTTGTCCCAGAGATGCCCACCTCCCTTCAATTTTTCTTCTTTCTCCAAGACTCCTCCTCCCCCACCCACACTCTCACCGTACATTATCCCCATCCCTGTTCCCTATTACACCCCCTCTCCTACCCAGTTCACTCTCCCCATCCACTACTGATGTTTCTGTTATTTTTTATTTTAAGTGAAATTCAAGCATCCTCTCTTGGGCCCTCCTTTATTTAGATTCTTTGTGTCTATGGGTGGTAGCATGGTTATCCTGTACTTTATAGCTAATATCCACTTATAGGTGAGTATATATCATGCAAGTTCTTTTGGGTTACCTCACTCTGGATCATATTTTTTAGTTCTATCCATTTGTCTGTAAATGTCATAGTATTCTTGTTTTTAATAGCTGAGTAGTATTCCATTGTATAAATGTACTACATTTTCTTTATCAATTCTTTGGTTGAGGAACATATGGTTGTTTCCAGTTTCTGGCTGTTACAAATCAATCTATTATAGACATAGGTAAGCAAATGTCCTTGAGGTATAGTGGAGTGTCTTTTCAGTATATGCCCATGAGTGGTATGGCTGGGTCTTGAGGTAGAACTATTCCATGTAGAAGAATGCAAATAGATCTATATTAATCAATTTGCACAAAAATCAAGTCCAAGAGGATCAAAGACCTCAACATAAAACTGAATATACTAAATCTAACAGAAGAAAAAGTTAAGAACAGCCTTGAACACATTGTATCAGGAGACAACTTCCCTGAACACCCACAACTCAGGCACTAAGCTCAACAACTAATAAATGAATTAAGAAGTTTCTGTAAGGCAAAGACTATCATCACTAGGACAAAACAGCAGCCTTCAGATTGGGAAAAGATCTTCACAAACCCTACATCTGACAGCAAGCTAATATCCAAAATATATAAAGAACTAAATGAATTAAACACCAACAACCCAAATAACCTAATTTAAAATGAGATACAGAGCTAAATAGAGAATTCTCAACAGAAGAATCTCTAATAGCAGAGAATCACTTAAAGAAATGTTCAAAGTCCTTAATTATCAGGAAAATATGAATTAAAATGAGTCTAAGATTCCTGTCATAATGGATAAGATCAGCTAAGGTCAAAAACTCAAGTTACATCACATCCTGGTGAGGATGTGGAACAAAGGGGACACTCAACTGCTGGTGGGAGTGCAAATTTGTACAACCACTTCAGAAATTAATACAATGGTTTCTTCGAAAACTGGGAATAGTTCTTTTTACATTTTTTAACTTAAATTTACTTTTTTTCTGAAAAGAAATACAACCATTTATTTCAAACTCCATTTGTATAGAATAACTTTTTCCATCTATTCCCATTCAGTCTCATTCTTACTAGTGAAATAAGTCTACTGAAAGCAGACGAACTGTGTGTTTTGCTTAAAACTCATTTTTCAATAGTCTGCTTTTATTTAGAGAATTTAATCTACTTATTTTCAGTGTATTTATTGAGTTATAGTATCTATCACTTTGCTTCTTTGTTTCTAGTTATTTTTTTCTTTTTTTTAATTTTTTTTTGAACATGAAATGCTTTTTTATAGCATGTTTTACAAGGGGAGGGGGTAAGAGGGGCCAGGTGGTGGAAAAGTACAGAATCTTCTTGGCCTCTGCCTTGAAACATGTCATGATCTATACGGTACACTGCCTTGAATTATGATCTACCTGCTATTCTTCAGAAGATATGGTACACTGCTTGAGTTATGGTTTCCCTGCTATTCTTCAGAAGATATAGTACACTGCTATGAGTCTATCTGCAGTTGCCAAGCAGGATCTTGCAGTTGCAAAGCTTCAGGGGACATTGTGCAGGTGGGGAAAGGTAGGGGGTGAGGGTAAGGGTGAGGGTCCTGGCTTCTGGCATCTCCCCCTTCCCTGTTTAGTTAGAGAAGGCATCTTATGATCAATCCCAACTATGTGAGTTTTGAATTTGGATGTCTAATTATGGGGGGTCTTAGACAAGTTCATAACCCCAAAACATGGATGTGAGACGAGTCACATCGATGGTCGAAGGCTTTAGGCTGTCGACGATGGGCAATGTCAAGGGACCCCGAGGTGAGTGAAAGGAGGGTGAGAGCCCTGTCTTAGGCCATGTAGGCTGCACCCACTCCCAGCACCACGCACTCCTTTTCGGCTGCATTGGGTGGGCCCCTGGGAAGTGGACCTACAATAATTCCATCATTGAACTAACTCACAGCCATCCTAGTCCCTTGTAAATGTTCAAGTTACCAACCATTTGTCAGTTTGGTGTGTAATATTGTAATAAAAGAAGGCTCCCCAATGTTAGCGGCCATATCAAGGGCGGCCTTGGTTTAGGAAAAAGCCAATTTTTGTTGGGGTGATCAAGAGGCCAAGCTCTCTAGCGAGAGAAATGAGGGCAAAGCCAAGCATACGAGGAACCCTTCTGGAGGGCGTGGAAGTCTAGGGGTCGACCATAGGGGGAGGCAGGGGAGCTGGTAGCTGTGTCAGTCTCCTGCGGAGTCACTTCTGGATCCTCTTCAATTTTCAGCTGATGGTAATGAACTTCAACTGCCTTCTTGATGGCAGCATCAACCTGGTTCCGAGGACGACAGGTCGCGGGCGACGATCTCTGTCTCACTCAATCTTGATGTCGTGCGCACGTCCTCTCAATGAGGGTCCGTCCAGAGGGGTCCGTGCCTCGAGCCCCACGTCTGGGCGCCACTTGACCCAATCAGCGGGTCCTAGTTATTCGTGGGGGTGAGGAGGACCGCAACCTGCTATTCTTCAGAAGATATGGTACACTGCTTGAATTATGGTTTCCCTGCTATTCTTCAGAAGATATGGTACACTGCTTTGAGTCTATCTGCAGTTGCCAAGCAGGATCTTGCAGTTGCCAAGCTTCAGGGGACATTGTGCAGGTGGGGAAAGGTAGGGGGTGAGGGTAAGGGTGAGGGTCCTGGCTTCTGGCCCATCTGGATTAGAACTTCTAAGAGCAGGCATCACGGGTGATTCATTTTTACCTGGAAAGAAAAAAGAAGGGGATTCTCAGGGAGATTTCTCTTCCCTGGATGTAAATTGTTATTCATCGTATTTATGGTTGGGCCTGGCTTTGTGGGGGTATCTATTTTTTTCATTAATCTTTTTGGTAGCCGGTTAGCTGTGCCTTCTGTGGTATTGGACAGGCATATCAGTCCTCGGCTCCATAAGGGAACTGGGTCTAGTTATTTTATAAATCTTCTTTTCTTTTTTATAAATTTAAATTAGAGTGTGTGTGTGTGTGTGTGTGTGTGTGTGTGTGTGTGTGTGTACCACACATGGGCTCTTGCTAAAGCTAGAGGAGAAAATTAGATCCCCGTACTTGATATTATGGGCAATTGTGAGTTGTTCAACTAAAGTGCTGGGAATCAAACTTGGGTCCTCTGGAAGAGCAGCAAGTGCTCTTCACAAAAGAGCTTTCGCTATAGCACCAGTCTTTTATTCTGTTTTTCTCTTCTTTTGAGAGAAAAAAAAAACAGACTTTGATTCCTCTATTCAAAATCTAAGATGAAAGAAAATACAATCGACAAAACAAAAAGATTGTAAAAAAAATTTTTTTTATGGAGTTGGCAAAATGACACAATGGGTAAAGGTATTTGCTGCCAAGCTTGACAACCTAAGTTTGATCCCCAGATGGAAGGAGCTACATGGCTCCTGGAAATTGTCTCCTGACCTTCATACATGCTAGAGCACACACACACATATGCTCACATGCACACATGTGTGCGTGTACAATCACACAATAATTGAATTAGAATAAATTTAAAAATAAGTACCATGAGCAATTATACACCAATGAATTGAACAATTCAGAAGGTATAAACTCTTAGACATATGAAGCCTACCAGAACAGAGTCATGAGGAAGGAAAAAAATCTCCAACCAGTTCTATTGTAAGAAGATTGAGTTAGTAATCAGCAAAAACTCTCAATAAAGTCTAAACTCTGATACGTCTTATGTAAATTTTACTAAAAATATGAAAATGATTAATACTACTCCATCACAGATGTTTTCAAAATTTAAAGAGAAGTGAACACTTCTATTCTCTTTTATATTACCCTGATTACACAGCTAGAAAAAAATTACTACTGAAATGACAAGTTAGTATTTTTATGAATATGCATGTAAATATTCTCAACCAAAACATATTAGCTAGTCAATTTTAGCAGTGCATTAAAAGGGTTGAATGCACTGCTGAGTTTCCTGTTATTAATAACACAATACATGGACTATGTGTGTCTTGAGACAGAGGAGATATATGTTTCATGTTTTTAGAATTCCAAGGTTTATCAGGACTACATCTAGTGATGATATTTTTCATTGAAAGAGTTATGGAGTGTTAGGAGATAGGGAGTGTGCACACATTTGTTTGCTTCCTGCTTTCTTCTTCTTAGGAAGCCACTAAGGTTCCACTGTGGGAGTCTAATGATCTTCTCTAATTCTAGTCACCTTCTAAACCACCACCTCTAATCACAATTGTTGGATTGACGTCCCATCTCTAAGATTTACTCAACACTGTTCCCACTAAGACAGTGCTTCACAGAACCATGCTGGCAGTTGTGCTGTAAGGAGACTGAACTGTAGTGTCCCAATGTATAAACCCATTGCATGAAGGTTCCAGGTACCTGGCTCCATCCTGAGGATGTCATAGCTAGAGCTGCAGTCAGCAAAGCCCTAAAGTAGCATCTTCAAAATGTTGGGAACTCAACCTCCATCCTAGTCTGACTAGAAGGTGGGTTGTAAAATCAAAGACAATTATCCTCGCATCTTAAAATTTAATGTCATTTTCCTTGATAGTCTTATTTGTGATATCTTTCTCCTTTCTTCTTTATGAATTCTTCCTTTTGCAATTGGAATGTATATCCTATGTCTTGCCACTATGTTATTTTGGAAACACTAACACATATGATTTTTCAGTCTCATAATTGGCCTCAGGATGAGTTGTACATACATTAAATCTTACTCAAATCTGATGCAGCTGAAGTTTCCAGGAGATTTTAAATTTGCGCTGGAATTAGTTAAAATCTCTGTGTCCTATCGGAATGAAATGAATAAATTTTGCATGTTGGGACAGGAAATGCGGGGTAGAAGAGTATAGTGCTCTGGTTTGATGGTAGTGTGCCCTTCAAACCTCAGGTTGAATTCTAACCTCCAGTGCAAGAGTGAAAGAACCATGGCTGTGGAACTGACACTCCTATGCAAAGGCTCAGGGTTGAGAGCAAGGCTCTCTTGCCCATCTGCCGATGATCATGTGACAATACAACATCAAATGTACTTTGAGATGAAGATTAACCCTCGCCTGGCACCAATGTTCTTCCCAATCTGCAGAATTATAAGTAATTAATTTCTGCTGCTTCTGAACTGTTTGAGAGATTATGTTGAGAGGTATTTCGCATATATACCATTTGAGAGAATAAACTACCCAAATCTGGAATATTTCAGTATAGTAGCATGAACAGCCTAATGACCTAGTTAGATTAGCTAAAGGGGATAAATTTTGTTCATGTTTTCAAAAGACCATATTTCATAGGTAGGGAAAGTAAAATAGAGACAAATAAAACTCACCAAAGACTGACCTTCCTATTCAGATTTTCATAGAGTGACCAACTACTGATGCTATTATTGCATTTTTATTTCATTATTATTATTGGTTGTGGTGGTGATAGTGGTAAAGATAGTGGTGGAGGAGGTGCTGGTGGTGGTGGTGGTGTGTGTGTGTGTGTGTGTGTGAGAGAGAGAGAGAGAGAGAGAGAGAGAGAGAGACAGAGAGACAGAGAGAGACAGAGACAGAGAGAGAGAGAGAGAGAGAGAGAGAGAGAGAGAGAGAGAATAGGCATGCACATACCACAGTATGTATGTGGAGATCAGAGGACAAATTTCAGGAATTGCTTGTCTTTTTTTTTTTCCTCTGTGAGTTCAAGAAATAAAACTCAGGTTGTGAAGTTAGCACAGCAAGATCCTTTACCCACTAAGCCATCTCAATGTTTTGGAACTTGCTACAGACTTAACAAGAGATAAATAGAATGGACATTTTCTTTTTTTAAAAAAAATTGATTGATAGAAACCGGAGTGAGCAAACAAATTAGCAAACTTATTGATCAGTTTGAACAAATATCAATTCTAAAATGGAAAATATGGAAAGTATATAGCAACACAATATTAGAAGTAGGATCAGGTCCAATGGGAATGGTAAGAGGAATTCAAGACATTTTAGCTGTGGGTCTTGTCCAGGAGAATAGAAATATTGATTAAATTATACAGTCCACTTGGGTACACACGTCTCTAAAACGATCAAAGTATATTTCTTAGGTCATAATCCCAATAAAAATATATCTGTGAATATTTCTGCCTGTCTCTAGTTCAGGAGTTTGAGAAACTAATAAGATAAGGACTACTGCTCTATCTCTATGGTAACAGACAAATTTACTACCAATGGAACATGTTCAGTGATTATGTCCTTCTCCAGAGGCCCAGAGCACCTTGTTTATTCTTTCTAACAGAAGCTAAATGTTTCCTTCTCGTCCATTCCCACCTCTTCTTTTTAAGATTGATTTGAGGTTTGTTTGCTCTTGTTATTGAAAACCCAAGTAATATAGGATGGCTACTGCTATGAATCTGAATTACCTAGAGAAAGCTTTGCCAAGGTAAACATGCTAGACTTCACATCCACAATCCCAGACACCCTAACACTACAGACAAACATGAAGCCAAGGCAGGAATTTTGTTTTGACATTTGTTTTTATGAAGTTTCTCTCCTTCCACATACCTCTAATGAACACACCCCATGGTAATCAAATGAGATGGGTTTGTATTTTTCTAGGGCACAGTGCATGGAAATCTCACAGGCTCTTTCAAATACTGAGTCTGCCCTGAAAAAAAAAAAACTCTCTGAAGTTAAAACTGATGATGATTACTATAAAGAATGGAACCTTTTAGAACTCCTTCCCTTTTGTAGCAATATATGATACAGGATAACATGAAAATGATGTTTAAAATACATATCTCCAACTAATAAAGCAAACAAAGTCCCAACAGGCCATCTCTTGTTAACGAATGAAGCTTTCGATATCAGGACTGGATTACACATCCAATTGAGTTGGTCAAAGTAGTCCCATTGGAATCCCCAAACAGTTCAGGCTCTTGCCAAGAAGATAGTTTGCTCTCCACAAACTGAAACTAAGATCTCAGTGCTGAAGACAACATCTACATAATGCATTGAACATGGTGAAGACAAGCTGGTGCATACCTAGAACCTTCACCCTTACTAGTGTATTCAGTAAAAGAGGGTAGGTACTATGCAAGCTACCAAAAGAGAAAATTAAACATGAGCCCAGCCACAAAACCTTTTATCTACAATTTATCTTGCCTGCAAAATATGCTAGGTCAGTGGTGGCATGAAGCTTGTGGGAGTAACCAACCAATGTCTGATTTGACTTAAGGCACACTCCATGAGATGGAACCCATACCCTAACTCTGCTTGGGTGATCATTAATGAGAGATTAGATAGCCCAGAGACCTATGGAAAAACCAAATACTACTGGTAACAGTAAAACAAACACCTAATAATATTCTGCTGTACTCATAGATCAATGCTTTATTCAACCATCATCAGGGAAAGTTCTTGCTACAGCAGATAAAAGAAATACATAGATACACAACCATACATTACTTAGGGAGAGAGAGACCTTGGAACATGTTGCTCTAAATGACATATCTCCACAAAAATAGCGCTCCTTGGAGCTCAAGAAATCCTGTGAAAGAGGAAGCAGAAAGAGTGTTGGATCCAAAGGGGATGGAGGACACCAGGAAAACAAGTTCCTCTGAATCAACTAAGTAAGACTCATATGGTGAACTTATAGAGCCTGAGGTGGCAAGCATGGGACTGATTCGGGTCTGTACTAGGTCCTATGTGTATATATTACAGCTTTCAGTTTAGTATTTTTATAAGACTTCTGAGTGTATGAACAAGTGGATCTCTGATTTATTTTGTCTTTTCTTATGGCTTTTTCCTTTTGTTGATTTGCTTTGTCTAACTTCAAGGTGATGGTTTTTGTCTTGGTTTATTATATTTTATTTTGTTGTATGTTGTTACCTCTTAGGATCCTGTTCTTTCCAATAAGAAACAGGAAGTGGATCTGGATGGGAGTTTGGGGAGGACCTGGAAGAGTAGAAGGAAGGAAAATTGTAATCAAGATATATTGTATGAAAAAAATCTATTTTTAATAATTGGTAAGAAAAAGTAGTGGGATTTATTTGGAGAATAGTGCTGAGAGATGTGAATTTAAATTAGTTTTTTTCTAAGGAAAGACGCAAAGAAGGTGATATGTTAAGCCCTCAATGCATGATTCTTCTTCGCCCTTTCTATAAAGCACTAGCCCCTTGATGAACGTCAGGATGATCTTTCCCTTACTGTGTTCAAACCAGTCTTTACATCTAACTATGTTATTGAATGCCAGTTTTGTGTTGCATATGAAAAATTCAAATGTGCCAGCTGAGACTCAAAAGAATAAAAGGACATGATTTTCTCAATTATTTTTATTATAATATATAGTTTTGTTACCTTTGCTTAACAATTAACTTCACATTTTATACCAGTTTGTTCTTATTTTTTATTATTTATTTGTTCTTATTTTCTTATTTAAATGTGCATCCATTCTGCAATGCCTTTGTAGGAGACTTCAATTCAGATTATTTTACCAGGATATACTTATCAATCTCAATCTCTGTTGCTGAGGACAGTGATCCTCCTTTGTTTACTAAGATAAATAACAATATGATTTCCTTCAACCTAGATCTTTGTACTTCTCTTTGATGATTTCCTTGAGAGTTTCAGGAAAGAATGAGTGGTATTTTTAAGGCCCTTCTTCATCCCAGATACCCTCTTTTTATAACCTGAAATTTACTTATATGTTTATTTCTTTGTGCGGGGGTTGGGCTACCACAGTAGCATATGCTTCTTTCCAGACCATCATGAAATATGAGATCCAAGCACAGAACAGCTCTATCTTCCTAGAGTAGACTGTCTTCAGAGAAGGAAAAGGCCTTAGCTCTTCCTCTTCCATTACAACGTACTTGTGATCTATTCAATTTGCTGAATGATTTCTTTGGAAAAGGGCCTCGAGTTTTGATAGAGTTGGGAAGAATGGGGAAGTTGAACTCACATTCTCTTGAAGACTGGACTGTGCATCATAAAATTCAAGCAGACAAAATGAGACATAAAATGAGGAATTGAATTTAATACACACGAGCAAAACAAGTGATTCTATTGCCTCTGGGCCAATATTAGGAAGAAATATCCTTGGAAGTTTTAGAAATTGAAGCACCTCGTTGCCTTTCATAAGCCTGCATTGTCTGTCAGTAGAAACTTCTTTGCTGCTTCCCTTCATCAAAGCAAACTCACTTTAGAAAATAAATTATGTTCCATAATTACTTCTTATCTCGTTTTTAGTTTTACAGGCTGCTTCCCCCTCCCATTCTCTTCTCAAATGCACATTTAAATTTAATACCAGAAATTGTTTAATTATTTTTAAAGCGTTAACAATAGGACAGCTGACACTCTGGTGATTGTGTGGAAGCAGAGAGAAGCCTACTCAACATGAAGCATCTGCTGCAGTCTCAAAACTTGGAGTAACTTCTGGTGACTTATACAAAGCACTTGCTCTACCATGTTGATGAACTCTTTGCATGTGTCTTGTGCTGCATCAGACAACAAAGAACAAGAAACTCCTAAAAGGGATGGGTTTACAAGGTGGCATGAAAGATAAATGTCTACAAATAATTGCAGCACCATTGAAAAGAGCCACCAGACTTGAGAAAACAGATTGTATTAAATAATGACAAATGAAGTCTTGACATTTGCTTTGGGAAAACTTCTCAAAGGAGGGAATTTTTAAACAGACCAAACAAATTTTTATTTTAATGAAGAAGACTAGAAATCTGTGGCATAAAAACAAACAGAAATATATTAATAGCAGAGGGAATAGTACATTGTGTTAAAATAAGTCAGAGTATAAACAGCCGATAAAGTGACTAGGGAGAATTCCCACTGACACCTTTGGAATTTATTGTCAGATGTTATTTCTCTTTATACTGCGTCCCTCTAGAGGTAACTGGAAACTGTGTAATTTAGCTCTTCTGGACAGATGTTGTTTTATATAATTCTTCATACACCAAGTCTGATTTTTAAATGGTATATACAGAAAACATCAAACAAAACCATTTGATGCTTGTGACAGACTCAGAAAGGCCATGAGCCTTCAGGACTTGGAGCATCACCACCACAGTCAGTAGTCAAAAAGAGCTTCAAGAAGCTGGCAGATCAAAGAAGACCCTTCCCTATACCTCACCAAGAGATGTGAAGGCCAAAGCACTTGGGACTCTTCCCAGGTTCCTCTGGGTATCTCATCAGGATTTTGATCTATTTGGAGCAAGGTAAAATATAACTAACATTTCATGGAAAAATATACCTCAAAGAATTTGAGTGCTGAGCATTAATATTTCAACCTAACCAAACAACATTCTTTGTTTTATGACTAGCAGCCCGCTAAATTACAAAAGAAAAGTTAAAATGTTCTGAGCAGTTAACATCTCTTGTGCTCACACAGTGTTTCTGTACAAATGCCTATTAAATATTTAGGTGGTAGTAGCCAGCAGCACCCCAGGGCTCTGCAAAGCCAAGTTCAATTGTCCTGGCAACTGTCTGCACCATCCCAGGTTATGATTTAGAGATAATCAAGTTCCAATCACTTCTCAGTGTGCACCTACTTAATTTTTTTCTTGTTATTTTCTTCCCCATTGAAAATCTAGTTTATCAACATGTTTCCCTTTAAAATTGCAACATGAAAAGAGATAAATAAAAGAGAAATAGGGAGTGTAGTTAAAGAAAAAAAGAATGCAATGCTGGAAAGATTCAAGCTTTTTCCCCTTCTTTCCTGGAACCAAGCATGAGAGTGGGGAGGACGAGAAAAAGACAGGATGCGAATTTTATTATCTGTTCAGAAGAGGCCAGAGAGAAGGCCAGCTGCCACTCATGGAGCCCCCGGGATCAATGCGTCCAGCTGCATACCATCCACAGTCTCCTAGAAAAGTTCTCATCCCAGATGGTTAACAGTGTAACACTTGAAATTTGCAGATCCAGGAGAAGATCTGTTACTGAAAGAAACTAATTATGTGTTCCTCATGCATATGATGAACATTTATTCCCCCATAACCACCTTGCAAGTAGAAAACACTCCTTAACAGTCCTCTGAGAGGCTCCACCCAGCAGCTGACCAAAACAGATGCAGAGAAGTCTTAAGAAAGTGTTAGGGGAAGGATGGAGAAACCCAGAGGGGATAGGGACTCCACAAAACTAACAGAGTCAACTAACCTGGACACTTGGGGCTCCCAGAAACTGAACCACCAATCAAAGAGCATACATGGGTTGGACCTAGACACCACCCATGTATGTAGCAGATGGCAGCTTGGTCTTCATGTGGGTCACCCAACAACTAGAGTAGGGGCTTATCCTAACTTTGTTGCCTGCCTGTGGATCCTGTTTCCCTAACTGGGCTGTCTTGTCTGGCCTCATTGGGAAATGGTGTGCCTAGTCCTGCAGTGGCTTGAGGTGCTAGGATGGGTTGGTATCCAGGGGGGAGCCTTCCTTATCACAGGAGAAGGAAGAGAAGAGAGGAGGGACTATGATCGGGATATAAAGTGAATAAATAAATTAATAGGAAAAAAGGAAACACTGTGCCCACTTTATAGAAAACTAAATAGCAGAGAAAATATGTGAAACATAATTCTCATGACAGGTAGATTAATTCTTAATAGGATGCTGCTGTGTATGATACTTCTTTGTTCTAAACCTCCCGGGTTTCTTCCTACATAGCAACTCCAACATCTGTAGTTTGTTCCCAGACTATTATGTGTGCATCACTTAAAATCAGCTCTATAAACGTACCAGAGAGTTCACACTAGTTTACTCTTTTCATTTGGCTCATAATAAGCTTTTCCCATAAGGACATGGACTCCATAAAATTTCCTTCAAAGAGGAAAGGGATAGAGAGAGTCGGCTTCATAGTTGAAGGTACTTTTTACTCTTGCAAAGGATCCTGGTTCATTGACAAGCATCCATATGGTAGCTCAAAACCATACATACCTCTAGTTCCAAATGCTCCAATACCAGCTTCTGACCTCAGTAACCACCAGACATTTTACCTACATACATGCTAACAGGCAAACCACAAGCACACAGAAATGAATCTGTTTTGGAGGGTAGAGGGAGGAAAGATTTTATTCAGCTTACACTTCCAGATCACAGTCCATCATTAGAGGAAGCTAGGACAGAAACACAAGTGAGACAGGAACCCAATCTAATTATCCCTGCCCCCTCTCCTCCCCATCCTGACCTTCCCCCAAAATACCCCTCCCCTTCTCTGAGGAGAAAGGGAAGCCCCCCACCACCTTGTGTACCACCCCATGCTGAGACATCCAGTCCCAGCAGGACTAAGTGCATCATCTCCCAGAGGTCCAACCAGGCAGACCTGGTAAGGGAAGGAGATCCAGTGGAAAACAACAGAGTCAGAGACAGCCCCTGCTCTATTTGTTAGGGGACCTACAGGAAGACCAAACAGCACTTCTCCTACAAATGGGACTGGGGATAGGTTCAGCCACTGCATGTGCTTTGGTTGGTGGTTCAGTCCCTGTGAGCCCCCATGGGCCCAGGTTAGTTGACTTTGTAGGAGTCAGCTTCTTGTGGTGCCATTGATCCCTCCAGCTTGCTCAATCCTGTCCACAATGCTTCCACAAGACACTTCAAGCTCTGTATAATGTTTGCTCATGACTTTCTGCATCTGTTTAGATCCACTCCTGGATGAAGTCACTCAGAAGACAGTTATGCTAGGTTTCTATCTGCAATCATAACAGAGTATCATTATTAGTGTCGCTTGTTAGCTCTCTCCATTGAGATGGGTGTCAAGTTGGACCAATCATTGGCTAGCCTTTGCTCCATCTTTTTCTCTGTGTATCTTGTAGGCAAGATAAATTTTAGGGTGAAGGTGTTGTGGGTGGGTTGATGTCCCCCTCCTTCCGCTGGAAGACCTGCCTGGCTATAAGAAGTGTCCACTTCAGTCTATATATCCCCTGCTGGTAGGAATCTCAGCTAGAGTCAATCTCATAGACTCCCTGTAGCCTCCTCCATCCCAAGCCTCCAGCTAGTCTCAGAGATGCCCCCAATTGATTTCCATTTTAACTCCCGGCCTTCCCCCTCCCCAACTCCATACCTAGTCACCATCCTTACACTTCTCCTCACCATATCTCTCACCCATTTTCCTCTCTCCATTCACCTCTGATAACTATCCTGTTTCCCCTTCTGAGTGACATTCACAGTTCCTCCCTTGGGCCCTCCCAATTTCTTACCCAGTTTCTTTACCCGGTTTCTTAGGGTTTATGAATTGTACCATAGCTATCCTGGACTCTATGGCTAATGTCCAATTATAAGTGAGTACATACCATACTTCAGCAATGTGGTTGGATACAAAATCAACTCAAGAAAGTCAGTAGCACTCCTTTAAACAAATGATATACGAGCTGAGAAAGGCATTATGGAAACAATCCTCTTACAATACCCAATAATAATATAAAATATCTTGTTGTAATTCTAACCAAGCAAGTAAAAGAACTGTATGACAAGAACTTCATGTCCCTGAAGAAAGAAGATATCAGATGAAAAGGTCTCCCCTGCTCATGGATCAATAGGATTAACATAGTAAAAATGGCCATCTTACCAAAAGCAATCTACAGATTCAATGCAATTCTCATCAAACACAACTCTTTACAATTCTTGAAAGAGCAATTCTCACTTGCATATGGAAAACAAAACACACACACACACAAAAAAAATGAAACAAACAAAAAAAACAGGATAGCCAAAGCAACCCTGAATAATAAAAGAAGTTCTGGAGGTATCACAGTTAGCATTTTGCCTAGACTCCACTCCACAGTAACCTGGCAACAGCCAAGTATGCTTGACTCATTATAAAAGAAGCTGTTTGCTGCCTCCTTTCTCTCTTGCTTTTGCCTTCCTGCTCCCACTCTGTCCCCTTGCCCCTTCTCCCCTCTCCCCGTTCCCTTCCACCACCACCCCCACATGTTTATGGCCAGCCTCTACTCTATTTCTCTACTCTCTCTCTTTCTCCCCCTGCCCCGTGTCTGTGTGTGTGTGTGTGTGTGTGTGTGTGTGTGTGTGTCTTTCTCTGTTTCTACTATTCTCTCAACCTCCCTTCCCAGGCCCCAATAAACTCTATTCTATACTAAACCTTTGAGTGGCTGGTCCCTCAGGGAAAAGGGATGCCTCAGCATGGGGCCACTAAGGCATCCCCTTCCCCCACACCTCACCACACATCCACCAAATCACCAAATCGTATCCTCTCTCTCTTTATCTTTTTATAAACACATGTATAGTGCCTAGACTTGGTGCTGGGCGATTAGCTCACCATGATCATATAGTGGTTAGTACTCTGTGTTATGACTGCAGTAACCTATAGAACAGAGTTTATTCAGGGCATGGGGAGGGGAGTCAAGAGTGTAGTAGAGGCACAGAAAGAAAAAGGGGAGAGGGGGAAAAGGGAAAGGAGAGGAGAGGAGAGGAGAGGAGAGGGGAGGGGAGGGGAGGGGAGGGGAGGGGAGGGGAGGGGAGGAGAAGAGAGGTGTGCCGTGACCACATGGAGGGGGAGGAAGGAATGAGGGAGGAGGAGCAAAAAGACAAAGCAGGAGGAGGAAAGCAAGAGAGAGGAGAGAGTAAATAGCCCCTTTTACAGTGAGTCAAGCATGCCTGGCTGTTGCCAGGTAACTGTGGGGTGGAGCTTAGACAAAATGCTAACAATCACCATCCCTGATTTCAAGCTATATTACAGAGCAAGCATAAAAAAAAGCCATATTATAGGCATAAAAGCAGACAGATTGGTCAATGGAATAGAATTGAATAATAACCTACATACCTATGGCCATTTTATATTTGACAAAGAAGCCAAAAACGGTGGGAAAAGGAAAGCATCTTCAACAAATGGTGCCAATCTAACTGGATGTCTGTGGGACTGCGGTAAGGGTATCCTGGTTCATGGCTGGGCATGGGCCTGGATCCCTGAGACTCCAAGGGAGAAACAGCAGGTATTCGGCCACGTCCTCAGAACACAGAGTCCTGATGTGCGTCTTGTCTCCATGGACCTACATTGTTCAGTCATGTAGGCCATTACAGCCCCTCCCAAAGTGCACAGGTAGAGTGACTACAGGCCTCAGGCCCTAGGGATTTACATACTAATGAAGGCCAGAGGGCAGAGCAAATTAAGCATTCTTCCCAGAACCTACCCCTTTCTCCCTCCCTATTTAACTCAGGTCTGCCCTGAGTTTCAGGAGGGTACATCCAGATCCATCCACCATCCACCATGAAAATAAACCTTTCTAGAACCAAGGACTTCCTCATGTCATTGGGGTCTGCCATCTGCTGTCGCCAAAGCCTCCAGCTCTGGAACCTTAGACTTTCTCCTGCTTGTGGGACCAGCCACGTGGAAAGCCTCCTACACCACCACTGCAGCCTATTTTCCCACAGATGTCTATATGTAGATGAATGAAACAGACCCATTATCTATCAGCCTGCAAAAAACTCAAGTCCAAGTGAATCAAAGGCTTCAACATAAATGAATCTTTTAACATTATTTTTAATTAAAAGTTTCATTTCAAACTGTTTCTATGTTGAAATACGTTGAACTCAGGGTGATCTGTGTTCCCAAGCCATGAAGCCCCAAAGTGACTCCAGGATAAACTATCTCATCTTTTCTAAGATAAGAACTGTGGCTTTTAACTCAATAACACAAATAGTATTTTGTATAGAAGTAGCTTGTGTTCCTTACACATTCACAGAAATATGGATACATAAGTATTTTCCATTTGGTGCTACTGTAAATAATACTAATGCATTCAACACGCATTTGCAGAGATAGACAGTTTCATTGATCCTGAGTAATTCCCAGGAGGACAGCCATATTCTAAATTTATGTTTAATCCTTTTGGAAGCTGCCAATCTATTTTTCAAGGTCTCTATGTCATTTAATATTTTTCCCAACAATGTACAAGGTTCTTATTAGAAGCAGAACAAAGAAAGTCATGCAACAACACAATGTTCAAATACATTGGTGAAAATATCAGATACCAGGTCAGAGTAAACAGGGCAAACTCTGCTGTAGGTCTGAGATGCTGACAACATTCTTAGTCCTTTCACTGGTTGGAAACAAGGGGTCTTGTTACATTGATACATTCTGAATCATTTAGTTAATGGCTATAGTGTTATATCAGGTACAGAGGTGTGCGGGGCGCGCGCGTGTAGTCTCGCCGGCGAAACCATACACACACACGAACACACACACACACACTAGAATCTTTCCGTAGAAACACGTTTATTCCCAAAAACCAAAATGGTGGTAGAAGACGAAGAAGGCGTGGGAAAGCACTGCCTATATACCCCAGAGCGGGGTATTCACCCCCTGATTGGCTGCTTACTCGTAGCGCGCCAAACGCCGTGGGATGGGCTTAGCTTTGGCGGGCTAACCATGGCACATGCGCAGTTTACTTGGTACTAGGAAGAATTACGGGCGACAGCGCCACCTAGCGATGGCGGACTTTGTCAGCTCTCGTGGCGGCTCCCAACAACTGCCCCTTTTTGTTTAAATATAGAGGGTGGCAGAGGTCCCTGGGAAGGTTTCGTAACTCTCAATTTTGGGGGGTCTCACGGCGGGTCTGAGTCTCTTTAGAGGGCGGTGCTCAAACTCTTACCTGTCACGGGGTCAGCCTCCCCACCCGAGGCTGCCCTGTCTTAGGTGGCCGAGCCTTATCCGTCTACTCTGTCATTGACTTACCAGACCTTCTATCCGTGGAACGAACACCTTAGTGGGCAGGGACTGTGTACAGAAATGTTTGAGGCTTTACAGGGTGTCTTTACCAGAAGCCCTAGGGTGCAGCGGCTGAGGAATCTGTCTACTGGCTATTTCCTTTTAGATTTGTCAAACAGACACTGGCCAATGTCCCGTGTCTAGGCTGACTGACATTTCTTCACAGCCAGCACCAAAGAATGGTGAGCGCTCTGGCTAGGCTACGAGGGTCGCGCACCCACACCTGGCATTCTCTGAATGTGTGCTCCAGGTTGTGGCCACTCGTAATGTCTGTCACCGGGTAATATCACCATTCGTGGTATACCTCTGGCATATGAGATCAGCTTATTCCCGTCGTTGGGATCAATTGACAGCCGGTCTGGAGACAAAAGGATGGAGTTATCTAACTGACTGCCCTTAGCCTGTCTAGCATGGTACCAGTTATGACTCAAACCCACGGCCTGATCAAGCAAATTTCATCTTGGGGGAATAAGCGATCAAAGAACCAACAGTTTAAAACCGTCTCCCTTACCCTACCAGGTGTAATGGAAACACAAGTCCTCTGGGTGTAAGGGCTAAGGGGAACAGAAAGAGATGTAAACACCCATCCCTGTGCAATGGAGTCATCTCCTAGGGGTGCAAGGGCTGTTTGTCTCAAAATTCAGGTACCACAGCTATACAGACAAGAATCAGCCAGGTCGAGACTCTTCACTGACCCAGTGTATTGGGCAAATCTCTGGGGTGCAACGCTGATGGCCTAACATTTAGCACCACCACTCGCAAGGGGAGGACTGCTCATTTTCGAAGCAGTGAAAGCTACACTGCAGGGAAAGCCCCTAGTACTTTGGTCACAAACGCCTGGCCAATAATAGCCTTGTCAAAATTCTATTGAGCTATGAGTTCGCAAACCAATCAAAGGATGAATACTAAACCACAACTTAGGGTAAACTAAACAGGCTTACTCCCACTTACTTAAAAAAAAAAGAAGGGGGGGAAAAGGAAAAGAAAGGAAGAAAGCTGAAGAATTCTGGGAGGACAGTCCCTCAGTCAGGAACAGATCCACGTGCGTCGAGTTGATGTTCACCACAGCTGCTCTCAATTTTCTGAGTGTCTCACTGAAGTTTTCTGAGCAGTTTCCTGTAAGATACTGAAACAATTTTCTGGACAGATTAGTTACACGAGTAAAGTTTTTATACTGTACACTGGTGATGTAAAGTGTACCCAGTTTTTTCTCACATCTCAATTGGGCTAATAGAAAGAGGATATCTAATCTCTCTCTCACTAAATCAAGGTGTTGATTAAGGATCATTAGCCCGCCTTTTAGTAGGGTACTGGCGGAGGTTTGAAGGTTAACAGTCTCTGCCACCGTGGCTGACAATTGGGGGTAGTGCCCACCTGAACAGAAGTTGACATAGCAATCTCAGTGGCAGTGGCGGTAACGACACTAATTAATATCGTTGTCACTATGGCTGTAGTTATCTCAAAATCTCTTTTTTGTCTAAATAATGACAAAGTGGAAGGAGTCTCCATGGGGATGGGAACCCATCGCGTGACTCTGGCAACCATAGTGCAAGTGAATCTTTAGAATTCCAACACTGGGACATCCAGCAGGTTTTATTGGTACAATTCTTAAAGGTGGAATTTGATAAAATAAACAAAAATACTAGGAACCTGTATCCCTTGGATCAGTACAAGGGCTATCATCAGAGCCTGGAGGGTCTGTCTGGGTGTCACCTTCCAGTATCGCGAGTCGCCTCGTCAGCCGCTCTGGTAGCCAAAACGGATTGTCTTCTTCCTGTGGAAACACACAGACCGCTCCCCTGGCTCTTAATAAAACAATATCTGGGCCCTTCCATTGTCCGGTCAAAATATCCTTCCATTTCACCATCTCTTTCGGCCTCTCAGGCTCTAAACAGTGACGGTCAGCAGCTGAGTGGCCCTGACTGTCCAGGTTAAGAATATTGAGGGTAAAGAGTGCTATAGAAACGGTGACTCGTGGCACTGAGGGTAGGGTCTCCTCGACTCCTCCCTTTTGTTTTATTAGATAAGACTTAAGAGTGTGATGAGCCCGTTCTATGATGCCTTGTCCTTGAGGGTTATAAGGGAGGCCTGTCAGATGGGTTACCTCCATTTGGCGACAAAACTGTCTAAACTTTTGAGAAGTGTACGATGGCCCATTGTCCGTCTTAAGAATTCTAGGCTTCCCCCAGGCACTCCATGCCTCAAGGCAGTGTTGAATAACATGTGCTGCCTTTTCTCCGGTCAACGGAGAAGTAAATATAATTCTAGAATAAGTGTCAATGGAAACATGTAGATATCGTAATTTGTCAAAGGTTGGGATGTGAGTAACATCCATCTGCCAAATCTGTAGTGGCCGAATTCCTCGTGGATTAATTCCTACATGAGGCACTGGTAAAAATTGACAGCAATTCTGACATTGAGTAACTATATCTCTAGCTTCCTTTCTAGTTATCTCAAACCGACGACGTAGCGTCTCTGCTGTCACATGAAAGTTTTTATGAAAATCCTTGGCCAAATCTAATTTGGAAGATAAGGCGATAGCAACCAATTTTGTGGCTCGATCCGCTAGGTCATTCCCATGAGACATTGGGCCTGGTAGACCTGAGTGAGCCCTGATATGTGTAATAAAAACTGGGAATCTCCTATTAACTAAGGCGAATCGAATCTTTTGAAAAACTTTTACGAGTCTACTAGATGGTCTAATTAGCCCTGCCACTTCTAAGGCTTTAACTGCATTTACTACATAAAAGGAATCTGAAACAATATTTAAAGGGCCTGGAAAGGTTTCAAGAACCTCCAGGACTACCAAACATTCCACAACTTGAGGTGAGGTCTCATGATATTGTTTGGCAGTGACCTTATTATCAATTACATAAGCACCCACACCTGTCTTTGACCCATCTGTGTAAACTACCACTCCATCTGGGAGCGGCTTTTGAGATAAGACCTGTGGAAATACAATAGCTTGGGTTAAGGCAAACTGTAAAATGGGATGTTTAGGGTAGTGATTATCTATTTGGCCATTAAAGGAGGTGACCAACACGGCCCAAACATCAGAGGTAGCAGTTAATATTTGAACTTGATGTGCAGTATAAGGCACTATTAAAACTTTAGGCTCCCTTCCAAAATGAGTGACAGCTGCTTTTAATCCCCGTAAGGCAAGCTGAGCAACCGCATCTGGATACCACTCAATAACCTTTGCAGGAGAGGCATTAGGATGAATCCATAATAAGGGTCCATCTTGCCATAATACGGCAGTTGGTAAATGTCTGGTTTTAAAGACACACAGATTAAAAGTTTTGGTCTCATCAATGCGTTTTAGCTGAGCTTCCTGCAAGGCATCCTCCACCAATCGCAGGGCATGGTTTGCAGCCGGTGTTAACGCTCTTGGTGAGGAAATATGGGAATCTCCTTCCAGAATGTCAAACAAAGGTTTTAATTCAGCAGAGGGAATTTTCAAAAATGGTCTTAACCAATTTATATCACCTAATAACTTTTGAAAATCATTTAAGGTATGTAAATGATCTCTGCGAATTTCTAATTTTTGAGGAACTATTTTCTCAGGGTAAATAACTGTCCCTAAAAAGGAACCAATTTCTGAAATTTGAACCTTCTCTGTGGCAATATGCAGACCCCACTGTCTTAATGTAGCAATTAATAAAGGATATGAGTTCTGCAAAATGGTCAACTCTTTATGGCATATTAAAATATCGTCCATAAAATGAATCAAGAGTAGAGAAGGAAATTGTTTAACAGGTTCAAGGGCCATTTGTACATACAGCTGACACATAGTAGGACTATTTGCCATGCCTTGAGGCAAAACTGTCCACTGATATCTTTTATCTGGCTCAAGGTGATTAACAGCAGGTAAGGTGAACGCAAATCTTTGCCTATCTAGCGGGTGTAGGGGAATGGAGAAAAAGCAATCCCTAATGTCTATAATTATTATCCTCCACTGCTTAGGTAAAGCAGAGAGCAGAGGCAGGCCTCGTTGCACTGAGCCAAACAGCTGCATCTGTTTATTAATGGCCCTTAGATCATGGAGAAGTCTCCATTTTCCTGATTTCTTTTTTATAACAAAGATAGGGGTATTCCAAGGAGAAGTAGAAGGTTCTAAATGACCAAGCTGTGCCTGTTCCTCAATCAGCCTTGTAGCAGCTTCCAATTTTTCAGAGGATAGGGGCCACTGAGGAACCCACACGGCTTCCTCTGTAAGCCAGGGTATGGGCAAGGAGCCCTCAGTGGCAACTAGGGAAAACCCAGACCTTGTCTCCCTGTATTACTCTCCTGTAAGATTGGGTTTAACCTTCCTTGTTCTTTTCTGCCAAGGCCTTTTCCTTCCTTATATCCCATTCTTTTCATAATATTAATAGCTTGTTGAGAGTACTCATTAGTTAGTGTCAATCCCAGGTCTTGTAAAATGTCTCTTCCCCAGAGGTTAACGGGGAGAGGAAGCACATAAGGTATAAAGCTTCCTGTCTGACCCTCTGGCGTCTTCCAAGTCAAGGAGCGTGAACTGACGGTGGGGTTGGCCTCATATCCCAACCCTTGTAAGGAATGGGATGACTGTGTAACAGGCCACGTTTTTGGCCACCAGTTAGAGGAAATAATACTTTTATCAGCTCCTGTGTCTAAAATTCTTGTAAAGCTCTTCCCTTCTATTGTTAATTGTAAAGTGGGTCTGGTTTTGAGATCCACTACTAAATGAGCAAAGTCAGTTCCTGAAGAACCGAACCTATTGGCACCTCTTGGCGCCCCGGTGGATGGAAAACAATTATGTAAACTTGGAAGGATAACCAATTGAGCAATCCTGTCTCCAGGGGAGATAGAAAATATGCCTTGTGGGCAGGAACAGAGAACTTGAAGTTCTCCTGTATAATCTTGGTCAATGACACCAGGATGAACCACAAGCCCCTTCAGGGTAAGAGAGGAGCGGCCTATAATGAGGCCAACGCTTCCCTCAGGCAGGGGACCTTTAAAATCAACCGGGATAGGTTGCACACCCTCATGTGGCATTAATAAGAATTGGGAGATAGAGCGGAGGTCCAACCCTGCGGACCCTCTAGTGGCTCTGTAGTTAGAGATCTCCCCCGGTTGTAGGCTTGTGTCCCATATTTTTTCGGGCCCTGAGACGTTGGGCCCGGATATTCGTTTTTTGAAATATTTTCATCTCTTTCTATAGGGGAGGGATCATGTTGAATAATCTTTCCCTGAATGTCCTTAACCGAGCGACATTCATTGGCCCAATGATATCCCTTCCTGCATTTAGTACATAACCCAGGGGTTTTCTTTTGTATAGGAGTACGACATTCTCGTTTCAAATGACCCTGTTTACCACAATTATAACATACTTTACGGCCGCCAGGACCTGAGCGGCTCTGGCCCTGCAGGATAGCTGCTGCCAGGCCCGAGTTAGTCAGTGGGCCTCCAAGACCTCGGCAGACCTTTATCCAATCTGTCAGCCCTTTGTTTCTCCTAGGGGCAATAGCTGCCTTACATTCTGGTGAGGCATTTTCATATACTAATTGCTCGATCAATGGCTTGACTTGCTCTGGGTCTCCGAAAATTTTGCCTGCTGCTTCTGTCATTCTAGCAACAAATTCTGAGAAGGACTCCTGGGGGGCTTGTAATATTTTTGTTAAATTTCCTCCAGCCTCACCCCTTTTTGAGAGTGCCTTCCATGCCTTAATTGCGGCGGCGGAAATCTGGCCATATGCTCCCCAATCATAGTTAGTCTGGTCAGCAACATACTGTCCTTGCCCTGTTAATAATTCGAAAGTCCACTGTCTCTGGTTGCCCTCTGCATTAGCGTTGGCCTTTGCCTGTGCTTGAGAAGCATCGTGCCACAAGGCCTTCCATTCCATATACTGTCCCATATTAGGGAGGGCAGCTTTTACTGTGTTCTGCCAATCATTCGGAGTCATTGCCATAGTGGCAAATCTCTCAAGCTGCATAATTGTAAAATTAGCATCAACTCCATATTTGTTAACCGATTCAGCAAATTCTTTGATAGAAGCATACTCTACAGGCGCGTGGACACGGCCTCCTCCCGCGTCCTCAAACACTGGAAAAGCTTGTAACATTTTTCTTTTGTCTTCCTCTGAAAGGAAGGAGCTTGAGCCACGTCCGTCCACATGAGGTGGAGGTGCGCCGGGAACATTAGGTTGGGAGGGCGCTACAGGCCGAGAGGCCGTCCGGCTTCTATCTCTCGTTTTCCCCTGCTTTAGATTTTGCGGCGGTAACTGTTTACCTATTTCTTCATCTGAGTCCTCTGAGGAAGTTATCCCCTCCGACTCAGAGGCATTACGCCCCAGCACTTCCTTTACCGGATAAAGAGATCTTTTCCTGAGGCTTCCAGTTCTCTTGTCTCTCCCGAGAGCGTACTTTCTCTCATCTCCCACTTCCTTAGACTGTGTGTCTTTGGAAAGGCCTTTTTCCTTAAATATACTTTTTCTTCCTTTTTCTTTCTGAATTCCTAAGCGCTTCTGTCCTGTCTCTGTCCCTGACATGCTGATTTGTACTATTCTCCGAACCCTCACGAAAACCAGGAGCAGAAAAAGTGATGCTGCTAGCACCAAGGCGAAAGCCTCTAGCGTTCCTGCCAACTGGGGAGGGAAGTGAATCAAATCAAATCGAAACATATCTTTCAGAGAACGTTACCCCGTCCTACGGTTCTGGATTCTCTCCACGCGTGGATGGCGAGCGGGGGTCTTCTGAATACGGTGCCGGCGATGGTAAATTCTCCCGGGTTTTTCGGCACCAAATGTGCGGGGCGCGCGCGTGTAGTCTCGCCGGCGAAACCATACACACACACGAACACACACACACACACTAGAATCTTTCCGTAGAAACACGTTTATTCCCAAAAACCAAAATGGTGGTAGAAGACGAAGAAGGCGTGGGAAAGCACTGCCTATATACCCCAGAGCGGGGTATTCACCCCCTGATTGGCTGCTTACTCGTAGCGCGCCAAACGCCGTGGGATGGGCTTAGCTTTGGCGGGCTAACCATGGCACATGCGCAGTTTACTTGGTACTAGGAAGAATTACGGGCGACAGCGCCACCTAGCGATGGCGGACTTTGTCAGCTCTCGTGGCGGCACCCAACACAGAGGGGAGCAATATATGTCCCTTAAGTCATCTAAAATTGAGCCAGGATAACTTGGCTATGGTCTTTGTAACCTTCCAACCATTTCATATAACTGAAGTTCATGCTGTAGTCATGGCTTCTTTCAGTAAATTCTCCTTCACAAATTTAATCCAGGCTATCTTTAAAATTCCCCCTCCTACTTTAGCTTCTTGTGTACTAAGATTAAAGCTATTGGCTACCGTTCCTGGAAAGCAGAGGAGTAAGTCAGACTATGTGGCGTTTAGCATTCATCTTATTGGTAATGTGAAGAATGGAGGCCATACCCATGACATCTGACTACATGGATTTTGCTCTTGGTGGATGTTGATATGCTAATATTAAAAATATCATGTGCCAGAAATTGCTTTAAGTATATTATATAAAGATGTTCAGTTCATTCACAACTCTAAGAAGCTACGTGCTGGTTTAGCCACCATTTAACAAATGGTGAGAGAGTTGCAAAAATTATTAAGTTTTCTAAGAGCACAAGGTTAGTAGCTTTCAGCACTCTGTAATGCCAAACAGTAGCTAAGCCTTGATTTCACACTTGGTAGCCTGCATGAACTTGAGTTCATGTCTACACAAGGCCCCCCCTTCCCCTCCCAGTCTTGTAAGTCTTTTCCTGGATGCCTTTTAGGAAAGTCATTAGATCAGGCCAGGCATTTCCTGGCAGTCATTTTAGTGCTTAAATAAACTGTATTAGCTTCACAGTGTGAAGATAACCACCCAGGAAAAGCAGAGGGCATGAGTTCCAGGAACGTTTCTAAACAGTGCTATGACTCAATAACTATTTTCCTCCTTGGAATCTTTTGAGTGTTCCCACAGTACCTTGAATCATGTCTGTTCCTCAAAGTTTATCATGCTACCTTGCATCTGTTTTTTGGCTTTTCATGAGTACATTTTAAATCTAGCAGTACACAAACTAAGCCAGAAATCATTGTTCAAGTGAGCAAAGAATGACCAATACTCTCAAGGAGACTTTATTGCAGTGTTAAGCATAAAAGGCACTTCTATTTTCAAATTCAATCCTATTAAAATGTAGTTAACAAACTGGTGTTCCAAGGAGCCCATTAAGGCTTTATAAAAACTGTGCCAGAAGTTTTAATATTTTTCAATTTTCCCTTAGGCAGTATCACTGCATGCCTCAGAGTAACCCAGTGTTCAAGCTCCTCTTCCTTGGCGTCCTAGTACCAGGACAACAGCTGTGTACCACCATAGGGCAATAGAATTTTCACTATTTGATGGGGAAAATGATTTGTATTCCAGCTTCTTAATTTATAAAGGTTTATTGTAACATGTGCATATGGCGTGTGCATGTGTGTGTGTGTGTGTGTGTGTGTTTACATGATGGAGATGTAGAGGACAGAGGACAGGGTTGGGTTTCTGCTTGTGGGTCCTAGTCACCGGACACAGGTTGCCAGGACTTGCTTACAGGAGCAAGGACCTTAACAAAGGAAGTCATCTCACAGGGCCTGTCATAACCTCAAGAAAGAGGAGCACAGTAATTATGTTGGTCATTGGAACTAGGCAAATTTGGAAACTAAGCTTTTTAATTTCAGGGTCTGACTAAAGTGAGAGTTTCTTAGGACGTGTAAAATCTATTTTTAAGGTGAAATACAGATTTGACCATAAATAAAATTTTTTTCTTCATTTTATTAATTTTTCAAGTTAGTGCACAATGTGATGCTGAAAGGGACCTATATGGAGGGAGGTAGTGGACAACTAGGAGTGGCAAAAGAGAAGAGAAAGAGGATGAATAAGAACAAAATATAATGGCCTATTTATTAATAAGTGAATAAACTGTAACCATAAAGCTATTATATTTCTCTATGACATTTTAGAGATCTTCATATAAAAACTGGGTAAATTTTTCAGGTATATATCTGAGAAATATTCAGCCAAAGAATCCAGGCAATGATGCCGTAATCAAAATATACTACTTCTGAGTGCTGATCGGGCCTTCCCATGATTCCTTATAGCCTTTAAACATCTTAGAAATCAAGATTAAGTCAATAAAATTGGTATGCGTGCATACAGCAGCCATATATGGAGAAATGGTGCTGCTGTTTCAATGGACACTTTACTCCTAAGAGACAGTTCTTGCATCTGATTTCTGGCATCTGATGTAGAATTTGATTACACACACAATGCTCAGAGTCTCAACGCTGTCTTTTGATTTCTCAGCTCGAGCAGATTTGCAAGGTGAAAAAAAAAAAGTTTTCCCAGCTCTCTGGAGAAGGGTTGTAGTTTTAAAGTAATACAAAAACAATTCAAGGAGCAGCAGAAACAATTTTAAAAGTAATGGACTGAGAGTCCATCGGAGCAGGTGGCTTCTAATCTCCATCTGCCAAAACCTAGCTGTGTGGCCTTTGGCTAATCTCTATGCTTGTGACCTGGTCACTTCTCTATAAATAGAGAGTTCTTGGACTCACAGTTCATTCATCCCAGTAGTTATTGTACAGTAGCCATAAGCAAAACATTTTGCTAAGTTTTCTAGGAGATGTGAGCAACCTTCACTTTAGTATTTGAAATGATTAATGTTATTCTTTTAAGAACAGGATTAGAAGGAGCTCGGTTCAAGTATTACTTCCAGGACTTAATAAATTCTTGATTCTTTTCCTATGCACATCCTTCCAAGGGACACTCAAGAGAGTTACAGACACAAGTGATATCAATAAGAATTAGTGCAATGTTTTGTTAATGTATTAGTAATGAAAATAATAATTAAAATTATTACCTACTATTAATAAAGACTCATTCTAAGTGTTCAACATGCATTTACTTATCTGTTCCTCAGGGTGAGAAACATATAAAGACTGACATAAAAGAACTAAAAGACGAAAATGAAAACCTTGAACCAAATTGCCAACAGGTAGCACTTCTCAAATTCAGCCCAGAATTTGAGTGCAGGGACTATCTTGCACTCTCCAGTGTGCCTTCTAAAAATAATATAAAGACACAATTGTTCCATAATTCAATTGTAAAAGTTGACCTATAGAACATAGCTTAGTCCTTGATATCCAACCTAAGAAATTAAACCATGTTCCTTAATAGGAAACATCACATGTGAAACTGATCTTTATAACCCAAGCATGCCTCAGGCATGAAGGATAGATAGGTAAGTCTTCAGGAATAGACCAAGAACAACAGCATCACTTTAGTTTTATTTGAATTTCTCAGACTGGTGAAATAATAGGATCCCATTCCTCAGCAATCAACTCACATCGCACATGTATAGAACGATGACACGGTCCTCTACTATCACTGTGAGGAAATTCTTTTCTTTTTCTACATTTTGGTAGAAAAAAACTAAGGCACGCCTATGGTTTGTGCATCTTCGTGAGAGTGAGCTCTCTATAAAACAGCATGGCGATAAAAATGAATTTCTCCCAATATTTCTTCAGCAAGTAGACAATTTTCAGTTCATTTTTAAAGATGGACATGGACATATGGACTACATGAAAAATGGAGTTTTAAAAGTTATCTGAGTTTGCAAGTGGTCCCTGGATCAATTATCACATCCTGTAAAGTCAAAGAGATTTTGAAAAAAATTGAAAGAAATGTAAAAGGCTAGAGACAGTAAGAGAGCTGGCCTGACCCCATTGTTCTACACAACCATCCTAAGAAAACCAAAAAATAACTGACTTTAACACATCTGTCCCTCATTCATCAAATATAACTCTGTGAACATAGCAATGGATACAAGAACAGAAACAGAGAAATGAAAGAGAAAAATATAAGTCGTTCCTATGTATATTGATAAAAGGGTCATTCAAGATTTCCTATTTGTATTCTTCTATCCCTAAGAATAGTGAGAAAATATTATCCCTATTTCCATCCAATATAATTATACTCAGTATCACTAAATATCTAATTAAAAACATATATTTTCATAATATGAATCAGCACATACTCTACCCATAATTCCTGAGCTGAGCTGATATTAATTCCTGTACAGGTTGTGTTCTCACCAATAGAAGTTTATTAAAAAGAAAAAAACTTCTGTCCATTCTGATTCTTCTTTCACTGATAAATTCAGTATAACTAATTTTCACAAATAAAACAGATACATCTGAATATGCTCACCCCTCTATTGCTTGTGAGCAATATGCTTGCAGAGTTTCATGCCTATTTGGAGACCAACTGACTCAACTCAAGACAGAAACTTTGTGACTTTAAGGCTAGCTTGTCTGCTTCCCACAGTAGGACAGGCTGTGCTTGAGGAAAAGGCAAACAAGAATGTGCACTCATTTTATTACCATGAGATAGACCCTCTATATTTGACGCTAGAAAGCCTAACTTGAACTGACTTTGATATTTCCTCTACATGTATGTTCATTCAGTCACTTTAGAATTAGTGCTGACTAGCCTTAATGAATATGATTACAAGAGCTGCTTTGTAACTTATTTATAGAAAAAAACTATGCAGGATCCTGGAAAGAGGGCTTAGCTTGTAAAGTGCTTCCTTATCATTAAAGGACAAGGGTCTGGCTTCCATCCTCATTAGACATGTTAAAAACTGGTCATTGCAACGCACATCTGCAAGTAATCCCAGCATTGGAGAGGCAGAAAGAGAAGGAGGCCTAGAGACTGCTGGATGAATCCCTGAATAAACTGCATGCTCAGAGAGATTCTGTCTCAGAAAATAAGCTGTAGAGTACTTAAGGGAGACACTCAGTGTCCACTTCTAGCTTCTACACATATGACATTCATATGAAGAGAGAGAGAGAGAGAGAGAGAGAGAGAGAGAGAGAGAGAGAGAGAGAGA
>NW_021620876.1:3481389-3496389 GCF_004785775.1 Grammomys surdaster
AGAGAGAGAGAGAGAGAGAGAGAGAGAGAGAGAGAGAGAGAGAGAGAAACACCTCAAAAAAGTATTTCTTTAATGCTTAGTCTACTTAAATTTGGCTCTATATTAATTTCAAGAAGTCATCAATTTTTGTTTATAAGTTAGAAACCACATAAAATATTTCAGAGAAAAAATGGAGATGGTATTTTCTTATC
This sequence comes from Grammomys surdaster, assembly GCF_004785775.1. Taxonomy (NCBI): domain Eukaryota; kingdom Metazoa; phylum Chordata; class Mammalia; order Rodentia; family Muridae; genus Grammomys; species Grammomys surdaster. The sequence goes on from NW_021620876.1 coordinate 3,481,581, forward strand.
TACTATATCACCAAATGTTGCTGTCAACCAGAATATTCCAGGAGACTTGGTGACATCATCTATTCTTCTTTCTTCCTCATGACACATATGTAGCTGATTAACTCTCTCATTCTCTCTCTCTCTCTCTCTCTCTCTCTCTCTCACACACACACACACACACACACACACATCTGAATCTTCATTGGCCTACACTCAAATGTCTTATAATCTTGTTCAATCACCTAAAAGTAATTTACTGACCATTATTCTATGTGAGGTCATGTAACATACTACTTAGTAAGCACATGCAATGATGAAAGTAGATATCAAAAGACAGAAGTAAAAATAGATACCAAATCAAGTAGATTCAGTTTTCTAAATAATACAGATACTTTAAAGAAATTAAAACCAATCTTCTTTGAGGGAGTTTAATGTAGATGTAAGGTTTGTGACAGTCTACTGGTTAGGGATCACAGAAGGCATGTTAAAGTAAAGGAACAGGATATGCAAGACAAGGAAGCGCTCAAAGCCCAAGGCATCCTAAGAGATGTTCAGCTGGTTCAGTGACATTAGAAGAAACTGCGTGCATGTTCATCAGCTGTCTTTTTCAGCAGTATCTTTTCATTATTTCTCTCTTACTCAGAGGCACCAGTTGATTTTATGAAATGACTTTTTCAAAAGTATATATGCTATTATAACCTTAACTATAAAACACAAGGAAATTGGCTTTTTTAAAAGCATATGTACCCAAATAGCCTTTACTATAAAACATAATCTCTGCATCAAGTTTCTATAGCCAGTACATAAAATAGAACAATAGACAAAGCCCTTTGGTAATGGTGGCAATGGGCAGATATCAAGTTAATTCTTTTCACATGGTTATTTTGGAATTCCCATAACAAATCGTCCACTTCAAAATAAGAGCACTTGTATTAAGATAAACTAATAGTTCTCACATGCTTATTACTAACAAGATACTTACTTCAAAATACTTAAGAGTGTGCCAATGACCAAAATAAATGAGAAGATCCATGCCTTGTCGAAATTAAATTCTAGTGAAAGGAGATAGAGGCAAGAAAAACATTAATAAGGAAAATTAATTCTGTAAGTACACTAAAAAAGAGAATTGGATATGATGTTTAAATTTTTATACAAATATCTGGATAAGCCTCATGATAATAGTAATAAAAAGTAATAAAAAGTAATGCATGATCAAGGACATAGGGTTGGATTCTGTCTATTGAGCAAAGGAAATGCCAGTTGCCAGGCTTTGCATTGGAAGGAAAGGAGCTAATATGTTCAAGATACAGCACGAAGACAAGCATAGCAAGGAAGAGAGTGAGAGGTGACGACACATGACTGACAGCTCCCAGCACTGCCCGCATTACGGAGCTTAGGTGTAGGCCTGAGGGATTAAAGAAAGACTCAGACTCGGTCATCCATTATTAGAGAATGCCAATGCCTTTACTGGGCAGGTTCAATATATACACCAAGCCAGGGAAGGAAAAACACAAACTCCTCAGGAAAAAACAGGAACTCAACTCGGGGGGGGGGGGGGACAATGGGATGTCAAGTTTAAATTCCCTTCCTGGGACATCATCCTTCAACAGGATGTTTTGTTCTTAGAAAAACTGCACAATGTTACTTTGCACACAGCAGCACACAGAAAGTCTCAGCCAGGGCTATAGCAGCCCTTCTGGTTTTACACATGACGAAGACAGAGAGTCGATGACGTACACACAGAATGTTTGGGACATGGGTAATGTTGAAGTTTGTTCTATTTTTTTCTGAGTGAAAGAGGAGCCTATTCCAGGGCTTTGGGCAAAGTGACATGACTTTATTTACACTTTCCAGGCATTACTACAGTTGCTGACTTGAGAACACATAAATAAGGACAAAGAAAAATGGGAAGTGAGGTTAAGTGACTGCTGCATTAATATAAGCATACGATGATTGTTCTGAACAAGGCACAATGAGAAGCAGTCTGAATCTAAAGTCAATCTTAATTTGAACTAACAGTGTCCTAACAAATTAGCTAGAGAAAGATGAGAGTCAATTATAACCCAAAAATTTCTTTCTTGTTTCCAAGGTTTGCTGTAGGTTCTGATCTGAAGGGTGAAAGCTGGTATTTCCATTAAATGAACTAAAAAGATACAAACACAGAAAATGATGACAATGGATTTCACATTAAATGTAAATGTGCTAAAAGAATACAGACATAGAAAATGGTGAGAATGGATTTCACACAAATGTAAATAATCTAAGCATGCTAATAAAATGTATATATTATAAAATTGAGTAAAAAATAAGACCTAATCACAAAATGCAGAAAAAAGCAAAACCTGTCTTAGAAACATACAAATGATGTAATTTAAAGTGTAAAGGAAGATTGAAGTTTCTATTTAGCACTAATCAAATGAAAGCAGAAATGTCTTTCCTGGTATGATATAATATCTGTTTCAAAGCACACAGTATTACCTAATATAAGATTATTTCATAACGATAAGATGGGATAAATTATCAGAATGTACTTAGTAATTCTAGATTACTGTAATTCTAATAATGAATACTCAAAATAAGTAGTAGATATCCATAAAACTTTAAATAAAAATAGTATTATCTAAAATTATTCTCAGAAAATTAAATACTCTTCCAATGCTTAAAAAAATGTAGAGACTCAGAAAAATCAGTGAAAATTCAATAACTTTCATATTAACACTTTAGGAAGTCTTCTACCCTGTAACACTAGAGTAGATATTCTCATCAAGAATAAATCGTGTAGTTAACAGAAGATTCTGGGCCACAAATTATTTATTTTCCTTTTATTTTTATGTGCATGTGTGTATACATGTGCATGTTTATCTGCTTCTGCAAGACCCTTCAGAGAAGAGGGCATTGGATCCCCTAGTACTGTATGTAATGACATCTATGAGCTCCCAAGTAGGAGCTGAACATTAAACCCAGGTCATTTAAGAAAGCAGCCAGTGTTTCTATAATCCCTGAGCTGTCGCTCCAGCTCCAAGTATCAGTGATTTTACAAGATGAAATCTTAAACAATGTTTTTTTTTTCTCCAATCATACTGGAATTACATGAGAAATTGGTAACAAAAACATATCCCAATAGTTTCCATTTATCTAGAAATTGAATAACACAGCTCTAAAGAAATTATGGATCAAAGAAAAATACAAAGGAGAAATAAGAATGTATTTTAAATTGAGTCAGAATATTAGCCAAACAAACTAAAAACAATATCTTAGGATTTTTAGCTTCTACCCAGCATAAGGAAAATAAAACCAAAACAACTGCAGTAAATAGAAAAACTGAAGCTCTGAGAGTAAATTGATAAAATAAAACCACAGAGAAGCAATTCATACTACCAATGAAACAACAACTGAACAAGAGAACTGGTTGCTTTTGCAAAAGACCTAGGTTTTTCTTAGGACCACATGGTGGTTTACAATCACTCACAACTCCAGATCTAGGGGATCCGATGCTGCCTTCTGACTTCTGTGGACACTGAGTAGCACATGTAGCACACACACACACACACATACACACATGCATTCAAAACACTCATGCATATAAAATAAATGGATAAATATGAAAAATTTTAAAGAGCATAATATGGTAGTAACTATATGACAATGAATTCAACAGATTATATTTTAAAATAGTACTTTAAGGCAAATGAATACATTCCACTCAATAAGAACTCAACGTTTTGAAAAGCCCTGTGTCTACTAAAGATAATCAAGTTGGGATTCAAAAATTTGTCACAAATGCACAAGAAGCGGATTGCATCACTTTTTTTAAGACCTGAAAAGCATTTGAGAAAGAAATAATATCAATTTTGTATATAGATGTTCCATAAAATCCAAGGAAAGTAAATACTACCCAACTTATTACGTGGTAACAAGTTTATGCTGGCATCGAAATCAAATAAATACATTATCAGAAAAGAAAATTGGAAGTCAATATCTTTCATTGATACAAATGCAATTTTATCACAATGTTAGACAATTACACCAAATAACATACAAAAGGGCAGTAAAATCAAGTGTTAGCATTAGAAAGACTGATTTGGTGACTCAAAAGCCAGGCACTGTAATTCATCTTAGCATCAAAATAAATAGAAAATGTACATGATTATCTCAGCACACAGAGAAAAAAACATTCAACAAAATATAATGTCCTTCATACAAAGGACTAACTAGAAAAAAAAGAACTTTCATGTTTGAAATGATATCTACAAAATATCAATACATAACATCAGACTGAATGGTTCAACACTACTTACTTGAATGAAAATCTTTAGAAGCAGAAATAAAACAAAGATGTCTGTACACATCTCTTCTGCTTTACATATACTGGAGGTTCTATCTATTGCAATAAGAAAAGAATACAAGACACATTTACACTAGCAAGAAAAAATATTGTTCACAGATGTTATAACTACCCAAAAATCATCAAAAATCTTGGGAAACTCCTAAGAAAGAAGAGCAAAATTAATATTTGATCAAGGTGGTAGGATTATGAATTAATATGCTAAAAACATCAATTTTACTTTTATAGACTATGATAAAGAATTGGTAACTGAAATGTTATTTGTAACCCAAAACATACTGAGCTCTTGGAATTAAACCTAAAAATTTTTGCATTATTTGTACACTGAAAACAACAGTGTTATTTGAGGGGTTAATTGAGAAAAGATAAATAAATATTACAATAAACTGCATTTATACAACATAAAATTCAATATTTTTAAGTTTTCATTTCCCCAAAACTATATGATCATTGCTTCAGATACAGAAAAAGATGTTGAAAAATCCAACAGCTCTTCATGATAAAAGTCCTGGAGAGCCTATGGATACAAGGGATACATCTAACCATAATAAAGGCAAATTTGCAGCAATGCCTTAGCCAACATCAACTTAAATGGAGAGAAACTCAAAGCATTTCTGCTAAAATCAGACAGAAAACAAGTTTGTCCATTCCCTCTGTACCTATTCAATATAGTACTTGAAGTCTTAGCTTGAAGGAAATCAAGAGAGTATAGAGCAAAAAGAAAGAAAATAAGGTATCTTTATTTGCAGATGATATAATAATATACATAAGGAAATCTAAAATTTCAACCAGCAAAACCCTACAGTTGATGGATAGCTTCAGGAAAGTAGTAAAATACAAAATTAACACACACACAAAGTAGTCTTCCTATATACAAACGACAAGTAGTCTGAGAAAGGAAAGCAATACCTTTCACAATAACCTCAAATAATGTAAAATATCTCAGGGTTACCCTTACGAAGCAGATGAAAGACTCATATGATGAAAACTTTCAGACACTGCAGAAAGAAATTGATGGACACATCAGAAGGTAGAAAGATCTCTTATATTCATGGATCAGAAATATTAATAGATTAAAAATGGCCATCCTACAAAAGCAATCTACAGCTTCAATGCAATTCCCATCAAAATTCCACAGGTACAATAAAAACCAATAATAGACCTATTTGGGTTTTATAAAAAATTTACAAAAGTTAAGGAATAAAATTTTTTTTGTCATAGCCACATCATGAAATACTTGTTAACTTATAAAGAAATTAACTATTTAAATACACAAAAGCATTGATTAATGTGTTAGGTATAAAAAGCAAAGTTAATTAAGTCACCTATTAGAAATGTTAGAGAAGAAGCAAAGGAGGACTTTTGTGACATATAAGGAGACTTTTGAAAGTAAGGGCTACATTTATTGTTTTGGTGGTTTCCAGGTTGATGATAATTCTTACAGCACAAGCCATGGTGCTGCTTTCAAGGATAGTTATATGAATAAGAGTGCATTCTCTTGTACATCTACAGTTTGCTGGATATAAATATGATTTCAATATAGTCACAATATTGTAATTGCTGATATCCTTTCTTCTAGAGGTCATCAAATGAGGGGTGAGAATATATACAAATATATACAAGTATATAAGCATACAAGTCAAGAGATTTGATTTTTGAGAGAACTCAAAATAGAAGCATAAAGGCAGGAAAGTGAACATAAAGGCTGACAGGTGGACAGATGGCACTGTGAAAGTCCTTATATGTTCTCGGTTAAGTGTTTCCATTTCTTTGATAAAATAGGAAGCAGGGTTGTTAGCTGAAATTGTAGATAGAGAATGAGATTTATAAGTTTAAGGTAAGAGTACAAAATAGCATTGAGAGAAAGTCCACAGTAGTCCTGGAAGATACAGTATGACTCTCAGAGGGGCTAAAATATATTTGATGTTCATTCCCATGAATCTGAAATATGACCACAGAATGTTTAGGTATTTCCTACTAGACCATAGACAGTAATGAAATCGAGATTTTTTTTATTAGAATTGTGACTTTTTCCTCATGTTAAGTTTAATGAAGAAGAAAACAATCAAAAGAAGAGTATTCATGCCAGCAGCACCCAGAGTGATTGACACAGAGCTCAGTTCTAATGTTATGATTTCAATGTGAAATGTTTCTTGTAGGTCCATGTGTCTGAACAGGTGATCCTAGGGGGTGGAGCTGCTTAAGGAAGTTGTTGAACCTTTGGAGGACAAAGCATCCCTGAAGGAAGTGGTCCATTGGGACAGTCCTTGAGGTTTACAGGCCAACTGTTTCTTGTTCTTTCATTGTCTCCTGATCTCCAAAGATGGGAGCAAGCAGCTGCCACAGACTCCCACTCCCACATAACTGTCTGCCATCATTTCCACAAAATGAGACTGTATCTCCTTAAACCATGAGTCACAATAAGCCTCACTCCCCTTAACATTTTTTGGGGCCAGGGGTCAAGTATTTGGTCACATCAATATAGAAGTACCTAATGTACCTATCCACAGTGAGGTGTATAAAATCAGTTTATTGACAGAATTACAAATATTTGCTAAGACAATATTTAGTTAGTATCTGTTAAGTAAGATTTGCAATTGAGTAAAGGGAAAATTGCTAGAGAACAGTAGTAAAGGCATCATGAAATAGAAGCTGAACTGAAGTAGAAGTCAGGAACAATGGTGGTAAAAGTGTCAGGTTGTTGGGTCCTAAAATCTTTGAAAAAATAATGTAACAATATACAAGATGAGATGACAGAAAATGATAGAATGTGAGTGACATAAACATGTAACATAAAATTCCTTTCCTGTTCCGGAAGTACGGGGCTTTCTGAAAGAAAAACTCTAAGTACCTCACCGTATCAAAGGGCTCTTCACCTGAGATGTGAAAGAGTAGACAGAAAGGTTTCTACTGGATGGGAAGAGCTAATCTGAATGCTTCCGTAAGAGTGTGGGCACATAGAGAATGGGTTCTGATGTTTGATTGTGGTTTCTAGAAAGCACAATGTCTAAGAAGCCAGAACTTGGCAGTCTGGTTCTCCTCTCAGTGTGTAGAAAGTTAGGGTGAGAAGGTGAAGAATCTGCCTTGATGGATTCAAGGTAGATGGTATTGGTGATAATGTAAGCTTAGAGGTAAGGAACGGGTTTCTGGAGCTATCTTCTAGCTCTTTTATATAGGGTCAATGAAGTATCTACATGTGCAGCCCAGGGCATGTGGAAAACTCCTTGGTGAGGCAAGGTCTTAATTACAGTGCAAGAGTTCAGTCATGTCCTATTACAGTAAGAGATGGGCTGTGGTCACTGTACCTGCTCAATTTTTACTGTTTAGGTAATTCTGTGAGTCTAGGGAAGCTACAGCCAGGAAAAGAATCATCCCTAGGCTGTATCCAGTCTAGATTCCTGTCCTTCCTTGACAGCATCCTAAGAGCCCAAAGTCACTCTATCACTGCAGAGTTTAGGACAGGTGTAAATGAGCATTGTCAGAGATGGAATAAAAGTCTTTCTGAATATTGCTTGATACTTATAAAGATAATTTAAAACAAAATGTTCTGAATAGTTTTAAACATTTTTTAACATTTGACTATGCATCTATGTTGTATTTGACATGGTAATTTCCTATCCATCTATTCACTCTTGTAGCTTCTAACAGTTAACTGTTGACTACTCAGATATTCTAAGTTCATAATATACTTTTTTATTTAACCCTCTGCTCTTTCCTTTGTCCGATGTGTTCTTATTTAAACTTTCCTGGAAATTTTTCCCTAATGTGTCAGATAAGAGATTTCATTCTTAGTATGCAGCCTTGTTCAATATGCATGATTCTGTCAGAACTCAAATAATATGCTAAGTGCTTACTCACTTGCATTTCCTGGTAGACAGTAAGTTCTTCAAGGTCAGAAAACCCTATTTAACTTTCTAACATGAGCACCTCAAGTGCTAGGTCTTGATTAATTAAGTTGAATACAAGATATTCATTAAGAAGTCTTGAATAGATGCTATTAATAGTTAGATTCATGTAAAGCTTATCCAAATTTGAAAATATGTGATTTAAATATACTTTCAATTTGTTAAGAAATGGCTTGTTCATATTATACTATTTCTAAAATGTCATAAGGAATAAATTTTAAGAAGGGAACAAAGTGAAATTATTTCTTTTTTACATGGTTTAGTCATCCCATAAATACAGCATGAGTTAAAGTTCTCAAAATTTCTTCTCAAGTAGAGTTGGTTTCCATGAAAAACTAAAAGATAAAACTATACTCTGTTGTCAATGTGACCTAGTACTATTTAGATATCACAGGACAAACAGAAGGCTAATTGGTACCAAAAGCAAACTCTATTTTAGTAAACAAAATAAGATTTTAACCAAATTGTGGAATGTCGAATTAAATACTGTAAGAAATGTGTTCCCATGTGAGACCGTGGTTTCTAAAACTATGACAGATAAAGTTAGTGTTTATTAGAACACAAACAGTTTTGCTGAACATAGCAACATACCTAGCTACAGCACAGAAACAATCCTGTATGGTACAATTTACGGCAAGATTCGGAAGCTTGCCAGCCATGAAGGGAAAGGGTAAGTCACAAGCAATTTATTTTATCCAACAGGATTAATTGCTTCCACAGGGTTAGCCCAAGTCAGTGCAAGCAGGAGGGCATCTCAGGAGGTCACTTTAGATTTAAAAACTTAACCGAAGTCACTGTAAAGCTTTATGCAATCAAACGGTCATCAAAAGATAATAAAGAGAAAGAAGCCTTCCTGGGGTTTAATTGTTAAGGTCTTATTTGAAATTTTTCACTCAATCATGTGCCTTTTTGGTTGTGTCACCAGAAAGTTAATGCATAGTAATGTCAATAATTTGTTTGAAAGTCAGTAGAAAGAATTACAAGCTGTCAACACTTCCAAAAGCTTCTGCCAGTCATACTGACAGAAGCAATTCACGGGCTTCTTTGCCTGGACCCTCACGGAATGTCCAGAATTGACATGCTAGGAAATTCTATTTTCTCAGAACTTATAGTTTATCTCCGAAAATTGGTGTTTCCTATCACTGGGATGAGAAAAAAACTGCAACACCTCTGCACATATTTCCAACCTGAAGCACGTGACATCGATGGTTTCTTCATCTTGAGGAAGGCTTCAGAGAGGTCTGAGAGAATGCTAACGACCCTGTTTAAACATGAAGGAACAAGTTTACTTTTTCTCCTTGATTTTCAGAGAAAAGCAGCCTCCTAATGAGATGTTTCAACAACCCTGCACTTCCCACAAACAGAAACTTGAATATTCTCTCAGTCCATTTGGGAAACTAAAACTTCTCCCCAAGCTGATCAACATTGGCATTAACTGGCATGTATGAAGCCCTAGATTTGCATAACTATGTGTTGAAAAATTATAATTAAAATCTAAAGGCAATTCTCCCCAGAATTACATTTACATAGTATTTCTTAAACTATGGGAGAAATCATATCGAGATGATTATCCACAGTTGTTGAAGCACAGCAGTAGCAATAGCTGTGAATACATAGCGTGACCAAACTACCCAGAATTCCGTTCAACCAACTTTATGCTAAAGAGTGAGAGATAGTAATGGTCCTCCATTTGTCTATAATCTGTCTTTTAAATGTAGCAACTAGAAGATACCGAATTTAAATTCAGAACATAACAGAAATCAGAAAAATCCCAGACCTCAACTACAGCTCCCATCTCTTTCAGCTAGGTTCAGTGTAACTGTAACACTACTCCTTATCGATCACATGTGATCAGTGACGTTAGCAAATCCAACAAAAACTGACTATTGTTTTCACAATTCATCCTTAGGGAGCTAAAAACACACTAATAACACAGGCAATTCCCCTACTTCCTACAGTTTAAGTAAGTTAAGGCCAACCTATTACATCAAAAAAGAATGAATTAATGTCATAAAATACAATGACCATCAGTCATACCTCCTAACATTTTACAAAAGCAGATCAGCAGCATTTCATCCAGGATAGATGGAAGCCCCACACACTTGCAATGATGTGGCCGACTGAGACAGAGATTACAGGACAATGAGCGGCGGCGCTGTCAGAAGTCCTGACACGCAGAGTTGTAGGAGATTTCCAGTTTCCACATCCATGCACAGTCAGGAGGATGAGGAATTAAAATAGAAGTGAAGCCAGTCATTGTAACGAATCCTTGTAACTCCAGCACTCTTGAGGCAGAGGCAGGAAAGTTTCAAATTTAGGGACAGCCTGGGCTACATGCCTAGATACTAAGTAAGTATCTAGGCATACATAAATACATAAATACATAAAAATACATAAATACATAAATACATAAATAGATGTGATTTTTAAAACTAAGAAGTAACACTTCACATCATTATAACATATTTCTTCTTTTTAAATAATATTTTTATTGATTCTTTGAAATTTTCATACATGTATATGATATGTTTTGATCATTTCCACTCTGATTCTCCCTCTTAAAATTCCCCTGCTCCTTCCCCACGTCTCTGAGTCCTCTTATTACTTTTTAATGACCAACTATATCAAATCAATATCTTACTGATTCTGGTGCATGCTTTGGCTGCTTGTTCTTCCTCTGACTGGGAATTCCTAAACCCTGAGGAATATAATTTTCTTAACGAAGGATTTTACTCAGATTGTAAAAACCTTAGTGAATTTGGGCTCCTTGATATCAAGTCAGTTATGGCAGAAATGTATAGGCACATATAAAATGTAACTCCACTTTTCTTGGTTTGCCGTAAAGATGTTGAAAAATTGAAATATCTCCATGTGTAAATTTCAATGCAATAGAAAATTTTGCTAGAGAAAATCCAGTGTCTTCCTATGTTATATTTGTTACCACAAAGAACCCCTTTCTGCTAAGTCTGGGAATAATAGATTTGAATTCAGTTATCCTAGCAGCAAATATGTTACTTTAATTGCATTCTTAAAAGTCTTATTAACATTTTATTGTAACACAGGTTGAACCTCACTCCTATGAATATTTCATAATGAAAACTGCGTCTCATATAACTTCATTTTTCTCCCTTGTAGCAACTGGTAAATTGAGTTCATCATCTTCAACTCTCTAGCAATTATTCTGCTGCTGTGTTCCATAGTGACGATGGCAGTGTAGGGTGGAGGGCAAGGGGAAGTATGAATAACAACTAGATGTACCTTGGGGAGGATTTCAGTCTTTAACCTCCAAACCTATCACTCTAAAAACGTGTTACTCTGAGGCATAATGATACAAATGAAGTGGGAGAACCTACTGGTAACCTACAAACCAGGAGGGAGGGAATATTTAGTTCAATTCAAAATCCATACCAAGAACATCTACAGAATCACACTGAGTCATGCAGTTTATGGCACGAAAGAGGCTTAATGAACTAGCACAAATGGCTGGAATACAAGATTCTTGGTGACTTCTGTCAATTTGAGAAGCATTAAGGAAATGAAAGAATCACATGTTTTATCACAAAATGTTGTGGGATATTTGACACTCAGAATCAAAAATGGCAGGGTTTTTTTTTTCAGATTTGTTTTAATGGTGATTTATCTTTCAGAAATAAACATTTGGAATAGATTTCTTATTGTGTATGTAAATTTGAGGAGGATAGGAGTTGATTATGTTTGAGTTTTGTCAAGGATCGGTCAGGGTCATTTAGTTCTTACATTTGGTCTTTTTTTCCATAGTTCCTATTAGTTTGTCTCTCCCACAGTTCTTGTTTTTTAATCTAGATGAATATAGCTACATAACTCAGTATATTTTTGACATTTATACCACAGAATATTATATAATACTTCAGCATTGGTATATTTAAATTTTATAAGCTAGCTAAATTTTCAGAATATATGGGAATGAAAATGAGTTATAAAATGCTACATACAGAGTAATATTACATATGCCCAAACACTATTCATACATAATCTATGTAACTTGGTTTCTCTCAATTCTAAGCTCCTAAAACTTCATCTGAGAACTTTAAAACCTTTGTGTTAATTAACTAAAAGGAAACAAATTTTCTAAATTTTCAAGATTAAATTTAACTCCAAGATTAGCATAATCCTAAGAAATAGTTGTCAACTTAAATACAAAGATGTCTTTCTAATCACTCTTTCCCAACATCGACTGAAAGTTGCTAGAAAGTCACAGGATCTTTCTCTATTCTGTCCCTTCAATTTAAAGTATATTGGCTATCTTGAGCCTAAAGTAATGTCTAAATAAAATCAGGCAATAGGGAAGAAAAATATTCCAATATTTTTTACCTACTAGCAATGACTGGAATACCCTGCATAATATTAAATATTAATATATCTTAGGCAATATTAGCCCTGTGACACTATCTACTCAGAAAAGAGGTTCAAGCTTGGAATTTTTCAAACACCATAGGTTTAATTAAAGAATCATATTTCACATCAATATATTTAAAGTTCCAAAAAGTTACACAGTAACGATATCTGTTGAGTATGGTTTAGTTTTCCTTCTAGGCACCAGGCCCACCTGACCCTTCAAAATGTTCACAAGCATCTAATAGATTTCAGCAGCTACCCTGATCTTACTCTGGTTAGCTCCTATGATTCTACTATTTCTCACACATTACTCAATTCAATACAAAATACTGTTAATTTTATAAAAAGTGATATAATTTCTGTACATTTTCTCTATTTCTGTCTTTCCTATTCTTCTATATATTACCATGGTTAACTGCTATGAATGCATATATGATCCTCCATCCAGGACTTTATTATCTACTGTTTCAGTCTATATTCATTTATTTAAGTTGATCTAAGAAAATATCATAATCTTGGTGGCTTAAAGACCAGAAATTTATTTGCTTATATTTCTGAAGGCTAGAACATGATCAAGGTGCTGGCCACTCTCCCTGACTTTATAGATGTATCCTCATGTGGCCCCTCTCTGTGCATGGAGAGAGAGGAGGAAGGAGGACAGAAAGAGCATGCTCATGTCTCTCTGTCTACTTATATAGAACCACTTCAACAGATTAATCTCTTTCCATTAATTTTTACCACCATTTAATAGTCCTTGTTCCCACACACTGTCATATTGGAAGTTAGCATTTCAGCATATAAATGTTAGGGGAAATAAATCAGTCCATAATGCTCTCCTAGTCTAATCTCATATTGCAACCAAAAGGTTCATTTGAAAATTTGATAACGGTCCGTAAGCACACCTTTCAGAGGCCCAACAAGCAGCTGAAAGAGTTAGACACAGATACTTACACTCAACCAATGGGCAGAAGCAAGAGACCCCTGTGGTTGAATTAGGGAAAGGCTGGAAGAAGCTGAGAAGGAGGTTGACCCCATAAGATCAGCAGTCTCAACTAACCCAGACCCCTGAGATCTCTCAGACACACAGCCACCATCTAGGCAGCATATACCAGCTGATATGAGGCCCCCAACACATATACAGCAGATGACTGCCTGGTCTGGCCTCAGTGAGAGAAGAAGCACCTAACCCTTGAGAGATTTGAGGCCTCAGGGAGTAGGGAGGCCTGGCAGGGATAGGGACATGCTCTTGGAGACTGGAGAGGAGGAATTGTCTGAGAGTGGACCCGGAGGTGGATAATGACTGGAATGTAAATAAAAAAATGATTAAGGATAATTTTAAGAAAAGAAAAAGAAAGAAAAGAAATAGAAAGACTCTAATAGATTCAAACTAAACTTTAAACAATAATTCTAGGTGTTAAAATGCTTTAGAATTTTGGAGAGCCAGATCCACAAAATAAACACAGTTTTTCAGTGATATTAGTATTCTAAAAAAAGTTTTTTTGATAACATAATGAATGATCAAAACTGTACTTAGACAATGGCAATGATTAAAAGCATGATGCCACTGTCCTTCAAAAATGTTTGTAATAAAATTTATTAATTTCCAGCCTGTCCTATCATTTGCTTTCCTCACCAACCAACTGAATGGTGTGTATGCTTCCACTGTTTCTTTGGCTTCCTCCAATATCATCCTATCAACTCATCTTCTGGTCCTGATGCATGCAGCCTCATTCCTACATTTCCTAGCTTTCCTTCTTCTACTAAAAAACCATCTCTAAAACATTTACAAACTTCCTAAAACATTCTATCTATCATAATATCCTATTTTTATATTCAGCATAACTATCAATCAGCATTATATAGTCATACAATCCATTGATTATTATTATAGGGCCAACTATAGCCAGGCAGGACACACAATAGAGGGACAAGAACACCAATCCACTCACATATCTTTCAACCCAAAATTTGTCCTGTCTAAAAGAAATACAGGTACAAAGATGGAGCAAAGACTGAAGGAATGGCCAGCCAATAACTTGCCCAACTTGAAATCCAGCCCATAGGCCACCACTATTCCCTGGCATTATTAATAATACTCTATTATTCTTGCAAACAGGAATCTAGAATAACTGTCCTCTAAGAAGCTCTATCCAGCAGCTGACTGAAACAGACACAAATACCCACAGTCAAACATCGGATAGAAATC
>NW_021620876.1:3501389-3510963 GCF_004785775.1 Grammomys surdaster
GTTTCATTTAAGTTTGTATTCTATTTAGTGGTTCTATTTTTGTGTGTGTGTTTTTAAAGGCTTCATTTGATTTATTCATATACTTTTTCAGGTCCTTAGGCATAGTCATAACTGCTACTTTACAGTCATTGTTTATTCTAAGATTCAGTCATATTGAATTTTTCAGGGCCCTACTGCAACAGAGTTACTGGTTTCTAGTGAAGGTGTATTATATTTGCTATTCATGTTTCTATTTTTGTGCTGTGGTCTAGTGTCTCAAGTTATGATTTTTGAGGTATTTCTTCCTGTCTATATTTGGTCTAGTCTTTGTTGGGTTAGCATTGGTTTCTGTTTGCTGTTGCCTTCCTAGCCTGTAGGGTCCCTGGTAGAGAGCATCTCTGCCAGTGAGTAATCAGCAGAGAGATATGGTGATGGGCTAGGGAAAAGGGCTAAGACAGGCTGTGGGCAGAAGTTAGTGAGATTGAGATCTCCATCCAGAGTCAGAATCCCCAGGGAATGGAGGCAAGGTAGAAGGATGAACTTTTGCTGGCAGTCTGAATTAGGGCAAAGAGTAAGTCTGGAGTCAGGAAAGAATGACCTAGGGGAACAGTGGGTACACCTTAAGGGATGAGTATTGCCCAGATTTAAAACCAGCAATATTCTGCTCTCCAAGGTCTGATTCAGTCACAAATACCACATCAGTGAGGAATTGTAGGTGCCATTCAATCTCCATTCAATTACAACTGCATTTTTACAAGACCTCAGGTGACTCTCTTGAACTCTAGGGTTCAAGAAGCATGACTTTGACCTCACTGAAATTTGAAGTTCTGGTAGTTTCTATTATTCCACCAGTTTGAGAAGTGGACTGGTGCTAGGGTCATCATGAACATCTGGCTTTAGCTTATTTGTCTAATACTCGCCTATGTAACTGTATAGTGCATTCCTTTCATCAGGAAAGAGAAGGATGCAGGGCTCCACAAAGCAAATAGGAATCTAAAAAAGTTCAGTATGGATGGTTACATTTTCTGAAACCTATTATTACAGAAAACATTGGATATCAGACCATTCTCTAAAGAAATGGTAGTATCTTTATTCAGAAGAAAATTAATTATTCAATTCCTCCATGACCAAAAGACTGCAGGGATACATGTTTTTCAGTCTTACAAAGTTTTGAATATGTATGAGTACCAACATCAAGTGTCCAAATCATCTACAACGGTGATGCATGTGGACAATTCTGCTCCTGAAACTTAACGTTGCTATACATTTATAATATGTTTTTCAAGTGATGTATTTTGTTCTGAAATAATAACCTGCTTGTGGAATATATGCATATATACATAAATACATATATACACACAGAGATATATATATGCATTATGCATCCTGAATTGGGTTTCAAACATTTCTAACAGTAATAGATAGCTACAAGTTGGCAGTAGCTTTGAATTTGTTTTCAGATCCATATGGAGTTGGGAGTGAATGAAATATCTCACATAGTCAGAAAGCCATGAATAGGCAAGCAGAAAGAGCATCAAGTCCAGATCAGCATGTTTGGGAATGGATCTTAATCTAGTGCCAATGTTAGAGTGATCACCAAGAAACTGGAAGGTCAAAGAGAAAAGATATTACAGCTAATGTCCTATGGCTGTGACACTAGACCCCTACTGAAGTGCCACCTGGCAGGTCAGCTTTTTTGATTAGCAACAACTGTAGTCCATTCTAACTATAATGAGTCGCTGTGTAAATGGTATGGTCCCAATAAAACAACAGCATCCTTAAGTTATAAAACAAGATCTTTCAAAAAAATTAAGCAGGGATGAAGAAAATCCAAAGTCCCAGGAATAAATCTTGATTGATAGCAGGCAACTCATAAATACTTGTTACAGGTTTTCAGAGGTTAGTCAGTGAATCAACAGAAGTGATAATCACAGCCACTCTCAACCTGGCTCCCCTCCAGCATCCTCTTCGCTGCTCAAATGTTGAGGGTGTTTGGCTTTGGTATGTGATTCCTTTTCTCAGAACCAGTGAGGTGTCAATAACATGGAATCTTGTTATCTTACAAGCATTTCTGCTGGAGTGGATCTCATCCACAGAACGCATGAAATAAGAAATAAAGTTGCAACTGGTTTTAGTGAACTGAAGTAGAATCTGTAATGCAGAAAATTGAAAAGTAAATTTATAATTGTCACAAAACTTCCAGCAGTGCAGCAAAGCATGTGCCCTTGAAAGGAAGAAGCAATGAGTTTTCTATAATTGAAGAGACGATTGTAAGCCAAGACACAAAAACAGGATTTTTATGCAGCAGGGAAAGAGATACGGATGGAATTACAGCCTTGTCAGGCTACATCCACACAGCTATTAACTTTGCCAGCTATGATAGCACCTTAGAAAATGTGAGATGCATATCGTGCTATATATGTCCATTCCAAAACTCTATGTAAATCTTCCAAGAGCTTAGATAAAAATGAATATTAAAAATTGATAATATCAAAAATATTTACTAACAACCTAAGAATAAAGCAGTCAGGAGTATCTGGCAGAAGGCAGATAGCTACATTACCCAGGGAAGCAACCAGACTCCTGAGATTTTTCTGTGTTCTACTGAGATCACTTGTTCAATCACATTATATGAGAAACAGTGATCTCACTACCACCTGTACATTGTCACATGAACCTGTCTACAGCTGTCACAGAAACGTAACTAGTGCCTTTTGTAAAATGTACGTAATGCTTTGAAGAAAGAGAGTAGCCATCAAGTCTTTGGGAAAAATAAATTAGTGAAATAAAGTATCTTGTTGAAACATTCAGGATGTGACATTGCAGAAGTCACGACCCCATAGTAAGAGGTTAGAGTAGAAATGGGAAGAAAAGCTGACCTGGTTTCCCAGAACAAAAGGCATTAGGTGATTCCGTATCCCAATGCAGAATGATTGTATAGGCAATAAATTATAATAAAATTTGTAGCTTCAGTGCAAGTGCATAAGAGCATAAAGAATTACCAAATTAGAGCAAGTATGTGATTTATCTAGGGTAGTGTTCAGACTCTTAAAGTGGTAGCTACTAAGTTAATAATTGGTAAATTCAAGTACATCCCCACACCTAAGGTTGTGCATTGAGCATTCATCTTAGGTATAAGATGCTAAAGTTCATACTCAGTCTATGGTTCTGTGAATTATATACCTAACACCTGACAACTTTTTTTAATGAAAAAAAATGTAAATCTGCTGATCAAAGGTATAGAAAATATGTGAAGTAATACCCATAAAGTCTGTTTTGTGTGTTATAGGTTCCTTATGAATCTATGGATCAGAAGGTAGGAAAAAATAGGGAAATTGAGGGAAGAGAGGGAGTCATACGTTTTTAATCTCCCTAAATTCCTAAACTTAAATTTAATTTAACTTTAAATTAAACTTCTCAATTTAAAGGTAAATGTTGAAAAAAACCTGCCAGCTAAAGTAATTTTTGACAAATATTAAATCATCCCCATTAATCAGCATGGGTATTTTTTTCTGACATTGATTCTGCCTCTCAGAAGTATGCTACAAAAGACATAAACCTGAGATGGAAACAATGTCTTTGAGACATGCACAGGTAACAGGCATTACACCAGACGGGGGTGTTACTGAAAGGAGTAACTGTGAGGTGATGGGGGATAATGCCAAGGGAGAAGAACAGAACTAGGAACTCAGCAGAATGAAGCAGGAAAGGCAGTACTTCATATAAATTAAACTTAACTGTAAAAGGATGACAGTGGCTCTGATCCTGTCAGGCTAAGGTACTTTGGTGGCACACAGTAATCGGAGAATTATAAGCAATTTGTGAACCAAAGGTCCACATGCCTGCCTGCCCATTTCTAACTATGTGATGGCTAATCAGGGATTTTTTCAAGGGAAAAAACAAAATTCCAAAATATCAGTTTCGTGAATCCCTGCCAAAACCAAGAGCGGCTTGTTCCCTGCCAGTGAAAGACCCCTGTGAGCCAAAGCAAGACTATACAATGAGTCCTCTGTCATTAACAGTACCTCTACCCTACACATGCTTTTCTGAGAGTCTTACTCTTGGGCAGAATACAGACTTCTCCTTTTCCCGCACTGTCTCTTTGATTTAGGTATTGTCCTCTATCCCTTCAGCTGCTTGAGTGCATGCAGCCTTTGGGTTCAGAAAGAAGCCCTTTAGCCCTGTCACACAAGAGCTAAGTGTCTAGTTCAGGCAAGTCTGACCCACTCTTATCATGCCACTGCAGAAAACTGTACAGTTCTTGTGTTGTGACTCCTCTAACATTTCTTTTGGTGGTATTGGTTGCTCGTCATCGGGCTTGATACTAGGGAGTGTATCAGTGAATAAAAAATTAAAAGACATGGTAAATAAAATTCTTAGAAAATTTTCAGTTAATGTGGAGTGAAGGGCAGTGAGTTATAGCATGTTGTCACCACTGAAAAAGTGCTCTGAAGGTCAAAAACAAGATGTGGTTAGAAAGCGCAGAAATAATAAGGAAGGTTACCATGAATCGCCAAGATTGGGGGCAGGAAGGACCCAATCACATACTGAACACTGAAGTAAATAAGCTCTTCAGGGAGAACAATACAGGAAAATGTGGCAAAGTTGAAAGCACTTCCCGTTTCAGTAAACTAGAGATTTAGGGAAAAGTCCCTACTCCAGAAACCCCAAGAAGCGATGCTCAGTAAGTCCTCCAACACCTTAGGAATCAGTGAAGAGTGAAGAAGAGAGATTCAGGAGGCACATTTGGGATGAGAGACAAATAAAGGAGCTTGGTGTACCCAAGTTTATCTTGGGGCTTCTGCTATAAGCATTAGGTTAAATGGAAGAAGAGTTGGAGCAGAGGACAAGAGGATGCTTAAGGAAGCAGCCCTGGTCAAGGCATATCCCATCATCATTGTCTCAGTTCATGCCTTCTAAGTCATCAAGAACCATTGATCTGTCATCACCTAAGGGGACCAATACTCTAGGCGTAGCATCTGTCTTGCCTGCCAAGCCCAGGTACTCCTGAAATACAAAGTGACTACAAGTTCAGGACAATGACTCTGTTCCTTTAGCCTTAAATGGGAGAGGATGGACAGACTGACAAATACACCTTTGTGTGCAGGCAAGCAAGTGACTGTAAGTGAAGGAAAGGTGAAGATGAACACAGAACACAGAGATGCCAAGTGTTCCTTTCGCTTTAGTTACCTTGATAATGCTTCTGAACAAATGTAACCTTGAAGCACCTGTTGCTAGATACTTAGTCTTAAGTAGACAACCCAAATATGGCTTGATCTGCTTCTCAAAGAGATATCATAATAGAACCCTCAGAAATACATTGAACACAGAGAGAAAATAAAACATCTTCCTTTTGTAGGTGGTGGCCCTTAAAAGATAAAGAAGACTTGAATTCCAAATACTAGGACACTCTTACCACAGCTCCAATATAGACAGCTTGTTTGTATAGCTGATGGAGCCTGAGACAGTAAACAAAAACATACGTTGTCCAGCAAGGAGAGCATGGAAAACAAGCCCAACATCCTCTGCCTGGATGCACACAAAAACATAGGGAAGGAAGTCCTGAAAGAGATCCCAGTCCCTTCAGCAGAGAGCTTTACAGCTAACTACGAGATAGTAAAGCCTGCACTATCAATGACAGTAATTAAGAGAAAGTCCAAAGGCCAAGGACAAACAGTGTGTGACAGCGGGATACTTGCATGGGAAGAAGGAAAGCTTCGGCCTTCTGGTGTCCCTCTGGTGCCAGCACACTGATGCCATCTGGAGGAATGACATGGAGGTGTGTGATTCAACTCAGATTACACAACATGATGGTGACTGACTTGGTCCAAAAAATTTTACAGTTTTAATGTGGTTTTCCCTTTGTGTTTGAAGTTTAAAGACTACTCATATTTGTTTAGGATTCTAAACATACTTGCAAATATGCACTAATTAAAATATTAACATTCCCCTGCTCTTTATCTTTGCTTCCCTTCACAGTCTCTTAAGAGGTCTTGTAGGACATTTCACATGGGACAATAATGACACTGACATTGCTATTCAGCTTATTCAGCTTCATTTTATTAGTAGAATTCAACCTTTTACATTCAGGAGGATTCTATGGAGAAATAGCACCCATGGAATGAATCTATATCCTGAATATATATCATGATATATATCATATCAATTTATCATGAAAATAGATCTACTAGAGAGAGGGGTTACACCATAAGAGATGAATATTCCCATAGTGGCTTTTATTGTACACTGGAAGGGCTAAGAACTCAGTAACTTCTTTGTCCATGAAGCCAGAGGCCTCAACATTCCTAGTCTGACACTGTAGGCCTGAGGAATTCCTGGAGAGCCATTGGTCTTCCATCACATTGGAAAGCCGTGAAAGATGAGTTTCTATGATCATGAAGTACTGGAGCAGGAGTAATAGCGGCGAAACAGATGCACTCTCTAGCAAGTGGCAAAGGTGGGCCAGCAAAGGTAGTCCCACTCTCCCCCAGACTTTCTTGTATCTGCCTGCCACAAAAAAAAAAATGACATCTAATATAGAGAAGGGTATTCTCTTCTCTCCTCAGTTAGTCCGGCCCAGAAACTATCTCCCAAACATTCCTAGATTCTTCTAATAGTTTATTTCAGATTCTTTTTGTTAATTGGCTATTTTATTTACTTACATTTTAAATGTTATCCCCCCTTCCCAGTTTCCCCTATGCAAACCTCCTATCCCATTCCCCCTACCCCCTGCTTCTATGAGGGTGCTCCCCCACCCACCCACTCCTGCCTCACCACCATAGCATTCCCCCACACTGGGGCATCAAGCCTTCACAGGACCAAGGGCCTCCCCTCCCATTGATGCCCAACAAGATCATCCTCTGCTACATATGCATCTGGAGCCATGGGTCCCCCCCCATGTACTCTTTGGTTGTGGTTTAGTCCTTGAGATCCAATCAAGCACAAGACACTTTAAGAGATTTCAAGGCAAGACTAGCTAAAGCATGGATAGTAATTATTAGTCATGTCATATAAGACATGGCTCTGATAGCTTTCCACTCTGTGTCTTCTGAGCCTCTCATCTACCAAACACATTCTCATCTCCTCTGAGATGCAGAGTCCTTGGGTCATGATGAGAGACAAACGTGAAAGAGGTGTAGCATGTTCCTACACCCAAGTAGTAAGCACTTATTACCAAATGAAATTCAAATTCCCTTGAGAATAAATTCACTAACAAAGAAGGTCCCTTGTTCCCCTATAAAGAAACAACTAGCAGTCCTGTGAGCAGAGGAGCTATGCTCATCTGCCAATAGCTTATTTTGGCATAAGCTGAAATTTATCCTGACCCTGAAGAAATACAGTGATGTAAGTCTTAGAAAATTTGGAGCAGGGGGAGCAGATCATTTACAGTGTTAAAAATTGATGTAACTAGATCTTTGAGGTAGCTTATAGAAACATCACTAAAACCACGAGGAGAGACCCTTGGCTTTAATGGCGTGTCCATGCTTCCCAACTATTAGGTCTTCAGTAACTATAGAATTATCAGCTCCAGATGAGATCATTAACTTGAATGATCAAATAAAATCAGCACTTGTTACCCTCACCCACACTTTACCACACTGTGTGACTCGCTCTGTCCTTGAACTTGTGTTGACTCTTCTGTCACAGCCTTCTGAGTGCTAGAATCACAATTGCATGGCCACCAGGCCCAAGCCTCCCTTTTAGCTACTGTATCTATAGTGTAGAAATTTACATGATGGGACAGATAGATAATACAGGCGATATCTGTAGTTTAAATTTTTTATAGTATCTGGTAAAGAAAATGAAATTTTTCTATAACTTTAATAGAACCTAACTTCAGAACTCAGTTTTCTATTGACCCCTTCAGAATTAGCTAATTAGTTTATTGTGTGCATCCATCTGCCCTTTGAAGCTCCAGGTGCTTTAATATATGTGGCATTGAAATATCATTAGCATTTGTTTAATTGGGAGGAACTGAAAGACCTCTGCCAAAAAAGCAACTTCATAACGTAAAATCTGCAGCAATGCCCTCGTATGACTTCACAGTCCTGTGGCCATCAGTCTAACCAGCATCAGATGATCCTTCTGTCCTCAGCCATATCATTTTACTCTATAACACCTTGTCTTACCCTTCTGCAAAATGGAGGGAAACACATAACTCAAACTTCATTGTAAGGACCAACATGATAGTATCATATTGGCATATTATCATGCATTCAGCATGATAATAAAACTGATGTTCTTGTTGGTTTGATTGAACACGTTCAACTCGTTGAAATTTACACCTCAAATTACTATACTATTTTCCTGGATGATTCAAATAAGGCCTGTCAAATGTTCCCCTTCACCCATGCACAAGCTTTTCACAGACCTCTCATTCTCATTGCATGCTTTAATTTAGGGTCAAGGTTGTCTTGTATCTTACTAAAACATTGCCTTTTTTGCAGTGGCAGGATACCACTTATTGCAAGTAGAATTATTTGAAGAGAAAAAGGGACATATCTTTGAAGATCCATCTCAGCTTCAGCGGCACTGAGAAGAGACAAGAATACATCTGGTCAGTTAAGTAGTCACAAGGCCTGGTGATAAGTCCACCATTTTTTGTCTTAGTTGCTCTTTCTCTGTTGAGTGCTGTTTGCCAATAATACCTCAAATTGTTGCTGTGTATAGATTCTTGGGAGGATACTTAAGTTGCTCCTTATGTGATGTCTTGTCTAAGAGACCAGGGTGAGGCTGAAGCCATTCCTTTCTGCCTTAACATGAGCCACAGCTGGGACCGAATGCACAAAAGAGTGCATTGTAACACTGCCAAAATCATATCTACAATCAGCAGATTTTTACCAATGCACAGGAAACCACATATCTTTACTAAACACGTGGTAAAGCTGAGCCCCTGTCATTCACACAGCCAGGTCATTTTCCAGGCCCAGAGCTAACATGCAGCATGGGAGCTCAGGGGCTCAGCAGGCGCAGAAAGGAAGAGTTTACCAGGGGTGGATCTTTCAGACAAGAAAGAGCTCAGTCCTTCACTTCTGACACCACCAGAATGGACTGGATCGCCACAATCTGTATGTTGAATTTGTAACCACTGAAGCAATGAAATTAGGAGATAGACCCTGAAGAGGTAAGAAGCTGTCATGAGGGTAGGTTCATGGATTGGAAGTGGTGCCTTTATTAAACAATCTCTGATGGCTTTTTCAGCCTTTCCCTATTCTGTGAGGCTAAAAAAGTCAACCACAGGAGCAGCCTGATCTCAGAACCCCAGCTTCCAGACATGTAAGAAACAATGGTCTGTCATTTATATGATAGATGGAGTGTGTGTCATATTTTGGCAAATTAGCCTAAATTGAGACACAACAACGCAAACCTTCCCCCATGGTATTTTGTTCTTGCTATTGGTACCCAAATCCTTGAATCCAAGACCTTCAAATCACTGTAAATCCTGGCCCAGGCTTCACAGTTATTTTCCATGCCACTCCGACTAATTACTATCTATCAAATAGTCCAGGCTATTCTAAAGTTTAAGACACACACACACACACACACACAGAGAGAGAGAGAGAGAGAGAGAGAGAGAGAGAGAGAGAGAGAGAGA
>NW_021620876.1:3510973-3558228 GCF_004785775.1 Grammomys surdaster
AGAGAGAGAGAGAGAGAGAGAGAGAGAGAGAGAGAGAGAGAGAGAGAACAAAGTGAGGAGACTGACTTTTAAGAGAGTGGGAAGAGAGAATCAACACTTCTAAAGGGAAATTCAAGGACTGGCCTTTAAACAGAGCAGCTTAGAATCCTGCAGACCTTGCATAGGAGTGTGGTAGAGAATGGAGGTCCTACCGTGATACCATAAAGATTAATGGGAGATGAAGAACTAGATGCTCTTTATGGTGATTGGACTTCATCATAGACAGTATCTATTAGCACTTAAATTATTTTAGTTCAGAATGGTTTCATTCTTTGGCAGGTACTGTGTTAAACACTTTAAAAGCTCTGTCTGAAATTTTTAAAAAATCAATCAATAAATAAAAATAACACTATTTGATAAGAAAACTGAAATCCAGAGAGCTTCGGGGATGTATCCAAAGACACAAGGTCTGGCCCATGGAACTTTTTAGGTTAACTTCCACAGCCAAGGGAACTCTGTGGGTGTGACTTGGTGAAGGATCCTGAAGAACCCACATTATCTACGTGGATCCTCAATGCGATCACATCATCCCAAGAGATGGGCTGAGGGAAATGTCACATGGAAGGCAGACGGTGCTGTGTTCTCATCAAATCAGACCATTTGGGATGGCTTTGAAGGGGGAAGAGGGGAGACAAAGGACGCCAGGAAGAGGACTCTGGACCTGGGTCCCACAAAGAATGAAGTCCTCCAGGAATGTATAGAACAATGGTTCTCAACCTTTCTAATGCTGCAACTATTTAATACCCTATGTTATGGTGACCCCAACCATAAAATTATTTCATTGCCACTCCATAACTGTAATTTTCTTGTGTTATGCATCGTAATGTAAATATCTGTATCTTCTGATGGTCTTAGGGGACCCCTGTTAAAGGGTCATTCAACCCCCAAAGAAGTGACCCACAGGTTGTGAACTGCCAATGTAGATGAAACATGGCCCTGAAACTGAGGGTTCTTCGTACTTCTGACCTCCCCAGCTACAGGGGAGGAAGGATGTGCTGTCCGAAGATGGCAGCTGTTTGCTACGAATGCCCAGAGGGGTGTACAGAAGTGACTATGAGTCTCTCTAACATAAGTCTACCACAAACTGGATTGTCACACATCTGGGAAACACAGAACAGGGAGTCAGCAGAGAAAGGAAACTAGAAAGAGAGCTAGTTTCTTAGCTAGCTAAGAAGGGAAGGGAGATGGAGAAAGAGAGGAAAGACGTAAAGGATCCCAACTAGTCCCAAGATCTATGGCAGGTTTACTGTGGAACCCAACATCCCCACGGGAATCGGAGTAAGTTGGCATGAACCCTTAGTGGATGCTGGCAGTCGGCTAGTTACAGGGCTCGGTAGCTCTATATCCTGAGGTGTCACAGCTGGAGGGAGAACAGATTGATGTAGTCCTAGTTCCGAGGTCAGCTGGCTCTGGGACTGTTGGACACAAATGTTAAGTGGTTATATATGAGGCTCAAAAGAATATACGAATGGATTGACTTACTTTGTACTGCCCATTCAATTACGGCCTTAATTTGATTTTAAAATATATTTTTATATGTGTTTTTATATGTTATATGTGTGCCTGTGTGTACATGTACATGCCACAGTATGAGATGTCAGAGGACAACGTGCAGGAGTTGCTGCCTCCTCTACCACATGGACCCCAAGAATAGTTCAGGTTCTCAGATACAGCAGTAAGGGCCTTTACCCAAGGAGCCAGCTCACTGGCCCCCTGATTCTGTTTTTAATATATATTCTGTAAGATACTTTTAATTTGATGTAATAATCTTGCCATTCCTTATTACTGATTATAACTTGTAGCATGGCATGTTCACTTAAATCTTATAACTATGTTTTAGGAAACACTTATTTATAAATGCATTTTTATTGTTTTAATTTTATGTAAATTACCAAAACTTCACTCTATACTTGCATCCAACAGTTAATCGAGGAAAACATAAATTAAACAGGGAAACAAGTGAGTGTGTCTAGCATTGTAACAACCTGAAATGCACAGCAACATTTGTCCTCCAGGCTGGAGCATGAATCTGAGAGTCTATTGCTGGTTAAAGTTAGCGTTACAAACATTTTCCCTAAAGAAATTAGAAATGACATTTTGAAGTTCTCTGGGGCTTGGAAGAGAGACTGAGAGAAACATTTGGAGTCCATATATAGCACCCAAAGTACAGTGATTTTCTAAATTTTCTAAGAAACAACCTTCATTATACCGCTGAAAAGCAATATTGCGAGGGACAATTAAGAATGTGAGGATAAAAGGTATGCTGCTTCAGTGGGATGAGAAGATATTTAATTCAGTCGCTTCTGCTCAAAAATCAGAAAGGGAAATAGCAACCAAATACTACAACATACGGAGTATCTGCTTTTCGATAAAAATGCCAGGTGAAAAGGTCTTATTCAAATGTACACAGTATTACCCACCTCTCCTGAAGTTGGTTTTCCCCTTGGAACAAAAGACACATCCCTGCTTCCCTAACTTAAAGCCCTGAGTAACAGCGCCATCTAGTGGATTTTTGCTACATAGGCGCCACCACTGCCTGCCAAAACAAGCCGTGTTTGCCCCGGCCACTGACAAAATTGTGGGTCAATATTTAGCACCTGGGTTAAAAAATCTTCTGCGTAGAGGAGGAGTGGGCTGCAACTGTATCCTGAGATCTCTGGGTTGTTTTTTTAATTGACAAGATGATAATATTGCTGTAATTTTTTTTTCTTGTAAGCATCATCAATCTTACCACAAGGAATTATAATTCTTCTTGGACAGGACAACGCTCACTAAATGTTTCCACATGCCAACCTAAAAGCTCAATCCAAAAACGTTAAATTTCACAATACTGTCCCTTTTATTGCTGTACAATTTCTACTATCTTCAGAAAAGCCACCCCAGGCCACTCAAGCAGTTCAAACTAGGGCACTTAGTCCTTTGTGTCGGATCTACCAACTACCCGCACCTGGCCCCTGCACCTCGGGTAGCAGCAGCAGCATCCCTTTGTCCGGTTGCCAGGTCAGGAATCTCTTGGCAGCTGCCTCTTCCACCGCTGCCCTCCTCCCGCTCCATCAAGAAATTTAATTCCAAGCTGGCAGGCAGAAGGTCAGAAATCTTTGAAAGCCTCCTCCTCTTCTCAGGTCTCGCCTCTGCACAGACTGCCAAATGCCAGCTGATTTCCCTCCTCCCTTCCACAGTGCCCTGTGTCTCCTATGTCCAGGTTGTCACCTGAATCTTGCCCTCACATCTGCTCCTCCCTATCCTTCCACAGCAGGGCTGTCCTTCATTAGTAACGTCCTGCTTCAGCTGTCCCCAAAGGCTCTGCAAGCCTTGTCATCCATCCGGGGATCAGCAGCCTCTTTGGAGTTGTGCACTCAGCCTCGCCTGTATCACAATCATCCGGAGACCAGAGCTGACGTGGAGCTCTGGGGAATCAGAGCTACGGGGTACCTGAAGTCTACACGACCATATCTTGGGAAAAGTGGGCTTTGTTAAAGCCAAGGACTCCGGGGTAACGTGACAAAAAAAGACAGAATAAACATCAAACCCAAGCTGAATCGGTGACAGTTCTCTGTCTTAATAAATTTTAAAATGACATGTTCAGAGCAAATTTAGAACAGTCCTTCAAAAGAGCTTTCCCATATCTTCATGATTTTTTTTTTTTTTGCGGCCACTCTAAAAGAGACTTTAAAAAACATGCTAGGTAGGGATCTTAAATCATTTTTAGGAGACTATATCAATGTTCCGATTTGAAGATATAGATTGCATAGAAATTATATTCTCTTGTACAAAACTGCTGTGTTCCCCTATCATCCTGCCTCCAGTACAGCAGGGTCAGAGCTATCTCACAAAGGAGCACTAAGAGATGAGAGCGTGGGGAAGTTTTGAAAATAGATAAGATGACAACTATTAGCTATAATACAAACGAAGACCAGGCAAAAGCTGAGGGAGGGAGCAAGACTCCAAAACTCTAGAAACCATAAAGCAAAATGAGTGAATCACTAGCAAGGAAAAAGCAAACTTGCAGAAACATCTCTGAAATGCTCCTTGAGGCAATGCTTCCTTCTGTTTTGCTGTGTTGGGTTAGCAGTGTTATAAGGCAATGTTCAATGCAGATATGTGATGGGTACTTATTTCTACCTCACTTCTTAGCAGATGATGTGAAGCAGAAGCCAGGTGATTAAGTTAGTTTTCCCCTGTAACCAATCATAGTCTTAGTTTCTCCTCCCCAGTGCAGTGTTACATGCACACCTATGCCAATTTTTTTAAAATATAAAGCATTAATGATAATTTTTTTAGTAAGTGCATCAATTTGGTAAGTGCATTTAACACTGAGAGGATAAATTCATCTGTAGTTTTTGTTATTGCTCAAGTCAGTCGTCACTACCAGAATTTCAAATTTACTGCCTTCTAGATTTTATAGATATGGCTCCGGAATTTACTACTTATAAATATTTTCACCATGTTAGCGTGTCCATTGATGTCATCCTTGTTCATCCATGTTGAGGCAGCTGTGTTGGTAAGACTTTATGCATGTAGGTACTGACACCAATAGATAGGTTGAAGTGAATGGGGCAAAGACCACGAGGCCTCAACCTACACAAAGAACTACAGGCCACTAAGGAATGCTCAGAGCATGAGAAATAGTCTTCCCCAAGGAGGAACACACCAACTGGCTACCCCATACCAAACACTCAGCCTTGAAAACAAAAAGACATTCTACAGACTGAACAGGCTGTACTTACATATTTAGGAACACACACCACACACATATTTAACAACAATTTTAAAAGAGCCTGTGAATTTAAAAGAAAGGAGGAGAAGAGGAGGTGGATACAGAAGAGGATTTGGATATGGAGGAAGGTAGGGGAAATAATGTAATTATTTTATAGTTTCAAAAATAAAATAACTGAATACTTATTTATATTCAGGATAGAGTGATTCTGGGAAGTAAAGATATACATTAGGGTTTGTACAACATCCTAGGGTGGACAATAAATGTGTTCTTGGAGACTCTTTGCTGAACATGAATTCCCTTTCCTAAAAGAACTAAACACAACTGTCAAGTAATCTTGAGGCACTGTGGGAAGGGGCAATGACTTCTCTGCTTCTTTCTTCCACTCAATTTTCTCATCAGATCTTCGGTCTCAGAACCCTACGGGCAAAGTTAAGGAACAGAGGATTGTCTATGAACAATGTTTTCTTTCAAAACCAAATCCTACACCTCCCTCTCCTCTTTGGCCTCACTGCTTCTTCTGTGAACTCCCAGGGACTACATTGCTTTCTGGGACTTAGAGTTCGGTTATTTTCGATGACTTCTCTAATCATTATACCAGGTAACTTCAGTTTAAGTCTGGACTTTGGTCACCTACTCCTTGTATCCCCTCTAGGAGGACGATATTGTCCTGGAAGCTTCTCAGCCTCCATGGAACCCAGCCTTGGGTCCCAGATCTGTTTCTCTCAGTTGAAAGTTCATGTCTGCCTTACTAATCAACCTACCAGTTTCCTATTTCTGATCTGAGGAACATCACCAATCCTGCCCAGTGATTCATTCGCAAACATCCCACACACTTCCATCTCCAACCCCCTAGGCATCCACCTTCCTGAATTCTATTACTCCGGGTTTTACAATAGAAAATTGCTTTCAGCAGTGATGCAGTCATTCAGCCACCACAGTGATCAAGGATTTGTTCTCTCATGGTTCCTGTGCATCTGAGCAGTAGCCATAGATACAGACAGATACTAAATCTGTTGCTTCTGTGCATTAAACCACTTCATGGAGATGAAGCTTGATTTCAATTTGATTTCTGAATTTTAAAAGCACCAGAGACACTGACTAGACTAACAAAGGTTTAGGGGCTTAACAGTTTTCATGCAAAGAGCACCACCTACAGAAATATCTAATAATGTATATATTGTATTTCTTAAACAGTTTCTTTAAACAATTGCAAGTCAGGGGCTGTCAACTATTCCAGCCACTACTTAGAGGCTTATCATAGCTGCTGGCATTTCTATTTTAATTTAGCATTCCACAACTATTTATACATGCATACCCTGTGTGTATTTATTAATATATATACATATATTCCTGTATGTTTGCACATGTGCACATAAACCTCATGATTTAGATGAATTTAAAAGCATAAAGACATATTCTGTTTCTATGTTTGTAATAGTAGAGTTATACAAATATCTCCTAAAAGGTTAATTAATATAGTTATGATTAGTTTAGCAGTTTAACTATATTCCTACTATTTCATAGGATATAATTCTGATTTGAGACAAAAGAACATCTGCAGGCCTAACTTTCTTCAATGTTATGCATGTAGATTCTTTCTGTCACATTATATAAGGTGATACTATTTGGCTATTGGGCCTCAAAGCGCCAGGTGGTAAACATTTGGAGAATTCAAGATGCTGTTACCATGGGGATAAGATGCTGGTCCTTCTTGATGCAATCAACACATTTCCTCTTTCAAAAAAAAAGTCTTTCTAATGGAAAATAAATGAGCTTTAAAATGGAACATTTTTTTTCTTTTAAGTGAATGACTATTTTCTTCTAACTCTGTGTTTAACAGTGACAGTTGAGGTGGGCAAATGAAAAGATGTGGAAAGAGACCCAGTATTCCTTCTGCCTCCTGCTCTCACACTAGACAGTACCAGGTAAAGAAATAAATTTGCAGTGCCCCATGTAACACTGTTCAAGTGCACATCTTATGTGGTAATTACAAAACAGCCATAAATCATTCCTCTTCCCTTTTCAATGTTCACTTGCCTTTAGCTCTCTTGCTGTCTCGAGTTGAAACTTATTCCCTTGCTCCTTGAACACAGGCTGACATTGTACTTTACCTAACCAAAAAGGTAAGGCAGAACTGGGTCAGATCCATGCCCAGGTTTGAACCCACTGTCTCTTTCTTGCAATCTTTCCCGGCCTCCATAGGGACATCTGAGCTGCAGGAGGATGAGAAATGCTTCCTCATTCATTTTCATCTTTGCTCAGCATACTTCTGGCCAAACCTCAGGAGCAATCTACTAGCTAATGGCTAGCTGATGGCAGGAGGTGACTCATAGAATCACAGACTAAATAAATCAAAGGTTAGAGCCACAAAGTTTATTTGTGGTGACAACTATAATGTTATATGTCATAGCAAGTTTGTTCATCTTAAAGGACATATTTGTAAATATGCAGGTAGGTTCTTAAAACTAAAACTTTCTTTGGAATGATATGAATGTCTATTGAAAACCACAGAAGTTATGCACAAGCTGAAACAAATTCACATGTCTCAACCTTGACAAAAATAGACAGCAGTTTTGTTTCATTTCATTCATGAATTCAGACTTTATGTCAGAATCTGTTGAGTTAGAAAAACTTGACAATAAACACTCCCTCCACATCCCTACTGTGTATTGATTGAATAAAGCCCTTTTGCTCTTCCCAAGGCAATCTTAGTGTAATGTGGCAAAAACACAGAGAGCTTGGGGGAACAAATAAAATACATGCATGTGATGAAAGAAAGCTCAGTAACTGTGCCAATAACATGAGAAGGCAAACATGATTTCTGTCTTGGATTTTATTTTATTTCATTTTATTTAATTTTCAAGTCTCATTCTGTAGCCCAGAGTTTGAGCCTTGGATTTGGAATACTCCTGCTTCAGCCTCCTGAGTTCTACGATGACTGGCAAGTGACATCATCTTTAATTATCAATGAGAAGTGAGCTCCCACATAGTTGATAATATATTTTAGATATTTATGTCTTAAGCAGTTTTTCCCTAAAAATAATTTTTTCTTTTGTGTATACACCACTTTCACTAGAAGCTGTGTGTTGAGATGGTGACCAGAAACTACAAGAGCGCTAACCTAGTTACCCAGTATATATCTGATATGTGATCAATAATGGAATCCTTGTTGTGTTCACAAGGAAAGGGGAAAATTAAGGGCAGCACACAACTGACTTTTCTAGTAAACTTTATTGTATAAAGTATGCTGATATAAATGGTTTTACAGGAAAGATGGGAAAATATGTGAGGAACAACTGCAAAGCCATTTCCTTAAGGAGCCAATCAGAAGACAAGCAGACACCTCACTTTAGATAGACCATTCATATGATGCATCCTTTCTTATGACAAGAAAAAGACTATGGAGGAAAAAAAAAGCAGAAAAAAACACATAGGTTTGCAGAAGGAAGATCTAATTCCTTCTTGTTTATCTCAGAAGAAAGAAGCAGGTCACTAGCAAATGCAGAGAAGATTAGAAAGCTGAAGACCAAGAAGATGGGAACCCTCTTAGAGAAGAGGAAAGTGAGTAGATAAATGTTGGAAAGACTTCATCTTTCCGACAAGACTCATGGAGGACATTTCCTTTAATATGTTTAGCCACAAGGACAAAGAGTAGAGTTAGCCTTGGCTACATAATGAGTTTTAGCATGGTTTAATATAGTGAGACTATAGACAGACAGACAGACGGATGATAGATAAATGATGAGGATAATGATGGAGATAGATAGATAGATGATAGATAGATGATAGATAGATAGATAGATAGATAATAGATAGATAGATAGATAGATAGATAGACAGACAGACAGACAGACAGACAGATAGATAGATAGATAGATAATAGATAGATAGACAGATAGATAGATAGATAGATAGATGAGAGAGAGAGAGAGAGAGAGAGAGAGAGAGAGAGAGAGAGAGAGAGGAAGAGAGGAAGAGAGGATAGACAGACGGAAACAGACAGACCTACCCCTTTGCATATTGTTAACATGCTAGCCATAAGCCGGGCGGTGGTGGCGCATGCCTTTAATCCCAGCACTTGGGAGGCAGAGGCAGGCAGATTTCTGAGTTCGAGGCCAGCCTGGTCTACCGAGTGAGTTCCAGGACAGCCAGGGCTACACAGAGAAACCTTGTCTCAAAAAACAAAAACAAAAAAAATGATAGCCATAGAACTTTCACTTGCAAATGAAATGTGAATTGATCTGTCTTTGTCATACTGAAGTTAGTTATAACCAGGGTAGAACTCTTGACAGCCAAGATTTAAAACATTTAATAGAGAGTGGTTAAGACAGGTATGACTGCTTTGTCAGACCATGAAACCAAAAGTTGTGAAGGAAAGAATTCAGAACAGGGTTATACTAAAGTGAATGTTGATCTGTTTGGGCTGATGTAACAAAGCTCCATAGACTGGGTGGCTTAACACACACACATACACACACACACACACATACACACACACGAAATTCTGGACCAAGATACCAATGGGTTTGGTCTCTTTCTTTCCCTTTCATGGCTTACACAGGGTTATTGTCTTCTGATATGGCAGCACTTTCTGCTGTATTCTTCCTTCATTTTCTATAAACACAACATATTGGACTAGCAACACTGTAATTGAGGTTCCTCTTAATGGAACTTACATCAAAATAGTCGTATTTAGAGTGTCAGAGCTTAGATATCAATATATGAATTAAGAGGGGGGACAATTCACTCATAACAGGGAGGTTCAAATGAAAACAGAGTGAATGAGATGCTCAAAATCGAAATCAAAGGCATAAACAACATGAGTTTCAAAGCTGAAATTAAAAAAAAAGACTTGCACGTTTGGTAATGAAGATGTCAAAGATGAGACTGTCCTTGAAGGCACTGGGTACTGAAATCACCAAAGTTCATGAAAAGAACTACAAAAAAGGCAAAGTGTAGTTAAGTACGAAGATCTTTCATCCCTTGTGGTCCAGAAAGACGAGAAAGTAAGAAGTATGGTAGAGTGCTGCAAACTAGGAAAGGTACCCGGTGATGCAGAACGCATGCATATGTTTTAAAGGATGGAGAAGATGTTGGGAAATGTGAGGACATCAAGGGGAAACCTTACTCCTAAAAAGAAGCAGTGAGCAAAGCAGCTTGCCTGTAGGTCCAGAACTTCATGAAGACAAGAGAAAAGAAAATCATTTGTGGATGAGAGGGAAAACAAATCTAAAGTAAATTCAGTTATAACTGCATGGTCATGGTAAGTATTCCTTTTCATTCTAAATTCTAGGTTAAAAAAATACAAAAAAATAACAATAAACTACACTGAGAAATGTAGACAACTGAAAACCCCATAAGATGCTAGTAACCATGTGACCCTAATCTTGCAGCCCAGGCTCACAAACTCGCCCTGATGAAGCCTGACTATCCCTCACCTTCCAGGAGAAAAATTAGAATGAGTGTTTAGGGTTTTCTTTCAACCATTGCTGCTTTTCCTTCACATAAAATAAAAATTGCCACTATTGGGACCCAATACCAAGGAGAGCCATAAAGCAAAAAGACTGTCTGTGTACATGGGGAAACCTGGGACTTTTCTTTTTAATTTTAACTTTCCCAGGATGTCTATGCCCAAACAATCTGTTGTTAGGAGGCAGAGTTGATGGCCATTGATCTCAGTAGAGCTGATATTCATTGTCTTCCATGGTCCTAATGAGGACAACTGTCAGTTGATTAATGAATTTGGGGGCGGGGGAGTGGATAGCAGGTTGCAGAAATATGCATATACCTATAAGCTATGCCATCATTTTCTCTTCCCTGCTTCAGAAAGTCTGGTTGAGCATCTGTTATCTCACTGACTGGGCTGGCTAGTTTTTCTGTCATGCTAACACATGCCAGAGCCATTTTGGAAAAGGGAACATCAATTGAGACAATGCCCTCAACACTTTGGCCTGTGGGCCATTTTCTTGATTGATGACTGACATGGGAGTTCCTAGCCCATGGTGTCCAGTGGGCTGCTGGTCCTGGAGTGAATAAAAAAACACACAGAGCAAGCCAGTAAACAGCATTCCTCAATGGCCTCTGCATCAGCTCCTGTCTCCAAAGTACTACCCCGATGGGAGTTCCTGTCCTGAATTCCTTCCATGATTAACTGAGATGTGTAACTCTAAACTGAAAAAACTCTTTCCTCCTCAAGTTGCTTCCATTTATGGTGTTTTGTCACAACAATAGAAACCCTAAGATACAAGTTGTGCATGCTATAAGGCCCGAGCTTATATAAATAAGAAATCATTACACTAGTTCACTAGAAATTCCAAAATAAGGTGCCACAAAATTAAGCAACTAAAACCACAGAAATGTATGCTATGACCATTCTGGAAACTAGAAGTCTAAGATCAAGATATCCATAGTGAAGGGTCCCTTTAATGACTATAAGAAAGGGATCTAAGCAAGGCCTGCCTCCTTGTCTTGATGGCTTCTGTCTTAGTTACTTTTCTCCTGTCTATGACAAAAGCAACCTAAGGAAGAGGTTATTCTGGCTCACTTTGGAGTTTGCCATTCCAAAATACACAGTCGACTGTGGCAAGAAAGTTATAGCAGCAGGAACCTGAGGCAGCTGGTCACGTGGCATTCATAACCGGAGAGCAGAGGGCAGGGAATACTTTTCCTATAATGTCTGAGAATTATAGAACCATAACTTGTAGCATGGAGCTGCCCACATATAGGATGGGTCTTCCCACTTCGACCCCATTCAGATAATCCCTCACAAGATTTGTCCCTAAAGATTTATCTGCAAGGTGATTTTAGACTGTCAAGTTGATAATCAATATAAACTGTCACACTGTCATCACATTGCCATGTGACATTGTTTTGTAGTACTATACAAATGTCTTTTCATAAAAAAAAAAACAAACCCTAAAGGCATATTGGCCTGTAGGACCCCATGCTTGTAGGCTTCCTATTATCTTAATTACACCCATGAAGACTCTATTTCCAAATACAATCAAATGTGAGAGGTGAGATTTTACCATATACAGCCACAGGTAGAAACGCACGTATTTCCTGGTTCAGAACGCTCACATTTGAGGGTTCACTGGGATGCCCACAGAAGGACTAGGAAGGCAAATATGCTGCTGCTACCCAAAACTTGCCTTCACTGAGTCCTAGCTCCCACTCAGGAGCTCATGTGTTACACTTATGCTGCATCCACAGTAAATTCTCTGTGATAAGAATTCTATATTCTCGAGAGGCTCTCAGCCAGAGAATTAGAAAATCATGGAATGTGTCAAAAAATCATGTAGAATGAGAAACCAGTGTGGCTAAATTTTGTTAAAAGATACACATATAGGAGGGAGAAAAAAATTTTAGTAAAGTAACCAGATAGGTCCATTCATGAGAACAAAGTTAAACATTTGGTTTCTACACTCCAATTGGATCTGAATAATTCTCACCAAGGAAGTTCATCCCTTATAAGACTCTAGTCTGTTTCTAACCTCGGTTGAGTTCTCATGACCCAGCCTGAGAACAGGAAGCCTTTGTGAAATACAAATCTTCTGCTTAAGTAATATTAAATATTAAATAAGGAACATCGCATCATAAAGCAAACTGTTCACAGTATGCTAATTCAATGAATATTTACACAACGTTATTAAGGGCTATTCAACTATCCAAAACCCACTTGTACATGGCATTCCATTTAAAGCAAGTTCACTTGCTGCAGATCAGTTGCCCAAAATGTTTAGGGTCGTTTTTATGTATGTATTTATTATGTGTATGTGTTCATGAGTTTCTATGCATCACATTTGTGCGTTTGCCCACAGAGGCAAGAGAAGGCATTAGTCAGATCTTTTGGCACTAGAATTACAGCCTGTTGTTCGGTAACATATTGAAGGTAACATCTTCACTGCAAGATCAGTAAGAACTCCTAACCACTGAGCCAACTCACCGGCACTTAAGGGTCAATATTTTCTTTCTTCCAACACAATCTCAAAAAAGTAATGGAAAAAAACCTAGAGTCTGAGCAAGCAAGTTGTCAATCCCATCCTGGTTTTTATGATACATTGAAGTTAAAGCTAAGATCTATTTAATACATAATTACAAAGATTGTTGAGCCTTTTCATCATGCTTTGGCCCGTGAATCCTAATTTCTCTCTTTTCTACTTGACATGTAAGGTATATAACTGCTTGAGAGCACTGCTTTAGGGCCATTTTATATTCAACATGTCACATAAGGAAATCAAATTCACTGATTTTCCCTTTCTCCAACCCTTTCACTCTCCTGAGCATCCTTTTCCAGTCCTTAAGTCAAAGTTCTTTGAAGATGTCTCCTTGAACACAAGGGGTGTGTCTTGGAACCATCTTTTACCATTTTCTCCTCTTTTCTTCAGATATCAACTCAGTTTTCAAGGTCTTCTGACACTACCACATTCATTTAATTTAGTTACATGCAATAATATGTCAGGAAATGAACAGATCATTAGGGAAATAACAATAAATAAGAAAAGGTCTCTTCCATCAAATGGCTTAAAGTCTGTTTTGAAAAGAATGTCAATTGTCAGCAAAATTAATAGAAGCTATGTTAAAATTAGATTCTGACTGTTTGGGGAGTTCAGAAGTAATATTCTTGAGGAAAGTTTGAGAGAGCAGAATTAAGGGGCTGAAGCAAAGCAGGCCAGGAATCTCAAAAAACAAACTCAGGAAGCTTGATGGTAAAACAGAGAAAGAAGCAAACAGCGGGACACTTGGAGCACTGTGTATGATGGACTTGCTAGGTATAGGACTACATAACTAAACAAGGGCCAGCTCATGAAGGATGTCGCAGATCGAGCTACAAGTGATTCATGAAATGTGTCCAAGTACTGACACAATCAGATACCCTTCCTAGAAAGCCACCCCTTACTGCGTCAGGTAGATTAGATTGAATGGATACGTGCAGGAATAGCACAGTAGGAACGTCAGATAGATGTTATTTGATAAATATAGGAGAAAGAGAAAACTATCTTTGTCTGCAGCCTCCATCCTCCCTGCATCAGCTACAAATATGGATGAAAATGTAAAAAGAAAAATTAAATCAAAACATAAATATGTAGAATTCGATGCTCAGTGACTATTCCAATCAAGACATTTAGGAATTGCCAAAATAGACACAGAAACACCGAGCTGAAAAGAGCTTCTTCAAAGTATAAGGACTAAAATATGAACATTGGCATGAAACAGATCTTGACATAAACATATAGATACATATATAAAATCATGTTGCTCAACCTCACTAAGTCTCATCTTCTCATCAAGTACCAAGATTAATAATCGTGTCCATTCCAGCCCTCCTCTTCAAATTAATAGGTCTCTCAACCCTCACAGAAAAGCTTCTATTTACAGTATGTTGTGGTCAATATAGAGACTCACAACTGGTCAAGATGTGGAGAAAAAGAGACTGTGGAATGCTCATTCTTAAATGGTGTCTATATCATACCCTCTCTTCCCAAGGCTCATGATCATTGTAGATGAGGGGGCAGAGTGTAAAAGCAAGAAATGTGGACTGTTATAAGGAAGTATTGCATTCCAAACATAGCAAGGCACTTGCACATGCAAACTCCATAGCAGCATGCACCTGTGCAAGGCCAAACCAGACCAAATTCCACCATGGAGAGGGCAGCTGGGTGTACCCTCCCAACCCTAGTCAAGAAGCTTTTGGCAATTAATAGTTACTGGGAGAAAGAATTAGTTCTCTTTAGGGATGTAGCCTCTGCTAAGTTGACAGCCCTCCAGTGGAAGGCCACACACCCAAGAATGCTTTGGCAACAAAAATTAAAGTTGATGCATTAAAAAAAGACACAAAGTTGGGTAGATGTGAAAGAGGGTGGATCTGAGAAGAGTTGAGGAAATGAAAATGATGGAATCATGATATACAAAATTTACAGAGAAATATATATATATATATATATATATATTAATAAAAAGAATCATAAGTATGTCTTCCTCTTAAAATATTATAAGGAATGGATATCCTATCCATCCTTTCAGCACAGCATCAAGCAGAAAGCTAAGCACCTATAATGATCAGGTGCTTTTATACCAATGTATAATCATTTACCTCTGTAATAGATCCAGTTTTTCTTTGTTGTTATTTTGTTTTCCATTTAGTTACTTAATTTTAAATGTTACTTCATATTTGTGAGTGTTCATTTCTTTTTACCAATGGAAACAAAATATTATTCTATTAATGTAATAAGATACTTTTGATATAAAATGACATACATAAGAGAAGCTTCAGTAGTCTAAAGTAATGTATAAATACACAAAAATGAGTCTGACTTTATTGTAGTGCATCCTGGGCATCTCTGACTACACAGAGATGAATACGATCTACAATACAGAATCACACCAGAAGAACTCTATGCTTATAAAACAACCTGGACTCCAGACCCAGAACTGCCCCTCACCTGTCACCCAGTACTAGCCCCTTACATGCTGTAGCCTCCACTCCCTCAGCAGCTTAGGAGAGCAGGTTCCATGTCCTCTGAATCCTCCCACTGAAGCTTTGATAATATAAATCCCTTGTCTTAAGAACATCTTAAATATTCAACATTCCACAAACCAAATCACCAGTTTCTTAAACTTTGACTTAAAATCCTACATGAGAACATGTAACTTCAAGTGAGGATGATGAAAAACTGGCAAGAATAAAAGGTTTCTGAATGTGTGCCAATCAAAAATGAATTCAGAATCAAGTGCACAATGACAGCAAGGTGCTGCTGGCAGCACTTAGCTCTTGCACCTTGCTTCTGAGCACAGGACATGGACTGCATGTACCATTCTTTACGAAACACCAGCTCGTAGTACCTGAAACCCCCCAACTCAAGTCTGAGAACATGAAAGTTATGAAATACACTGTTTGTACTGTACATGCAAATTTTTCTGCTCTTATACAGACATAGTAATTTGATTATGGAAATGCAGAATTCTGGTATTTTTCTATTGTCAACCCACAACACAGAAATGTCAAATTAGTGTGTGTCTGGGCTACATTGTTAGATTGTGTGATTTTAATGTTTATTGACTGCATTTGGGCTTATATTTTATTTAAAATTTGTGAAATAAATTTTGGTCTTGGGATCAGGACAGAATTTCCAACAACTTCTAAAATGAATTTTCTTTTCATATAGTTCCGACACTCTGTATTTACATGAAATAGTAATCTCAACATTGACAATTTAAAAATGAAAATGTATATTTACACTGAAAAACATTGTAGACTATGAATAACATACAGTATCATTATTCACACAAGATTTAGTTCTTTATATAAAATTAAACAATCATATTAGCACTATTAATATGCAAGACTGCTTTCCTCTTTAATAAATGAAAAATTATATATACTAAAGACCTATTTTAGGAAAATTTCTTAATGGGCCTTTATTAATTAATGTATGACTTGTATACCTATACCCAATGTTCAAAAAATATTTCTTGAACACATAAGATTCACAAGTGAAACGACTTAAGAAGTCTGCTCAAAGCCAATAAACGTCACCGAAATGAAGCAAGGACAAGATTTACTACGGGTCAAGAATATCTCTACCCAAGAGTCAAAGCAATCTCACATTATTTAATTTTTCACATGCTTTAATCTTTGATGGCATTCATAAATGAGCAGATTAAATGCAATTAGCCCATCAGAACTCAGCTATCAGGATTCACCCCAAAAGGGATTTATGAAGCACCTTATAACCAAAAAAGGGCAAGCCTCAAAGACTGCAGTCAGAACCAGAGGAAAAATAGCTAGCAGGGAAATGAGAGAAAGGAAACCAGGAAATGAGTGGTTTTTTTTTTTTTCATGATTTCCCAGTCAAACATAATATGGTTCTTGACTGCTATTCCCTATTCTTTTCATTCATTGGAATGCAATAGATTGAGATTGTTTAATATCATCAGGAAAGTCAAGAAGAAAGAGCCTTTACCATGAGTAGATAATGTTATGAGAAGAATATTGTTAGAGTGAATCAGCATGCTACCAAAGTCTCCCATTCAGTTCTAAGGCTCAGAAGTCTCCTGTAAGGTAGAAAATTAAACAAAACTTTACCACTGCTGGGACTGTTGCTTAAGTTGTTTCTCTGAATAAAAATCACTGTCCCTCAGGGAACAAATTACAAAAGATCATTTTAACATAGTGGTCCTCCATTTTGGTGCCATTGCATTTTAAGTCGGTTATTCCTTGCTGGGGGGCAATGGTGCTGCTCTGGAAAGTATATATTCCCTAGCACCATCCCAGCCTTCAGTTGGGCATGCCCAACCACCCCAGCCTAGCAGCTAAAACATGTCTGGATATCCAAGAGAGCACTCAGGATGACAAAACTGGTTCTACGTTTGAAATATTTAGTTTTAAAAAAATGCTCAGACAGAATCTCCATGTCCCATGCCAGAAACATTTGCCCTACCTACCCACTGAAAATGATATGATGCACAGTTACGTGAAATAAATTTCCCTTAATGAAGAAAACTTTTTAACATGACATGTCCTTAGAATTGGTAGTCAGTCCACAAGGACAGTAGCTTAATAGTCCAGTATGTATGAATTTTTGTTCATAAAATAAATTGCTGAGGCTGATATAGATCAGAAGGAACTCTGAGTTTGTCACTAAAACCATTGCCACAGCAGAAGGATGGACTTCTTGCCCTGGACCAGGATCCCTGTTATCTGGGGCTCAAGTACATTGATGAGCAGGCACACCTATCATTATTTTATTTCTGAGCTTCATTTTCCCAAATAGTGCTAGTTCCCTTCCTTTTGTTCCTCTTTTCTGGCTTACCCCTTTATAGAATTTAATTTAGAGTTTTATTCACTTCCTTGTTAGAATTTATTGAGGAAGTCTCATTCTTACATTAAGAATACCAGTTTTTACTAGTTTTTATCTCCAAACAGGAAGCAGGCTGGATATGGGAGTACATAACTGTTACTCCAGCACTTGGGAGGCAGAGGCAGAAACATCACCCAAGTTCAAGGCCATGTACTGATGATTTCCAGTCCAGCTAGGGCTGTCTAGTAAGAGAATGTCTTCATAAACAAAACTGTACCGTGAAGTAAGTGTTTGTTGCTAAAGCGTGAATCCCCCCACAAACATAATGCACTGCTCATCTGTTGGCAAGCATTACTCATCTGTATTTTTCTTCAATATTGTGATGAAAACTTATGAGATGCTTTTATCCCATATCGTCAACAAAATATAGGGCATAGATTTCTCATTCAGTATATGTCGATTATTTAATTGAAGATAACATTAGTTAAAATTTTAATTCATAGAGTGGGGAAGGTAGGCCACAGCATAGATGAAAACATCTCAGGAGTGAGTCTTACCATAAGGACCTCTAAAACAAGTTGTCCTGGCTGCCGCCCTCTCTATATGTGCAACTTCAAGGTATGACTCGATGGTTAGACTTCTGGTTTAACTATAGTACTTAGATTTGGGGTTAAAACTGCTGAAATGAAAATGCTCAGGCCAGAGAGATGGCTCAGTGCATGAAAGTATGTGCTGCCAACCTTGGTTTGGCATACTGAATTCAAACTCTAGGAACAACACGGTGGAGGGAGAGAGCCACCTCCCACCAGCTGTCTTCTGAGTTCCATACGAGCACCATAGCATGCATGTGCACGGACATGCATGCACATATACACATCCCAGAATAGGGAAAGCTGTGACTTATCAAGGAAATTGTATTACTCTGCTCATAAGTAATATCATCTGCCAAGAAATGAGCCGTTGTTGAGCTGAGCTGAGAGGCAACTGGTTAAAACATCATGCCAAAAAGAAAGTAATGCCCAGCTTTCCCTCACTGTGAAATAGTTATAAGCATGAGGTCACACTGGTAAAAATGTTGACCCTCTCACTATTCATTTCCCTAGTAGTTCAGTTCTAAGTAAAGGTCATGAGGGTGACCTCAGGTTGTCTCAAACAAAAGCCTCCTGGGATTTCATGAACCAGTGAAGCCGGGTGCAAAATCAATAAGAACTCCTCAGAATCAGAAAGATTTAAGTACTGGGTCAAAGTAGGGGAAAAAAGTATTTTCAAGGTTTGTTTCTTTCCCAGATAGGGGTGTCTCAGGAGACAACTCCTACAGAAGACTTCTGAGAATCTAAGAATGAGTGGCCTCTACTCAGAATTCAGATGAATGGAAGAACATGACAAGCCAGAAGTTCCAGGCTGTTTCGCCCTCCACAACTCATAATGGGACCTAAGTCACGTGTGAGAAGA
Organism: Grammomys surdaster; assembly: GCF_004785775.1. Lineage (NCBI taxonomy): Eukaryota > Metazoa > Chordata > Mammalia > Rodentia > Muridae > Grammomys > Grammomys surdaster. Next base: position 3,529,985 of record NW_021620876.1, read on the forward strand.
GCAGCTTTTCCCATGAAGTCTTGTGTCTAAATTGCAAATGACTCCGCACGTTCATGCCTGATGAGTTACACACTGGGGTTTGACCAAAGTCGGACTCATCAACCACTAGCAAGCAGGAAGAAACATGAGTGGATGTTACTCGGTTGCACAGTATTTATAGTCCTTGTCTCCTGATGAAAGAAGCCCTTGAAAAAAATTCAAGATTTTGAAAATTTTTTTCAGGTACATCCTTCCTAATTTCTATCCTGTCTGAAGAAATGAAGCCTTGTGGTCACTGGATACACCCATACTCAGGGGCAAACCTGGGGCAAAGGGAAAAGTTCTGAGACAGTGTGAAGCTATCTATGAGGAGGTGGAAGTCTTCAGAGGGCAAACTGGCATTGTTGTGGCTGTAACACTAAATTAACATTAAACAAAGCCTAAGTCCTCTTTGTTATCCTAATTATTAGTTGATTTGTGGTATGCATGGATATCAGATATTATATACTTAAACATACACTAATATCTTTGAAAATATAACTTCAATTCTAAAGTACTTCAAAACCCACAAATATGCTAGAGAAGAGGCCTTAGAAAATGTACTGGATAATGGTTATAATGATAAAATAAAGGTAATCTCATGTAACCATTCAGGTCCTTTAAGAACTTAATAAATACACATTTTAAGACTATAAAATATACACAGTGTTTGGGCAGGAAAAACTGAGGTTTTGTTCATTACATCATTAGCAGTGGTTCAGAATGTCTTCCTTGACAAATGTTTCAGTACAATGCATTGGATACTTGAGACCATAAATCACATTTTAATGGGACTTGTAATGAAAATGCCATGGAAGGATAATAGTCTAAGGATCCTTAACAACCTGTATAACCACAGTAGTAATTGTCAGGGGTTATTTCCTGAGCCACTGTCCTGCAAAAGGATGGCATGTGGAAAGAAGTGTACCATCCCAGTATTATCCTTGGTAGTAGGCTGACATTCCACACATGAGCCTGGCAGCGGAAAAAGCAATCTGCATAAATATTTAGATAAGAAAGAAAAGAAGGGAGGAAGCATTCCAGTGCCTAAGCTGTCTTTTCCTGTCGTTCTCTGCAAAACCAAATGCTTGGGCTTTGCTGGCTTGTCCAAATATCTTGTTGCTGCTCACAGAGTTGGGAAAAAAAGAAGTAAGAAAAAACGTGGAGATTTTTTGAAAGGGGTTTTAAAAAAAAAAGAAAGAAAGAAAGATGGCCTCGAAAATGACTAGCACATAAGTCAGATACGTTTGGCTTGCCCAGAAAGATTTTTCTAAAGGTTTTTCTCTGTTTTTAACCAATGGAAATTTTATTTTTCTGACAGTTTTATAGACACTGTTTTCTGCAAATATCATCTCTAGCCCTGGCTTATATCTTACGTTCACTGGAAGCCAATTCCACTTCATTTCACGGTCATCCACAAATGAATGATGTCTTTGGCTCCACCGCAGTGCTGTGTGCTTTGGGATAACAGCAAGGCTGTTATCTCTGAGGACTCCAGCGGAATGGGTGAGCTCTCAGCGAGTATCAAGTAGTATCTCATTATGTCAATGAAGCCATTAAGCATATGAGCCCTAGAACCACCATGCTGCAAGTCTCATCGGAGGGAACATTTCCAACAAAACCTATTTCTGCACATTATCCCTGAAGGAGACAATTCTCTTGCAATAGATATTAAGGTAAACATGGATGTAGGCAAATGATTCTGAGACAGTATGCAAACAGATCAGCATCAGAGACTGACTAAATAATCCAAATCAACTATTTCTTCTCCCTCAATATAATTTAATAACAGTAAGTGCACTGGGACAGTCTTATCAGCCATGATGCCAGTCAATATAAAAACAATAAGCAAAGCTCTTTCTAATAGCTTCAGCTTCAGCCCAGGGATTGTGCCAATAGTGATGTTCACTGGAAGAAAAGTCTCTTGTGTCTGTGTATTTGCTGATACTCTCATTTTGAAAAAAAAAAAATTATAATGGAAATGCACTCTCAACCAAAGTCCTAAGTAAAGGAATTAAGGATTTGGTCTTGCTTATATGTTCTCTCTTTTATTTGCCCATGTCCTCGGGGTATTTATTACTGTAATGCTGTTTCTCCCAATTCCTTTGATGGGAGACATTTGTCTTCCATTTTCTAGCACTGAAAAATATATTTTGATTGTCATTAAAACATATTTTATCTAAGTAAATATTTGGGGTGCCTTAACATGTGATCGGATTCTAAATCCCGTTTTATCTTATGAAGCTGACATTGCAGCATTTGTTTTAAGTTTCTCACAGGTTTATCTTAAGTTCAACTGCACACTGGAAAACCACAATCATACACAGCAAATAGGATACGTACTTAGCCATCAGAATACAAAGTCAGCAATTGTTTTTGAGAGAAGTGCAAAGCGTGCCTCTGTTCTAAAGGAGGAAAGCTCCACACGGCTTGAGAGTCTCAGCACACTCTCACAGAGGACATAAATCTGAGATGGGATTTGCAATTGGATACAGTTTCAATGCTTTGCTCTCTACCCATCTCATTTTAAAATTTCACATCGTATAAATATTCAAACATTCTATCAAAATCTACATGACAGGATTGCAGAATTCACAGGTTTTTACTTGCCCCTTGCACATATAAGTCCTCATTAAAATTGTGTACAGTTCAAAAATGAAGGCAGAGCTGGTGGATAGCTCAGTGGTGCAGCGTGCACTCAGCATGCAGGAGGCCCCGGGTTCTATCCTCAGCATAAAAACAAAAAGAAGAATAGTGTGCAGTTGATTCTAATTTTTCACATGACAATAGTATAGAGTAAAATAATTTTTAAAGTTTATAATTACCTGGAAACAAACAGTGGAAGAAAAAAATTGTTTACCCAAATATGTGCATGAACAGTTTAGCTGACTTGTTAGTTTTCGAGGAATCTCTGCTAATATTTTTATTGATTCTATTAATTCACCAAAGTAGAAATCTCTGCCTAAAGGTGGACCTTACTGGAATAAACCCGAAATAGAGATTTGCTTGGGTAGCCTCATAGAGAGGAGCCAGCTAGCCACGGGCAGAGAGGAAACTCATCAAGGTAACACTCCTCCCACTCATCTCTGCTTCTCAATCTCACAAAATTCCAAAGTCACTGGCAACAGCATCTCATTTATTTCAGCACACTTAGCACTCCCATTGAGCTACTGCAAGATAGAGGTACTGCGCTTGATATAAACAAAATACACAGAAAATGTATCTAACTTATCCAGGAATATTATATTTATCTTAATTATAATTCCTTTTAGAGTAAATAAGAAGAAAGAATTGGAAGTGAGGGAATGACACTTATGTCTCATCTTTCCTGCCTTTTAGCTAAGTCATCTTCATCTATCCATTCTTTGAGGAAAAAAAAACTATTGAGCACTGTGTACCTCTTAAACACACTGGGATACATTGGGATACATGAAAACAAAACAATGTGCTTCTGAATTCCCATCTCAGCAACAGAAAAAGATGCTAATCAATGCTCATTTGTAAAATATCTAGCACAGAAGAAGGAATTAGATGCTACAGAAAAATAGAAAACAGGCCGAATGATTGGAGAGGCATGTTATTGCATAGGCTCCTGGTCCAGGAAGACCTTACTCCCTGTGTGCCTACATCAATGATAATAAGATACAGACTGATAGAGAGACAGATTCTGGTGAAGTGCTATCTCCCCAGCAGAAGCCTCTTGAGGTTATAGAACTTCACATAGGGCTGTCCTCACGGGGAACTGGGAGATGAGGCCAAGAGGAAGAAGCAGAGGTCACTTCCCACTTACTTTTTTTTATTGGATATTTTCTTTATTTATATTTCAAATTTTATCCCCTTTCCAGGTCTCCCCTCCAGAAACCCCCTATCCCATCTCCCTCTCCCTACCTCTATGAGGGTGTTCTACTACCCATCCACCCACTCCCGCCTTCCTGCCCTGGCATTCCCCTACTCTGGGGCATCAAACCCCAATAGGACCAAGGGCTGCTCCTCCCATTGGTGTCCAACAATGCCATCCTCTGCCACATACGCAGCCAGAGCCATGTGTACTCTTTGATTGGTGATCCAGTCCCCGGGAGCTCCACTTACTTTTTATTGCTCTTTCTGATGTTCACTTTCACTGATCTTGTCATCTTTCAGGCCCTTTTTACCTTTTTGTTCTCCTGCCTGAGTTGAAAATTTAATCTTTCATGAAAATGAAGAGTTTGAATCCTTCCAGAGCTGAGGCAGAACTGATAATGAGGTTTACAGCATCCACTGATCTGTTGGGTTTGTTGTTATTGTTGCTGCTGTTGTTGCTGTTGCTATTGATTTGTTTGTTTGATTTTTGGGGGGGTTTTGTTGTTGTTGTTGTTGCTGTTACTGTTGCTTTGTTTGTTTTATTTGTTTTTAGTAAAGCTTTGGCTCTGGGATGCTATGTTTTCTACAGCCCTTTTCAAGTCCCTGCTGCCAGACCTTCATGATATCTTCTTGTCTTGTTATCCCCTTACAAAAAAGAACAGACCATTCGTTATGTGGTGGCCATATTTGTTTAGAAGGCAGCCAGCATGACCAGTAGAGGACTAATGTTGTAATTTAAATATGCTTAGACCATGGGACAGGATACTATTAGGAAGTGTGGTCTTGTTGGGATAGGTGTGGCCTTGTTGGAGGACATGAGTAACTGTGAGGGTGATCTTTGAGATCCTATGCTTCAGCTCCACCCAGTGTGGAAGAGTCAGTCTCCTTCGGGCTACCTTCAGATCAAGATGTTGATCTCAGCTCCTTCCTCAGCATCATGTCTGTCTGCATGCTGCCATGCTGCCCAGTGTGATGATAATGGACTGAACCTCTGAAACTGTAAGCCGGTCCCAAGTAAATGTTATCCTTTTTAAGAGTTGCCTTGGTCATGGTGTCTCTTCACAGCAATGAAATCCTAAGAGAGAAGTTGGTACCACAGACTTGGCTATCACTGTGATAGGCCTGACCATGCTTTTGTTTGGAGGAATGTGGATGTGGAGACTTTGGATTTGGAAAGCAGTGGAATGCTTTAAGTGGGGTTTTATGGGCCATCTTAGTAGGAATATGGAAGACATTGGTGCTGAAGTTTGATTTGAGCTGGGGAAGTCTGGCTCTAGAGGTTCCAGAGAAGAAGAATGTCAGTATGTGTCCTCGAGACTGTTTTTGTGATATTTTGGTGAAGAATGCAGCTGCTTTTTGACATTGTCCAAAGAGCCTGCCTGAGGCTAAGATTAATTGCATTGACAAAGAAGATCTCAAAAAACCCAGTTTAGACTCTGTGCTGTGGTTTAATTTGGTCTTGAATGGCAAAGAAGTGTGGCTGGCTCGGAACAAAATGTTTTATATAAATGGTGACCATACTGCCTTAGATGGAGCCACTGTGTGGATGTCAGTATCCAGTTCTTCTGTTCTTCTTTCAGAAGTGCTCTATCCCATCTGTGTGTATCTAGGCAATGAGAAAGAATAGTGAGGATGGTAGAGACAATAGTCAGAAAGCCACCTGCCATAAATGCTGAAGATTCTCTATTAAATAGAATATAGGAGATCCGGAAGTAGGGCAGACATAACTATAAGTACAGTGTTGTTTCCTACCCTATTTGTACTAGAGAGAACAACCCACATAAAAATCCATTAAGTAACTTTCACTATATCATAAAGTAACAAACATGAGTCAATAACACACAAAAAAATTCCTGTATAAAAACAGTAGTAAAAACTGAATCACAGGGATCTATTCCAAGTAGACAAATATGTCTCAACATTTGAAAATCAATTAAGATAAACCATCATACCAATAACCGAAAGAAGCAAAAATCACATTATCTTAGTACCATATGCAAAAAAATTTGGCAGAATCTAATACTTAGGACCAAACCACTAAGTTATCAATAAAGGAGACTCTCCTCTCCTTTATTAAAAATGATCTTCAAAACACTTATAGTTAATAGCATACCTGGTGATGAGAAACTCAAAACATTCTCACAGAGATCAGGTGTAAAACAAGTATGTTTATCTTCACCTGGATATTTCAATATCTTGGAAATTCCAACAACATGACTAGGATAACTAATGGGGGTAAAAAGGAAAGAAGAAACAAAATCATCCTGTTTTCACAAGATATGACTGTCTATGTAGAAAAATAGAATATACCAGAAAAGACCTCCTTGATATTAGAATGAATTTAGCAAAGTTTCAAGATACTTGGTCAATTTAGCATACTCAGTTACATCCTATGTTTTTACAGAATGGCTATAATCAAAACTAAATGCACTGCAGCATTTACATAACCATCTCCAAAAATAAAATCATATTGTATAAGTCAAATATGTACAAGATCTATATGAGAAAAATATGAATATATAAAAAATTTTTAATAACTAAATAGGGTCAAATAGACTGCTTACAGACTAAAGTGATTGCCGCATAAACATGAAAACCTGAATTCAATCCTTCCACCAGAAGAATCCCTGTGAGCAGTCTAATCAAATCAATAAGGTCCCAGTTCAGTGACCAGACTTGTCTCAAAAAGTAAAGTAATGTTAAATAATACACTTGACGTCAGCTTTTGCTCTTCAAAGCACACATACACACACACACAGAGAGAGAAAAAGAGAGATAAAGATGGAGACAGAGTCACAAAGAACTAAATAAATAGAAAGACACTTAGTTTTCACGGATAAAAAGACTCATTATCAAGATGCTCATTTTCTCCAAACTGACCTGTAGATTCAAAGCAAAGCCAAGTAAAATTCCATCAAGCTATTTTTGATGTCAGCCAATTGATTCCATAGTGGATACAGAGGAACAAAAGAATCAGAATAACCAGCAACATTATTTAAGAAAAACAATGTAAGAAAGCTGATTCTCAATGTCTTACTATGAAGCTATAGTCAGCAAAATACTGTAGTGTTGATTTAAAAATTAGTCAAATAGATCAATGCAAGAAAATAAAAAAGTAAAAAAAACACTGATCTTTGACAAAAAGCAAGACAATCTTTTGAATGCAAGACCAGAGTTAGTATGCATGAAAGTCATTACTAATAAAATATATTTCATTACAATTAAAATATTCTGTTATGCAAAATAAGACACCATTAGAATGAGAGAATAGAATGACATGCCACAGAGGGAGATGATATTTACCCAAGACATAAACAATAAAGGACTAGGATATAAAATTACAGACTTAAGAGTAGCATTAAAAAGTAAACTGCCCAATAAGAAAAGTAGACCAAAAGCTTTAGCATTGAACCCACTAAAGAAGATATTCAAATAGCATATACACATATAAACAAAAAAAATCCCCACTTCATATATCAGGAGGAAAATACAAACTAAAGCAAATACAATAGATTTATCCTACTCTAGAACAGAACAAAGCATAATTGGGTTGGTAAACACATGGGATAACAAGAATGTACATGTGTTGTTGAGAGGAATGCAGAATGGAAGACAATGTGATCATTTCTTACAGAATCCCACATTCTTAGCAGAGGTCCCAGGAACAGACCACAGGGAATGCAGGCTGATGCTTGCCTGGATTTTGACATTTTATACAGGCTGAAATTCTAATCAAGGGAATAGTACCACTTGTGGTGGGAGGGTATTCCACCTCAATTAATTAAACTAAGATAATACTAACAGGAATGACAAAAGGCTTGTCTTCCAGGTGATTCTGGATTCTGTCAAACTGACAATTAGTCATCTCCACTACTAAGTAAAAGATACCATCTGACATATAAATCTAAGACAACGAAATAAAAGATTAGTGTTTGCCAGGGTTCACAGATTTTTTTTTAGGCAGTTAAAATACTTCATATAATGTCGTAAGTATAGACATGTAGCATCAGACATTTGCTCAAATCCTTAAAATGCACAACATCAAGCATTAATCTAAATCTACCTAAGGACTTCGGGTGATAGTAATGTGTTAGGTGTAGTATGTAGTAATGAAGAAGGTTCATCAGTTTCAGCAAACTTAGCACTCGAGGGCCCTAATCCAATATGACTTGAATCTTTTAAAGAGGAAGAAACACTAGCAATGACTTCACAAAGAGAGACCATGTACAAGAGAACAAGAAGTCTAAAAAGAAAACTAAACTGCTGCTCCTTGGCCTTAGTCTTCAAACATCCAGAGTTGTGAGGGAATACAGTTCTGTTTTGAAGTCATGCAGTCCATGGATTCTTGTTAAGATGGCCCTGACAAATTAACACAGCTGTTAATGAAATTAGTAAAAAAATAAAATGATTTGTTCCTGTGGTGGTTTGAATAAAAATTGTCCTCATAGGCTTATTGGAAGTAGCATTATTAGAATATGTGGTCTTCTAAGAGTAGGCATGGCCTTGTTTGAGGAAATGTTTCACTGGTTGTGGGCTTTGATGTTTCAGAAGCTCAAGCCAAGCCCAGTGACTCACTTTCTCTTCCTGTTGCCTGCTTTGCTTATCCAGATGTAGAACTCTCAGCTACCTCTCTAGCACCATGTCTACCATTGTGCCATCATGCCTTCAGCCATGATGATAATTAGCTAAACCTCCAAACTATAAATCAGACTAAACTAAATGTTTTTCTTTGTAAGAATTGCCATGGTCATGATATCTCTTCATGGCAATAGAAACCCTAACTAAAATAGTTCCTTTTCCATCCTCACCAAAATAGTTAATGATAAGAGATCTGGTTTCCATTTCTCAGCAGAAGAGGTAAATAATTTTAGATGACAGTTAAACCACATCTTGTTGATACTGTGAAGTCATTGACTAGGATCCTGTGACATATCCACTTTCCCTGCTCACTGGGGATCCTATATGTACCCTGGCCTCTGATCTGATGTCATGTCACTCAACCAGCCTGGGGAGCTAGAGTTGAGACTTAGGTTTGATTTAAGATTACAAAGAATTGATCATCTGTGTCTCCTCTTCCCCTCACACTTCCCATCTGTGAATGGTTGCTTCTTTACGGTGAAAAATAAGAGGAAAACATCAGGGTAGAGAAAAGGCACAAAGAGCAATAGATCAGAGTCAAAAGGGGCAAAGCATACCAGTTTAGTTAAGAAGAAATGGTACAAGTTGGAACTCTGAAAGACTGGAACAAATCAACCTTGAAATTTGGGTTGATTGTGGTGCAATAAAATGGCAAGTGGCCTGAGATAGTATGCTGTATTCCCCATGGCCTATATGTCATGCAAGTAATCCCGAAGTGCCCTGTCCCAGAGTAACTATCTGGGATGGCAGTCTGATAGCTGGCTGCCTCACTGGTGTTAAATGAGTAACAGTCAAACCTCTGACACTTATCATAAACACAACAGAGATGAGGAAGGAAGAAGTCACAGGAGCAAGCACTGCCTGTGCTTAGAAAATGTGAAAGCCATAAAACCAGTCAGGAAAAGGGCTAAGACTAAAGAGGAGAAGATGCACACACTGGGCCTACAAGAGGAAAGGGCCTAGAGCATCCTCTGCCTTCCAATTTCTAACTCCCACCCACCACAGGGACAATTCATTAGTGTTCTCCTGCAGCCATCCTGGGAAGGACAGGATTGGCACACTGCAGAACTACTTGTAAGAAAAGTACCAGCCTACACAGGCATGTGAACTTTGGGCAGATTGAATATTTATCATAGGCCTATTTTAACCAGAAGAGATTCAGTTATGTTTAACTATCAAGTTGACGGTTTCACTCCATTAACACAAAAGAGGTCTCTGTGCAAGAAAGAAAATCAGATACACAAAGCTTTCAGAATTCCTTTCATATCCACACAAGTTGTGTGTGTGTGTGTGTGTGTGTGTGTGTGTGTGTGTGTGTCTTATTTTTTTTCTAAATAAAGGAAACAGAAATGTATGTACCTACTAGATGCCATAGTGAATAGAAGAACAGATGTGATCATCCCTGGGAGCTACATGAGCCCCACACAGCTATTCAATGGTGGATTGCTGGTATATATATAAACTGAAAATAAGAAAAAAAACTTATGTTAAAAATTCTAAAGACTGGTTAATTATTACTTGATTGTAGAGAGTTCAGATTTTGCAACTTCAGAGCCAACATTACCCTAGGCTGACTTTAACTCCTTCATTAACCATTTGTTGTCCACTTCTGTTTTGAACTTAACATCCTTTTCACTATAAACGTTTTGAGATTGGTTTAATTTAGTAGACCCAAACTTCTACCAATACAAAACTGCGGCTGTCAAAAGGTAATATCTGAGACTCATAGCAGAGATTTCCCCACATGGCTGTAACCAATCTACCAAATATCCTTGCCAATGTTTTTGGAAAGTGCCTCATAACTTTCTTTTGCTACGTACTTATAAACACTTCATGAACTTGCTTCCACATTGAAATGCAGTATCTGGGGCAAATGGAATCCAAGTTCCCAAGCCATGACATTCAAATCTGACTCAAGAATAAACTCTTATTCTCCTTGAGGTAAGAGTTATGTTTTGCACTGGTATGTGCGGAGAGTATAGCCCTATAAAGTCACCTCCTACAGAGAGTCTGAGGGTGGAAGGCCCTGGCAAGGCCAGACAGGAAGCAAGGATATCCATATTCTGAGCTGAGTTGTGACTTCTGTATTACCATTGAAATACATTCACCCACTTTGTTGGCTGCATTATAGAATAAAATGCAGAATATGTTGTTTTTTTAAGGGGGTGTGGCATTAGAAACATTGTCACTCTTCCTAATTAAAATAACTATATATCTTTAACTCACCCTTTGATATTCCAAGGACAACTGAGCATATTGCTTGATTTGCACACTCCTGATTTCCATTTGAGTAGATCATTATTGCAATAAGTAGATGCAGATGCTTAAGTTAATTTTATTGTTAATGCTTCAGGGCATTTTTAGGGGAAAGTGCACAAAGCTTTTAAAAGTCCAATAAATTATATTGGGTCTTAATTTAGTTCATGTTCTACCTTCAAATGAGGAAGGCCACAAAAGTGCTCTTGAATTTAGATCCTGATTTTATCACCAATTTGGGTGAGTATTTGAATTACTAGAATGGGCAAGACACACTCTCAGAATGTTACTTATATGTTAACAATCCCTCATTAGCTGGATAAAGAATTACATCTTGACTAAAATTGGTAAGAAGCTTATAAACTATCTTATTATTCACAAATAATGACAACTTGGAGGCATACATTATGCCAGCCTCATGTCAACAGAAATGAATACTTTCTAGAATCATTCTATAAAAATGCTGATTACCCGCGGCACCCTCCAGCCACAGAATCTTGATGCAATTGTCGGCAAAAAATACCTTTGATTCAGTTAATTATGTATGATAACATCTGGGAGGGATTAAGTAAGTATTTTATAAAGAAAAACAAAATGGGGCATGATTAAATGTGCTTCCATAGGTTGTGGAATATTGATCGTTTGATTCAATTTATGCATTTCCAATCCAGGGTGACAGGCCTCACTAGGTTTCACTTCTCTACTCCAGACGTGTCTTGAAGTCAGAGCTGAAATTCCTTGTTTTAGATCTGTGTGCAAATCAGGCATACACAGAGGTACGCCTGTACACACAAACAAATACTCCCACCAACTAAGTTCTCTAAAGTTAGAGAAAGGTAAAGAATAAAATCTATCTGGGACTAGTAGGCCATTGTAACACTGATACACAGTCATCGCATGATGAAGAGTCTGAAAGGAGGGAAGAGTTCCTTCAATGTTTTTACTTTCATTTATTTACTTATTGCATGTGTGTGTGTGTGTGTGTGTGTGTGTGTGTCTTTTTGTGCACACAGGTTGATCACAGTGCATACATGCAAAGATCGAAGAACAACTTCAGGATTCAGTACTCGCCTTCTACCATGTAGGTCCTGGGAATCAAGGTTGGGTTAGTAAACTTGGTGACAAGTACATTTAACTGCTGCGCCATGTCAGTAGCAAGAGAAGAAGTTTGTAATGACATTTAATGATTGCATCTAGTTTTTAAAATGAGAATTGTGCTCCATAATAATTAACAACAAGAAGTGGCATAAACCCAGGGTTGAACAAATGATTGCCCTAGTAGAGTTACTTGTGCATAAGATGCCAATTACCTCTGTACACTGTAGTTGTCTGGCCACCATTGATGTTAGTATGACTTAGCAGCCAATCAGGAGGAAGAATCATTCCCTCATAGCCTCCCAGGTTTATGTACTTTTGTATTAGAGTTGTCTCAAGCAGTGCCATTTTTATTTCAGCTGCTTTCATCTTTCTTTCACAACCAGAATCGTGAATGATGTCACTTTTGTGGAGTGCCCATGTGGAAACAGGTCTTCCAACATATCCCATCACAGCAGTGCCAGAAATACTCTCAACTCTTTATACCCACAACTGACTCTTCCACATTAGTTGTCTACAATCTTCTCCATATATCTCCTCTGTTCCCAGAACAACTTTCTCACACTCCAAATCCACTTTTCTTATCATTGGTTTCCTCATAACATATTGCTACTCACCTTCCATTTCCCCCAAATGTAGGTGCCATCTTGAAACCCTCATCATCTTTCTCCTCTGGACCTACTTGCTCTTTGAAAAGAGATTTTGTGTGTGTGTATGTGTGTGTGTGTGTGAGTGTGTGTGTGTGTGAGTGTGTGTGTGTGTGTGTAAATCCACACAAGCATGTGAAAGTCAGAGAATAACGCTCCGTAGTTAAATCACTTTGTGGGATCCAGGGAAAGAATACAAGTCATCCACTCACAAGCACTTCTATCCTCCCAACCATCTTCCTGTCCTCAAAGGAATTAAAAACAAAATGTGCTCGTACTCATACAGAAACTTAAGCTTAAGTCACTCTCAGACACACTCTTTCAGTCATTCTTCTATAGAACAGTCTAGTCTTGGACCTGAGATCATCACTCAGCTCCCCATTCCCTGTCATAAGAGTGGCAAAGGAAAGGACTATTCTAACCTGGCCCCAGTTTTGGCTAGTCATCTGCTTCTTTGTAATCTGCAGACCTTGTCTGCATCCAACACTGATCAAATCATCCACAAATACCTATTGAGATGATCACTTCATTAAAGCCATGGGCTTTTCCACCTGTGTCCCAGTTCCCAAATAATAACTCAGAGGTTTATTATAATTAATAAGTACTTAGTCCATTACCCAGCCTGGTTTCTCAACTATTCCTTGACATCTTATCCCATTTACACTAGCATGAGTTCATCTGTCTGGCTTCCTCTTCTTGGCTTCTTACTTCCATCTTCTCTGCCTCCCAGTCCAAAAGTCCCCTCCTCCCACTTGACACTTTCCCAACCAGAAGTCCCACCTTCCACTCCTGCCTCAGCTTATTGCCCATTAGGTTTCTATCGACAAACGATCCTTCTATATAGTGCACAACAGATTATTCCTACACTTCTTTATATAAGGATTTTCAATACAATTCACAAATAAATTTGGTCTTTTACAATAAAAGTTATAATGCATAATTTCAATGTTTCCCTAACTGCTTTCTTCTCTTATATATTACATTCTGACCACTGTTTCCCCTCCTTCTCATCCCTCTGACTCCCCCAACCCCACTCCACCTCCCCTTGACAGGCATTTTTTTTTCAAAATATCTAGGAAAATTCCAGCTGCAGATGTTTATACTTGAATTGTTTTTCTTTAAGCCCAGGGAGCCTGTTTTTATTTTCTGCTGTATGGCAGCCCATATCTTCTAAAAGACATGTTTGTGGAAGGACTTTGGTAGCACCACTACTCTAGCAGAAATTCTAGTTCATATAGAAAACATGGTTCCTTTCATTGATAGCTAAGTTCTCAGAGATGTTCCATTTGCTGGCATTAACTAATCCATACAAGCAATCATGTAGGGTTTACTCTTGAGCTATTTCATCCACTATTTCCTGGGACACAGTAGCTGTACTAATAATATTCTTGAGCCTTCTGCCAAATTGAGTCAACCATCCCCCAATATTCAGTGTTGCCTTAATTTTGAACAAAGCAAGGAGATACACAACACAACTTTGATAATATAGAAAAATATTGACATTTATCAAATGTACTATCATCACCATTATTGGTTAATTAGCATGAAATCATTACTCTAAAACCAATGGGCATAAAGGAAACATTTGAAAACAATCTGTTTAGGCATCTCTCCAAAATAACTAATAGTTTAAAATGATTAAGTTATTGACAGCATTCATAACAGCTACAGACTTTCAAGCTCCGAAGCCTTCCCTACTGAAATACCTAAGCAAAAGCAGCTACCAATCAGAAGTCTGTTAGAATTTTCAGTCTTTTCTGGAAACAGGCTAAGCTATGCGTCTCTGACTACTCCTCCATTTCTATAACTCACAGATATTTTCATTACCAATGTTCTCCATTATTAAAGATCTCCATTATTAAAGGTCTGAAATTCAAAATTTCAGAGTTTTTATGAGGCAATTGCTATTTTCTATGGTTCCCCAAATCTGAGTTAGTCTGTTCATATTACTAAAACAAAATATCCAAATCTGGATAATTTGTAAACAGCAGAAATTTACTTTCCAAAATTCTGAACCCTGGCAAAGTCAAGATGAAAGTGCTGGTGGATTGAATGTTCTCTAGACATGCCCCCTTATTTCCAACATGGCAGATTCTTGCTGTACCCCACAAAGCAAAAGAAGTCCAACACTGCTTCTTCATGTGGTAGAAGAGATGAAAGACACAGGAAGGAATCTGAGGTCATATTTGTGGGGACAGAACCCTCAGGATTTAATTACTTCCCAAAGCCCCAGGCCTGAAGCCCATCACTTTGTCACTTATATCCCAATGTATGAATTTCAAAAGGACACACATTCAAGCCATACCAGCACTGGGTGTTAAACTACTTCATTCCAAACATGTCTCGAGATGGAGATATTTCAAAATACATAAATGCTTTTAAATTATCATTTCTTGTAGTTTTCCCTATAAGAGAGTTGTCCTATAGAAACAGTATGACTATAACTCTCCCTTCCCTGCCCACATAATATCCTGAAGTATGAAGGCTTACAGAGATGCAAATGTGTTCTATGTTGAATGATGTAGTGGGAAACATACTTCTTATGGTGGAGCTTTAGGCAGATCATCAAAATGAAGTCAACCAATTCTTTGTCCCAAGTCCCTTGTTATTGTTAGTTTGAATCTAGAAAGGTCATTAAAGTGTACTGTTTCAGCAAAGCTTGGTGGATTCTCCAACATAGTCTACTCATCTGCTGAGATCTTTTCCTCAGATGGCTAAAGAGAGCAACTCCAGGGAATAAACATATTCCTGAACTTTCCTTTCCTTTCCCAGGAGGCTAACACCATTAACCCAAAAGGGAAACAGTATTGTTGCATATTGCTTGTATACGTTCTAAGTGGAATCCTGTTAGCCATTCATAGAAATCAAGTAGCGTGTTGGTAATGTAGCTCGTTTATACCCCACCTGTGCAAGCTGTGGACTCAGCCCCTAGAACTAGAAGGAGTAATGCAAAGACATTAATTAGTGAATCTATTAAATATTGTATCAGCTCTTTTGCTTTATAGTTCTACTTCAATTGGTTTAGTTAATAATGTATGCTAATTTTTGCACAGTCTGATAATACAGGTGTTAATGAAAGTAAATCAAGTAGATAAAGCTTACAGGACACAGTGTTTTAGTTTGTTTCAGATCGTTTCCACAAAAGATGGCAGGTACAATCATAATCCAAGGTAACAAAAATAAAGAAACAGAACATGTTTCTCATTAATAGGAAAAAAAGCCTTTCTCATGTCTCTGGATCATATAGAAACATTATTTTTGGGTCATTTTATTAATAAGAGAGTATCATACTCAATAAGAAAAGTACTATCATATACAATTTAGGAAAACACCAAGGACAATTTTTAAAGGGAGAAACTTTACAAGCAACCCCAGCACTGAGATTACGAAGAGCCTGAAAATCTACACAGCTCTGGTTGAAATCCTGACTCTGTTGAGCAGTAAGTGTGTGTGCAATTATGAGAAAATTATACTAACCTCTATGTTCTACTGTATTCCCATGCAAAATGGAGTTACTGAGGAATTTTCAGAGGCCATTCATTTGGGTTTTTTGTTGTTGTTGTTTTTTGGGTTTTTTGCATTTTATTTTTTTTTAATTTTTTCTCAAATCATAATTAATTCACACAGGGGTATAAACACAGAAAGACAGGAAGTGGGGAGGGGAATGACACTGGAGTGTGGGAGCTCGGGGGAATACAGATATCTTCAGAACCAGGTATCGGCTGGGTGAAGGTTCAGGGGACAAGTCACCATGACTCTGCCTATGACTCGCTTGTCCCCATCTAAGCTGGTATTATCTGCCCAGACTACCTATTTACAAGGTCCATGACCACTCAGGCTTATAAATTTTCACATTGTTGTTTTGTCTGCATATATGTCTGTATGAGGGTCTCAGATCTCCTGAAACAAGATTTACAGACAATTGTCAGCTTTTGTGTGGGTACTGGGAATCAAACCCAGGTCCTCTGGAAAAGTAGCCAGTGTGTTTAACTGCTGAACCATCTCTCCAGCCCCAAGAAACCATTCTTAAGTAAAGAATCAAAACCTCTGTTGAAACCACTTTTTCTTCACTTGCTTGCTTTTGTCTGTAATATCCTAGAATGAGGCTTGGGGAAAAGCAGAGAGTCTAACGTAAACATTTTGTTTCTGAGTTTCTAAACTGATAAGTTAAGAGTATCCCACAGCAGCAATGCCTCTCTTGGTTTGAGCCTTTGGATAACACCAGGCATCCCTGGAGGAGGGCAATAAATGGTGTGGCAAGGCAAGAGCTGATAGCAGAGACCTTAGACTCCTAATATGCAAGTGTTGAGTCGCCTGTGGGAGACAGTAGCCTCCAGAGTTCCCTGGGAACTAAGTGACATAGTTACAACCCAAGCTTTATCAAAGATGCTGGTCTATCTGGATGGTATAAATCAGTTTATTTTCTGAGAACAGATTCACATGTTTGGAGACAGATACTCTAACTCAGGATTATAGAGGGAAAGACTCATCATTGGATAGTCTAATGTCTGGATCTCATTGTCCAGTGTCCACTTTTGGAAGCATTCTCAAACATAACACTTATTACATTACTTTTAAAGAAACACATTCTTAAAAGGAACTGCATTTGACTTGCATGCCTAGCATCTTCCAACATAAAATTGACATGTCTTTGAATTATTTACCTGTGTTCTCAGTTTCACAGTGATCTGAAGCTATTCACCCTGGGGATCCATCCTTAATATTATTCCTCATTACTGAAAAAGAAGTCCCCTGGGAGGAATAGCTGCCAGAAGACCTCAAAGTACCTGTCCCTCAGCCTGAAGGAGAGCAATAAACGGGATGGCAAGGCAAGAGCTGTTAGTAGAAACCTTAGGCTCCTAATATGCAAGTGTTTAGTCACCTGTTGGAGACAGTAGCCTCTAGAGTTCCCTGGGAACTAAGTTACATAGTTACAACACATACCATCAACACATGGTAGAGGATGTAATTTTTTTTTACATACTGACTAATTCTCACTGGTCTGTTGACTTTTTACAAAATATTATTGTTTGTACTGCTAGATATTCAGGGGTTTATTGTTAATAGTTGTGCTTTTTCTTATTTTGGAGGAAATAACTGGTATTCTTAGATCATTTTTTTAAAATCTGTCTCAGTTTTCTTGGAATGGCAGCATGTACCAGTTCTTGTGGCACTGGCGAGGTAAAGGATGAGCACTGTGAGTTCTACGCCAGCCTGGGATAGCTAAGAAGATCCTGCCTGTAAGGAAAGAAAATAACAAAAGCTTCTAAGACTGTGTATGAAAAGGTAACTATGGTGGTTTGAATACGCTTAGCCCACAGAGTGGCACTATTAGGAGGTGTGTCCTTGTTGGAGTAGGTGTGGCCTTGTTGGAATAGGTATGGGCAGTGAGACCCTTGTTCTAGCTGCCTGGAAGACAGTCTGCTCCTGACTTCCTTTGGATGAAGATGTAGAACTCTCAGCTCCTCCAGCACCATGCCTGCCTGGATGCTGCCATGTTTCCTGTCTTGATGACAATGAATTGAACCTCTGAACCTGTAAGCTAGCCTCAATTAAATGTTGTTCTTTATAAGAGTTACCTTGGTCATGGTGTCTCTTCACAGCAATGGAAACACTAGATGAGACAGTAACCATCTCTCCACAGTATATTTTGGTGTGTTTTGATAGTTTCAGATTTTTTATAAGTAATGCTTTAATAAACATGTATTTTTTAAAATTTCATTTGTATACTTGTTCCTTTATCTGAATATTTTCTTTCAATTTCTACTTTAAAATATATTTAACTTGCAGGAATTTCTAAAACATACTCATCTACACAATGCCAAAGAAATACAAAATATAAAATCATGTGGTATGTTATTTGGAAGTCTGTAATAATTAGTTTCTAGTTAACTCAAATAAATTTCCAGCTGAAAAAAAAAAGATGTCAAAAATGTAATTACACAACATGCAGTATAAGACATGTCCAATTTAATAAGACTTTTGTTCAAGTAAGATGATGACTTTATGTGACATTAATTTAAACTAGAATATGTTTCAAGCAGTAAACAATGCAAATACCATTTTTCTATGATGTCATAGATGAGATACTTTGCCAATGTATTTGGAGAAGAGGTCAAGTCCATAGAAAGCTCTTCATAAAACTGACATATTTACTTTTATGTCTCTTCTTATACTGTTCTGGTTGGTAGATTAAAATAAGCCTTATGCAATCCATCACCACAGGACTGTACTAGCAAGAAGAACCTGAAACTTGCTCATAGTCTGCTTCTTATTATACAGAGGCTGTCTTCTGAATTAGATCAAATGTAAGAGAAACTTATGGCCATATCCCCATCTGATATCTGTCATGGACACAATTGAAGAAAAGAACCAATCTGTAAGCATTTCTAAAAAGAAAATGCTTTAAACTTATCAAAATTTAAATTCGCTGTTCTTTGAGTAATGTTAAAGTCTATAACAAAGTTATAAAAACATCATCAACCATTTATCCAAAGATGGTGCAAGTATATTGTATGCAACCTAAAGACTATAATTGAACTTAAAAAGTTTATGTATGGTGCTAAGAAGAACTAAAATGGCAAGAAGAAATGATAATGCTTGTATTTGTCATTCCATGGTAAAAGTACAATTATAATAGTGAACCATTAAGAGTTCCAGAAAATACTAAATATAATCTCTGTGTAGAAAAGTGGCTCTTTCGCTTCCAAGCTTTATGAACACCCAAACACTTCTATTGATTCAGAAGTTTTAAATTTGGTCAGAAATAAAAAGCTGTTGCAGAACTCTATTCAAATATTTTGCATCTAGAAATATGCCAAAATCCTCCAGATTAAGACTTCAGTTATAAATCAGGACAGGATGACAAAAGTAAGGATAGTCCATGCCTACATATATATTTTTCCATAGGACAAGTATTGACAATCTAAAACATGTGCTTAACAAGATGCCTGACATTACAATTCCAAGGAACTTAAAATCTTCTATAAAAGTAACTTCTTATTGATACGATCATAAATCTGACCACTATAGTTTGTGAAGACATATAAGATTCATGAGATTAGGAGTTTTCCTTATTCTCTTTACATACTGCTCACTGCCCTCTCCCAGTCACCTCCTCCCACAGGCATTCCCCCATCTCCCCTCCCCTTCCCCTCTAAAGGGATTGGGGCTTCCCTGGATATCTTCCACCCCAGCACTTCAAGTCAGGAGATAAGTTCTAGGCAAAAATCTTTAAAAAGAATTTCAATATGCACTCTTCAGTAACTTACTAGAGATCCATTCGGATAACGTCATTGATGATGGAAATCATGATTTAGAACATCAGCACCTTATCTACCAGAGAAAACCTCCAACTAATTCTTTGGCCACAATAAGATTCAAAGTAATATTAAGAGGACTAAATATAAACAAAGTGAAGGGGGATCTTGATTGGCCTTTTACAATCTTTTGAAGATAATCTATAATTTATGAGGGCATTGGCTAAATTTGCTCCAGTTTT
Source organism: Grammomys surdaster (assembly GCF_004785775.1). Taxonomy (NCBI): domain Eukaryota; kingdom Metazoa; phylum Chordata; class Mammalia; order Rodentia; family Muridae; genus Grammomys; species Grammomys surdaster. The sequence continues at coordinate 3,549,980 of NW_021620876.1, forward strand.
CAGTTTTTGTGAACGCCAAGACTTTTTTGTATTTGCTTTGTGGTCAAACAGCACTAGAATATAAACCTATCTAGAAACAACAAATAACACCACAGTATAAAGCAATAGCGAAGATACAACAAACAAGAAAGCAAATATATACTACTTACTCTTAGGAACTCTTCAACCTAGCAAAACAAAGTATGGGCCAGCAAAAAGGCAAAATTTTTGGGAAAGTAGCCAAAGAAATGTCATTTGTCCTTAAAAACTGGGTCATAATTTATAGCAGAAAGGGCTGAGAATAAACAGGTAAGAGAAATACCATGAAAAATACTTCAGAGTGATACGGATATTTTCCCCATGAAAATCTGTGTATTTCAGTTGCCACATCTCAACAGATTTATAAGAAACAATGAAAGGAGAGAGAGAGAGAGAGAGAGAGAGAGAGAGAGAGAGAGAGAGAGAGAGAGAGAGAGAGAGAGAAGGAAGAAATCAAATACCATTTCACCAAATATTTGTCATGACTCAGGAAGACATAATGTTTTGGCTGATAGCTGAAGACTGGGATAAAAGAAACAGGCTGTTTAAGACACTATTTGGGAGTAGACTGGCCAGCTAAGCCTTATGTTGTGATTATACAGGAACAGATTCTTTTCTGTCATGTTAATTTATGTTTCAACAGGTAAGATTTAAGACTAAACCCAATTAATTTAGTGAGACTAAAAAGAACCTACAATTGATGGGAGCCACCAGATACTGAATAAAAACATTTACTTAAGGACAATAAGGCAAAAGGATTTTAAATTCCAGGACAGACTGGACTAAAAAGTGAGACCCTGTCTCAAAACTCTAAGCCTCCCCCCTCACACACACATACACACACACACACACACAGAGAGAGAGAGAGAGAGAGAGAGAGAGAGAGAGAGAGAGAGAGAGAGAGAGAGAGAGAAAGAATAGCTTCCTGATAGCCTGGCAGTTACCTTTTACTGTTCCCATACTGTGTCTGAAACTTATCCTTCAGGATTAGCATGTGGATATTTTTAATCATGATGAAGCAATACAAAACAGTAAATGCTCATTTACTGATCTCTGGTGACCAATTAACTAACATAATACAAATGTTTTCTCAGGTTAGAGCAAAAAGATACAACTCAAATTATAAGGGAAAAAAAATCAACAAATCATAATGTTTTAGTCAGGACCATAATACTTTTTGATCCAAATCTCAAATAATGACAAAAATGAAAATTTAGATTCAATGAACCAAATATTAAATATAGAATAAATTCAGCTATCTTCAGGTCTCCAAAGATAATTTATACTATGATATTTAAAGATCTAAGCCAATGATAAAAACAAGTGATTGTCCAGGAGGTAGAATTATTTAGGGTACCTTGGTACCAACTGAGCACAGCTGTAAAAGAAGAATACTGATGTTTCCAGTTTCCTCTAAACCTATTACGCCACTCAATATCACATCCTGGTGTGTTGTTTGCTTTTTTGATAGCCAAACAAGACAGACTGATTGATTGAGTCACTTTCAGGTATTCGTTCTTCCAACAAATATTTATTGAAGGATTCGTAATCTCAAGCACTGGGCTACAGGATTTTTCTCACATCACTTGATTGAAATTCCACCAGTATTCTCATGTTATAATGAGGATTAAGTCAGCTAATATTTACATGGTGTTTAAAAGAGTCCATGGCACATAGTAAGTGCTATATAAATACATGTTAAATAAATTATGCTGGAGTTGACTGTAATATGCTCTTTGTATAAGGTTGATTTAGAACTTCTTTTGCATAGAATTTTTATCAGCATAAGATATCACGTGCATCCTGAAACATTAGATGGGAACTGTGCATAAAAAACAGATATGAATATATGCCCATATTAAAATCACCTGCTAGTAAGTTTCCCTGGTAAAACAGCAATCTCATAGGACTGGCACAGAGGTCTATCTCATCTTTAAGCATTTATTTCTTATGTACTTATGAAATCCTAGACCAGATTCTAAGTTCTGTTTTAAATAAAATGACTCATTTACATGCCACATTATATTACTGTCTTTTCTTCTAGGTCTTTATCTAGGTCCAGGAGCCATTCTGACCTTCGATATCTGCCCTCATCCACTGTCCTAAATGAACCCATTGTATATAAAAACACCAGCAAGTTGCAGGTGGCATATAAGAGTTAATTACCATTCAAGGTGAGACACTGATTGATTCAGGACTAGAGCTGTGATGGGCCTCTTAAGAAATACAGCAAAGGAAGCCACTCATAAGAACATTAAAAGTGTGTCCCTTCCCTCAGCATCATATTTAAATCTGGAAAACAACAAATAACTTCTCTGTATTGAGGAGAAAAAAGACCCACCCCTGCCCACCCATATTCCAAGCAGACAGCAGGAAGGATCCCCTTCCTCTTACAGTTCATCTCCTGTGACTAAAACAGGAAAGGAGGGGAAAAGATACAGAGGCTTCATGACAATGCTTACAAACAGATCCTGCCAACTGTGGTGTCCTACTTAGCAGAACACTTCCAGGGCCTCTGACACTGGGTGAGAGCTACTGGAGTTAGAGTAGAAAAACAGAGAAACCTCAATATGTTTTCATGCAAATGCTCACAATAGATTCTGCAAGCCCGACGCCTGGGCCTTCTGCAGAGCTCAGCTAAGCCTTTCTATCAATCATGATGATCTAGTGCCCCCCTCTGGCCTCAGTGCAGCAATGTTCTTTAGCTCCATCAAGAAACTAAAGGATTTTTGAGCCAGAATGAAATCATCAGAAATCTACCTGCAAGAGAAACCTAGCTTTGTCTGAGCTTACAATAATTATTCTAATTCTCCAAGGCAAAGCAAAACTTGGCAGGCTGACTGCCTGCTCTTAGACTCAGTGTACTTAGGGGATGTAATTTTGCTTTATGTATTTTTAAACATTCCCCATGGAGATATAGTACTCGTCATCTCTTTACAGTTAAAATGAGTAACCTACCTATGCTCTATTCAGGAAAGTAAGGCAATTTACTCAGGAGACCCATTCTGTAAGACTCAAAAGACTTAGAACATTGTGCAGATAAAGTCTGTATCAGGAATGAAAGTTAAACAAGATTACCACCCATGATCACAAAACCATTATTTCAAGTTATTTGCTCACCCTTACCTAAGCTTCACATGCATTTAACTAAAGAGACACAAGCTGTTCACAGTTGCAGAAAGCTTCTGTTACTCTCCAGTGATTTCTTTCCACATCTAAAGTCCCTATCACTACAGTCCCTCTCTCTGATGTGACTTTTAAGGAGGCAATATTTTTGATCCTTATGACAGCATATACAAGGGTTCCTAGCTTGTATACTGAAAGAGTTGGGCAAGTAGACGTAACACGTTACTGAGAGACGTAGATGAAGTAGGGGAAATGGGCTCTGTAGCGTTTTTACAGCAACTCTAAGAATGTCAGCTCCTAAAAGACCAAGATGGCAAACTGAAGGTCAGAGCATGAAGAGCCAAAGAAGATGCTCATGGGTTTGAGGAAGGTGACAATGGAGAGGCTCTGGGAATGGCTTTCAGACATTAGTTTCAACTCTTAATACCATAGGTAACACAAGCAGACATGAGCCACATAGGAAAGTGTGTAAGACACCCTAGTTTCTCCTTTATAGTCCAACTTTCCTGAGTTCTGAAACTCAGGGTTCTCCTGGATTGGAATATGTAACTGATTCTAACTTTTCATTTTAACTTTTTATTGATTCTTTGTGAACTTCACATCATACATCCCAATCCCAGTCATCTCCCCATCCCTCGATATCTGCCTTCTCCTCATGCAACCTCTCCCTCAAAAGGAAACAAAAATAAAATAAAAGAAGAAGAAATAAAAACATCTCATCATGGAAGCTGTAGTGTGTCGTGGCATGTCATACAGTGTTATACTCTTTTTCTCAAAAGCTTTATTTGCAAATGTTCATTACAATGAGTCATTGATCTGGTAAGAGGCCTCTGGCTTCTACACACTATCAGTACTGGCTCCTCACTGGGAGTCCTCTTGGATATCCTGCTATTGCTCTGTGTCATTACTTTTGAGTGATAAAACAAAAATAAAGATAAAACCACCTCTAAGACAAATTTTAAAAAATCAACTTTGAGATTTAAAAATAAAAGCAAACCAAGGATATTGCTATTTTCAGATAACTTCAGAAGCAACTCGTGTCCAGTAAATATTTTTTTATCAGAGCTGAATGGGGAGAGGAAGAGCTCTAATAAGTTTATTGACTGTGAGGACTTGCATTACTGGTAACTCCCGTGGAAATCGTCTGTCTAGTCCTTCAGTGAAAAACCAGAATGCACAGAATGCTGAGGACACTATACATTATGAATATCAGAGCTTATAAGTCAAAGGCATCCTACTAAAACACTCTTATTGTCCATGAATATCATCTGTTGACCAATTTCTAGTAAAATTATCTAAGTAAGTGACAACTTGATAAGATAAATAGTCATTTCCAGTAGTGCAGAGAGGTGACATTGAGTCATGCACAAACATTTCCTTTGGCAGGTGAGATGAACTGGGTCAGAAATCAATTGTCACTGAAGTTAAGAACTGGAATTCTCTATCATGTCCCTTATCGTAGCATTGGTCAGAGTTGTTTGATGAATGTCTTTACTTCTCAGTATGGTCTAACACTGGATTTTTTTTTTCTCCCCAATGCCTGTCATGGTGTTTGACATAGAACAGAAGTTCTTGAATCTAGTTGAGTGTTCCTTTTAAGGCCATTTTGCTCTCTGGCTTCCTAGAACAGTAAACGCCTGTGAGTTCTGATCTTTCATAGTCAAATAATTTTAAATGAGTAAAAACAGGGCCTGGTATGACAAGCACTGTATTTTCATTGTGTCAAATCTAGTAATGCTGTCTTATTTTAAAGATAGGGAGTCTGGACCATGTCCCCAACAAGCTTATAATCAGTATCTGTTTTGAACTCTCCCAAAGAGACCCCAAAAATTTCTTTGTGAAATAATAAAGAAATATATATATATATATATATATATATATATATATATATATCAGTTTAAATAAGGAATCCCCATATAATTAATAAAAACATCCAAACCTCAATCTTAAGGCTTAACAATTATTTTAAAGCAATTTTCTAACCCATTCTAATGCAACTAAAGAAAATACAGGATTACAAGGTCCAACACCATTCCCCTGTAAAAGATACAGGTGAAAATTGGCACAGAAAAAATCGAATATGGGCCTAAAGAAATCTCTCAGTGGTTAAGAATACTTGACACTCTTGCAGAGGACCAAGGTTCAGTTCTTAGCAGCCTGCTAGCAGCTAACAACTGCCTTCAACTATAGTTCTAGTAGATCTGGTTCCCTTTTCTGGCCTTCTTGGGAACAAAGCACACATGTGGTACACATGCATGCATGTACTCACACATATATATAAAATTAAAGTACATACAAAATTAAATTAGAAGCAAAGGAAAGGAGGAGAGAGAGAGAGAGAAAGAGAGGGAGGGAGGGAGGAGGGAGGGAGGGGGAGGGAGGGAAGGAAGGAAGGAAGGAAGGAAGGAAGGAAGGAAGGAAGGAAGGAAGGAAGGAAGGAAAAAGCCCCTTACTGGACCACAGCAGAAATAATTTACTCATTTAGTCAGACAAGTGCTTTAAGTTTATCCTATTTCTATTCATATCAGTGACTCAGGACAGAGCTGCTCCAACATGTAGATTGAAAAGGACATTGTAGTCCTATCTGGAACAGTGATTCTCTTTCGATATCAGATCAATATGAAAGGACATAATAATGAATCGATGGCTTCAAGTAACCCATTCCCCTCCCTGGATCTTTTTAACCAGCAAGAAACTTAGCTCCCCTGTCTTATGAGTGAACAGAGGTGCACAGCCTTGAATTCTGAGTAGGCCTTAGAGCATCTCTAGAGATGTCTGTCTCACTCAATCACACATCTTTCCAAATGACCAATAGCCCCTCCGTGCAGGGCCCTGAATTTTCAATGGCATTTTCTTGACTATGACATGTGCTTCTGGGAGCACAGATATTCTCAGGAAGAATAACAACTATAAAATCATTTTTACTTGATTCTATTTTTTGGCTTCCTGCTCTTTCATGCTTGTGCCAAATCAGCCATTCATTGCCCCGTGTAGAGAAAAAAGACATCGGCAAGATTGATGGCTTCTCTGTCTCTCTGCCCTCCCTGTGCTAAATTAATAAGAAGAAAAGAAACTTTGGGTCATTAAAATTCCTCATGCAGCCACAGTTTCTTCCCACTCTCCACTTCACACATTTTACTGCCTACAAACAACTGTGGGCTTTAAGTTTCCAGTCTAAGTTCCTCGGGATCTCTAGTGAATCTGTCTGCGGCATGGTTGCTTTTCTTTCTTCGAACAATTTACACAGTTCCAGGGATACGACAAATCTCATTTGGGAGCTGCACACCATCACCTACACATTAACTTGTCACCTTGAGTAATAAAGTTCACAAACTCCACTTCATTTTTTTCCTTTCCCATGTTGCCTGATAATGTAAAAGTGTGTCACATCCCTTTGATTTGTAACTTGTGTGCTTGTGTCATACCCTTGCACAAACAGCACGATGAAATCAAGGAAGTTAGATGACAATTATTTTTTAATACTCAAGTCTATTTCCCCATAAATATTCATGTACATAAACATAAAAGTGTTAAATGGAATGAAATCTCCATAATTGTACAAATAGGAAACAGTCAAAGCATCCATTCTCCCAGTGGCGTAGGAATGTCTTGGCTGGTGCCTGTGTTTAAAAGCAGTGACCCCACAGAACATAGGTAGGTATGGCAATCTGAGAGTTTTGAATACTGACGAAGATATCAAAAAAGTGCCACATTGGTCTTACTTAATTGGAAAATTACTATCTGCTCTTGCAGAGCTTGCCTTCATTTGCATGACTTTTGTGATATGTAAACTGTATTTATTCCTGCACTTTAATAGTCTGTTTTCTGATGAATGAATCAGTACTCAGTGTTACAGGCACTTCACTAAACTTTAGGAAGGGGAAGAGCATGGTAACTGATAGCAGGTTTTGTATGAATTTTTGATGGGCAAATTTCTAGAGAAGTAATAGAATTTTCTGGGGAAGGACCATCAACCTCTCTCAGGACTATTCGCCCATATTAACCTTTGGGGAGAAATATTTAATAAACGGAATCACACAGATGTTTTCAAGGATACGATAAAATATCTGGGCCTTTGTGCTAAGATAAAACAATAAACGTTGAGTGGTTTTTGTTGTTTAATTGATTAATGATTGATTAACTGATTGGTTGGTTGGTTGGTTGGTTGGTTGGTTGACTGATTGATTTTCAGTCCTGTGGCCTGAACCCAGGACTTCACACATACTAGTCAAGCGCTCTACCACTGCATAATATTCTAAACCAGTAAATTTTCTGTGATACATAATCCAAGGGACACACAGACCTCTAAACTTCAGTAACCTGGATGGTTTCCATCAACTTCTGTTCTGAGGTTAGAAGTACGCCTGTTGTTATGCCACCAGTGCAGTGGGGGTAAAGAACAGGCTGGGGTGCAGCTACAATGAGAAAGAAGAGGTGTTCTCTTTTCATTAGAACTGCTGAATAGCGAGGGTAATTCAAGCAGGACATGGAGAGGAAAAGATTAGAGAACAGAAAACAAAATCAACGAAGCCTGAAGATTTGTTTGTTTGTTTGTTTGTTTGTTTGTAGCAGGAACAAGGACATAAAAGACTTTTGTCTATAGAAGTGCCTCATACTTTAACACCCATGAACTTATGATGAATTACATCTGTAATTTCCTTAATAATGTCAACAGCAACGGACTGTAGATAAGTGAAACCATGGATGACAAAGGCAAAACTCAGGTGGCACTCTGGGATTTGCATTGAAATTTTTTCTCAAAATTCCTAAAGAAGACAGCTTCCAGTTCACTAGTTAACTATATACATTACTGCATTTATTGTTAACAGACAGAAGGGAGGAAGAGTATTGCCACTGGCCTGCAAGATGACCCAGGGGGTAAGGTATTTGCCACAAAACCCTAACAACCTAAGTTCAACTCATGGAAAGATAGAAGGAAAGAACAGACGTCCCCGAGTTTACTCTGACTTCCACAAATGTGCCAGTGCACACACATGGACCTGAATCCACACATTCACACACATGCACACATACACTCACACAGAGACAGAGACAGACAGAGAGAGAGAGAGAGAGAGAGAGAGAGAGAGAGAGAGAGAGAGAAG
>NW_021620876.1:3558628-3608960 GCF_004785775.1 Grammomys surdaster
AGGGAGGGAGGGAGGAAATGAAGGAAGATAAAAAGAAGAAAGGAAGAAAGAAAGAGGAGTACATTTATGAGTCAAATATATTAAGAGTAATGGATTGAACACATATATCTATTTCTTTCTATTCTATAAGCATGCCTCCCATTTTTTTTAAATTAGGAATGATAAAACACAAGCCAGAAAGGGAAACACATAGGCTACAATACCGCAGGTGTTTGGAGTTTCGATAGGTTTTTTAAAAAGAGAAAAGAGAACTAGAGAGATGGCTCAGTGGTTGAAAGCACTGATTGCTCTTCTAGAGGTCCTGAATTCAATTCCCAGCAACCATACAATGGCTTACAACCATCTGTAATGGAATCTGACGCTCTCTTCTGGTGTTTGAGAAGAGCGATTGAATACTCACATTCAGAAAAATAAAATCTTTAAAAAAAATAGAAAACAGAAGTGGGATTAACAGCCGTCTTAAAATATGAAAAAGTTATGAGTGTCCTGCAAAGGAAGATGCCACTAACCCATACCCAGGTCCTCATGGACTCTGGAAAGACAAAGAGCTGAAGTGTGAGAACAGAAAAGAGAAAGAACAATAGTAATAGAGGAGTTGGCTGAACAGCTAAAACCAAGGGCACTGACTGAGGCTGTGTTAAGGTTGAGCACTCTAAGCCTTTCCTCATGACCCCAATGCAGCTTGGAGGTTCTCTTCTCTTCCCTCACCATTCTCCCATTCCTGACAAACAAGATGTTTACTTTCTGGAGAACTTGCATGTAAACAACCCAGAAGACTTAGAATTATACAACAGACTTGAGGAGGGGAGATACAAGGGTGGAGAAATTGAATTCAGAACAGAACTGCCTGACAAATTCCAAAGAACAGTAGCTCCCAGCTGTCTCCCTCCACTCCCCTTACATAGAACAGAGGGACATAGATTCCATCATAGAACAGAATGTTAAGAGAATTCTTCTCCAGAAACCATCAAATACTGCCAAAGAAAACACACTCCAAAACACTGAGTGCTCCTGGAGAAAACTGTATCCCTTCAGCTTGTCCTTCAGGAAGTCTCTTTTGCAAAACCCCAAGGCTTGGTAATTATAAGGAGAAGAATATAAGTTTCTCACAGTTCTGGAAGCCTGGAATCACTGGGAGTGGTAGGTTTGGCTATGTGACTAGAGCAGGTCTCTACTTTTAAGAGAGTGTGTTATTGCAGCATCTTCTGAAGGAAAACAGGCCTGTGCTCTCACATGCTGGACCGTGAAGGATCAAGAGAACCATTTGATGCATGAAGCCTTTCTATAGGGACTTAGATCTTGCAGATGAAAGAAAGAGGAGAGCTTGTGACCTAATCACCCCCACAAGTCCTACTACTTAAACCCATCACATTGGCGACAGCTGGAGAGGACATGTTCAACCTGGAAAAGTCATTAGCAGAAAACAAAGAGCCCCTGGGTTCTTAGCTTCCAATAGACTTTCCATTGTCTCACTCTTAAGTATAAATAAGCAGACAAGTGTGACAAGTGTGTGAGAAAATTCTCTACTAGAAATAGTAATAAAAAAAAGAAATGTAGAAGAAATCAATGTCATGCAGAGTGTGAAAGCACATTTAAATATTATTAGCATTCTGATAAATGAGATTATGTCAATAAAAAATAGGATTTATTGTGAAGGAACAATGGGTGATGGAAATTTCTTAAAAATTAAAATCAGAGCAGATAAAAAAATCACTGAAAGAAAATGAGATTGAGATTTTGTGTTTCAAATATCATGCCTTCTTTGGGTTGTGTTTGGCTGCTAACAGATTAAATACTTCAGCTCTAGTTATCTCTAACAACTAAACATTCTGTACTTTTTTGGGTGGGGAATTCTGATCCTTAGATTATACACTGTGATTTGTTCTCTAGTCCAGAGGCATTCCTGCCCCTGAAATTCTTAGGAAAACATTCTGTACTTAATTCTATGTGCCTGCCTTGCCATTTGGATTATAAAGTTTTGGCAAGCAAAACTCAAACTTCTTTGCTTTAGACATCGTTTTCATAGCATTGAGACTTATAAAATATTTTAAGAAATCCTGTTGGAAAAGCTGTTTAAATCTCCCAAACATCTCTAAATTTTTTAAGATAGAAAAAACATGGAGGAGATGTTCACATGTTAAACGTATTAAATGGAATCTACTATAATAGTAAGCAATGAATCACTATGTCTTGAGTTAAATAACGATAGTAAGTGAAGTGAAGAAGACATCTCATTACAAAGGTAATGAGATGTCTAGTCTACTCACTGAAATGGTAGTCATGCTCATTGAATGTTAAGATAGATGTTCTGGGTTTTTCTAGTACTGCACAGCAAACAGCAATCAGTGACCAGTCGTGTGCTAAACGCCAAATGTGTTTGAAATGAGGAACTTTGTGGAGGAACAAAACAGAACATCTCTCCTCGGAAAGCACAAAGTATGGCAAGATCAGACTACAATCAAATGTAGTCTGTCCTATCTTCTGAGGCATACTCAAGGGTACATGTTTCAGGCTGGGTGGTGCTGGTGGCACATGCCTTTAATCTAATCAGAGGTAGTTGAATGTCTATGAGTTTGAGGCCAACTTGGTCTATAGAACAAGGAAGTTCCAGGATGGTCAGAGCCACACAGAGACCCTGTCTGGGCAAACAAAAAGAAACAACAATAATGATCAATAAATAAATAAGTAAATAAATAACCTAAGGGAGGAAGTGAATTGGTTAGAGGGCTACAATATTAATTTCTGAAGAAAAATGACAACTTTGACATTAGATACATTGAGGAGATTTGAGCATGTAACACAAAACACTTACATATGAAGGAATCATTACTATTCTTATGTCTCTAACTTAATAATTCAATGGACAGAACTCTCACTCATCAAGAATGAAGATACAAAACCAAAACCAGGCTGTAAACAGAGTTGAGTGAGTGGAAGATGATATAGGTATCGACAGATTATCCTAACTGTAATAGAAAGTGAGTAATTCTAATAGAGTTTCTTGTGCCCAGGGTTGAGTGGTAAAGGTGAAACCAAATATTTCTAGTCATTAATATCAAGTTCTAAAGTGAGAAGACGATGATACTAACTGATAATTAAATGATACATAGAGAAAGAAGAGCCCAAAGTTACAGCTAAAAGGCCCCTTTGAAAAAGAAAATCTCCCAGCCTCCCCCAACAGCCAAAGAACAAGGGCAGGGAAGGGTTTCAAGAAAGAAATGGTCTGTGTATTAGTTAGGGCTTGTCCTGGTTATGTTTCTGTTTTAGTCATAAAACACCATGACCAAAAGCAACTTAAATGGAAAGGGTTTATTTCAGCATACAGTTAATAGTCCACCATGAAGGACAGTAGAATATGAACCCAAAAGAAGGAACCAGAGCCCACGGAGGAATTCTATTACTGGCTTGTTCCCCCATGACTTGCTCAGTGTGCTTTCTTATACTATACAGGACCACTTGCCTGGTGAAGGGGGGCCATATCCCACAGTGGACTGGATCCCTCCATATTATTCATTAAGAAAATGCCTGGGGCTACAGACTTGACTCAGTGGTCAAGAGAACATATTGCTATTGCAAAGGACCTGGGTTCGGTTCCCAGAACCCACATGGTGAATCACAACAATTCTTAATTTTAATTCCAGAGATCTGCTGGCCTCTTATGGTCTCCAAGTATACCAGGCACACGCATAGTATGCATATATATACAGAAATCGAAGTCACATAATTTTTTTAAATCTTTATTTTTTAAAAAAAACCTGTTCTTCGTTCTTGCCTACAGGAAGTCTAATGGAAGTGTTTTCTCCATTGGTGTTTCTATTTCCAGATAACTCTAACTTGTACTAAGTTGAAAACAAAACAGTGTCCTCCAGAAAAATAGAATGATAGGCAGAGATGTGGTTGGTGTATGGTTAATGGTTTTCTGAGAGTATAGGAGCTGATGAGTTCCGCAGTAGATCATCCCCATGTTGCTGACCTTATAAAGTCATGATATAACTCTAATGTAAGATGAAAGACCTAAGAATCAAAAGGGGCACCCGAGTAAGTCTTAGTACAAGGACACAGGTCAACCAAGTTCAGTCGGCCAAAATCAATTTCTGCCTTTTTCTACCTTTTCATTCTATCCAGACTCAGTGGATTTTGTGATACACATTCACTCTGAGGAAGGGAATTCACTTAAGTCAGTCTCCAGATCAGACACTAATCTCATGCTGAAGAACACAAATCAATTTCCCCAAGTGATTTGGTCAGCTAATGTTTCTTAGTAATTGTACAGTACAACAAACTCCTTGAAGTGCTCATCATAAACCAAACTGGAACTACAAGAACTAAAATTACCATGTTTTCTAAAGATTAAAGAGATTCAAGCATCAAATGGTTTTGTTTCAAAGTCAACAATTGTGAAGTAGTCGCCCTCCTAAAACAAAGGCTTGCATTACAGAGCAAAGTTTCTGTTCTGTCTTCCCCTCCTAAGCCAGGACACTTCTTAGGGCATCCCCCATTTCTAGACTCAGTTTCCATCTTCCTTAAACTTGTAAACTGGATGGACTTTCCTGAACTGCACCTTGGTACTGTACCTTTTAAGAACACAAATACCTCAAAGTCACATTGAATAGACTTTTTGTCCAGGTGGTAGTCAGAAACGTGAGAGTAATTACAAACTGAAGTAAAATGGACAATGTTCACAATGCCAACATTTTAAAGTTAGGACTTTTCCTTGCATGAATAGGTCTTTGTGGGGTACTGCTGATGTAGCTAAGCACTTGCTCAAGGCCTTGAAAAGGTCCCTACCATGACTAAATTCAAAAAATTTAATATCTTTCTTAAATATATGCTCTAAATTGTATAAGCCTCAGGCACTAAAACATTTCAATCTACCTCTAAATATAGTATTAGTATAGATATAAGTCTTTCTTGGTAATTTCAGCACAGACAAGGAAAAAATAAAGTTGGTTTTTCATTCTGAGTGATTCTTGTCAAAAAGAACAAATGTTTCTACACTGACCTTATACTAAAGATGCCCTTAACTCTTTTCCTTCAAGCTTGCCATTTTCCAAAGATACACCAGGAAGTAAGGTGATCAAATCAACATGCTAAGTCCTAGAAGATTAAAATAATATAAAGTACTAGTTGCCATGGAAACCAGTACACCATAAAGCATTTCATGCACAAGCACACAGAGAAATACTTAATTTATGTGACTTTTAATGCAACTGTTGGGTACATTTCCTCTTATTAGCTCCACACCCTCACCTACTCTTTAAGGTTGGCCTTCAGGAATGTAATTCAGTAACATCATCCACTGAGGTCAAGGGGCTACCACAGGTATACACTAGCAACGGTTTTAAAGAAATTACTAGAACTGAATTCCCTCAGGGAAATCAATGTCTGTGCTTGTGGACAAAGCCTTGGGACAGGCATTCAAAACACTGGGAAGCAGCTTCCTGAGTGTCTAATGAGTATTTTGGTTTCTTCTTCCAGAAAAAAAATACACATTTTCATTCTTTTGCATATGATTTCAGAATGTTCTTGGAAATCCATACTTGGCCCTGAAATTTGAGTAATCTCTAATCTTATGGACATCACAATACATTATATGGTATGCTGTATTCATCAGTCATAATGAAGTGATAGCTAACAGCCCGTTACATAAACTGCCCCTTATTGAAGATGAAAGGAATTCTTTCCTTCTAAAGAAGTACCATACAGTTCACAAGCTGACACACACTTATTAGGCATAGCCTACACTTTCAGTTTCACTATTGAGTAATATCTATTTTGTTTTTAACTCTATGAGATTAGTTCCATAAGCTAAGTATGTCAAAAAAAAGTAATTAGAACATCTTGGGTTGACACGAGCCTGGAACCCCGAAACTGCAGGTGTTTGGCCATGGCCCCAGAACCCAGGGCTCTGACATTCGGTCTCATCTCCATTTAACCTATACCATCAGTCACATAAGACACAGGTAGAGGGCATGACTAACAGGCCTCTGCCTCGAGAGATCTACATATTAATAAGGCCAGGGGCCTAAATAATTAAGTTATTCCTCCCTGGTCCCACCTCCTTCCCACCCTTTATATAAGCCAGCTTCCCCCAGACACTTGGGGGCATGCATTCACATCCAGATCCAACCACCATCATGGACAATAAAGCTTTCATTTTGAACTCCATGTGTCTTCTGGGCCGGGGACTTTCTCCTGTATGTGAGAACCTGCCCGCTGTGGTCTGCTGGCTGCCTGCACTGCCGTTTCCCCACGGGCCACCTCCTCTACTGCTCTGAGCCTCCACCCTTGCATGAGTTGTTCCCACATCCTGGCATGGGAAGCTTAAAGAAATCTCAAATGCATACTGGCTGGGTGACTCGAGAGGATGAAGGCTTGCTTAAAACCCAGTCTTTCTCAACACATCTCCAGACATCTGTGCATGGTGAAATCCATCATGATGGTTTTGTGAATGTTGGCAGTGATAAAAGAAACAATTAGTGGCACTATGAACCAAACAAATTAAGTCTATTGTCAAGACTTCAATGACCCCCTCACTGGTCTTTCAATCACCTCCCTAATGTCATGAATGAGCACTGAAGGACCCATATCCTGGAATTACCCAGTGTTCTAACAGGAAGCCTCTGAAAAGGCTTCTCCTTAGTCACAAGAATGCCACAAATGCCACTCTAGCAATTCCTTGGTTTCCATCCCTGTAGCACCCAGGAGATTGAGAAGTGACTCCCAAAATGCACCATTCCACAAGCTCTCATCATCTTTATGCATCACAGAGATATGTAACAAAAACAGGGCGTGGGTGGCCCTTCGAGCTGTGATTTTACATCTACAGTCTTTAACATCAGGAGACTTGTTTGGGGTGTTCTGGAGACTCTGTTATCTTTGGGACAGACTAAGATTAAAGAATGTTCACTGTTGCGCTTTGTATTTATGACTTTACACTCTGCAGTTCATCTTGATGAAGTGAAGATTCCTTCCATTATTAAAATGTGTTTTCCAGGAGGGAAATGTAATTATTCTTTGAGCTTATACACTCACATTTATCTTTATATAAATGAGTACAAACAGCATATTAGTAGCTTCCAAGCAGAACGTCTTCTCCTTCAAAAATACTCTCAAAGCCATTGAAAAGAGAACACCAGAGGCAAAGAATAAAATGTCATAACCACTTGAAGTGAAGAAGAAGAAATGCTCTTTGGCAAAAGAGTACTGAAACCATCCCCCCCCAATATAACAAGAAAAATAAACTTTGTAGGAAAAAATCTAATGTGAAGTAATAGACCTTAGGTAGGAATAATCTTGGCATAGTACACTCAAGGTATGACTGAGAGCCACAGTCGAGACTCTACTGCATTGTTCAAATTGTGTGGGCATGTTCAATGTGTCATGTGATAGCATGGGGGCAGTTGCTGGCATTTCACAAATAAAAGCCAGGGGTGCTAAGTATCTAGTGTTATTCAAAACACTCCCACTCCAAGATGGAATTTTTCAGGCCCAAACACAAACATCCCCTTTGAGTAACCCTGACAACAAGTTGAATGAATGAGAAACTAACAGACTGCAGATCCAGAAACACATTAGACAGGGTTCTGGGGCTGCAGGGAGAATTCAGATTGTTATTAGCATGTGGCAGGCATCACTAAATGACTTTTAAGCAAAGAAGTATTTTCCTAAGTCCTAGGGATGGGGAGTAGGATGTCTTCACAGAGCATTGTGATCTACTTGGGAGTCCTGATTCCTGGAGGGTCCCTTACACACTTGCCCTAAATTAGGCTCTCTGAAATTGCCACTCAGATCTCCAGTGACTACAGTGGAAACTGGAGAACTCAGCTGCTTCCTTACTCTCTTCTTCACTTTCATATGCCATCATGCCCCTAGTCTCTGGGGCTAGTTCTAACTCTTTCAAGAACGTTTCGTGAGTCAGCACAATTCACAAGTGAAGTGAGATCAAGTGAAGCTTCCTGCATTTCCTTGTCTGAAATGTCTCATCCATCCTAACGCTTAGTCACTAGCTGCTAGGTCTCAGGCTGTGACTTTTATTCAAGTGATCACTTCTACCCACACTGAGGGTGTGCAACTGGTAATTGTCCACAGTCCTATTCTACTTATCCTGGATCCTATTTGGTTTCTACCCATACTTTCAGCATCCTACCTACCCCTCAACTCTAAGCCCTCAACAAGTATCCCATTGCTTCCAGGCAGGCTTTCCTAATGCCACCCTGTGCTACCTGGCTACACACCCAACCCTCACTTTGTCATTAGACATGTCTGTATTCATGCTGTGCTCATCTGATGAGTCACCAGAAGGAAGACAGGCTATTGTATCAAGAGGAGTGATTTGAGACCCAAAGATGAGTAGGAATTCTGATACAATAGTTTGCTAGCTGTGGAAATTGTTTCCAGTCTCTTACACCATAGCCTTCAGTTCACAATGTAGTCATGACAACAGTGATGCTGCTGAAGATGATGAGGGTGATGATGATGATGATGAGGAGGAGATTATTTGATTCAGAACTCTGTGATAAGCAATGAGCAGAATGTAGACATTAGAAAAATAGCTATCATTTTATAATTGGCAAATGCCTAATAATGGCAAATGCTGTGTGGCAGGAAACTTGGGACAGTGTCAGTTCAAAATTAGAATGTAAAAGAAGCCAGTTGGCAGAACAGAGCTGCAGCAGTCACCACCTCTACCCCACCCAACCCCTCCAACACAAACACACACACACACACACACACACACCCCAACACCACCACCAAACCAAAACTGACTGACAGGTAACAGTAAAGCATTTAGTGTACAATTGCCAGAGAAAGTCAAGGGTTGGCAAACACCCAAAACGCAGTGGTTCTCAACCTGTGGGACCCGACACCCTGGAAACTGTATATGAGATATTTACATTGCAGTTCATAACTAGCAAAATTACAGTCCTGATGTAGCAACGAAATAATTTTATGGTTAGGGGTCACCACAACTTGAGGTGCTGTATTCAAAGGTTGCTGCATTAAGGAAGGTTGAGAACTACTGCTTTAAAGCCTCACACTCCTCACACACAGCGTCACTGACCATTTAACTTTCCTCTCCGCTTCCCAACCCCTTTGGTAGTGTACTATTTCTTAACAAATCGTTCTGGTTTTTTTCCCTACTCCTATCCAACTCATCACTCCAGGGACATAAGCACCCGGAAATCCTGTTGCATGCACCCAGACCCTGCTATCTGCCTATAACACTTATACTTATCACCAAACATGCGAGTCTATGACTTCACCAACCCGCTTCTGAAACCTCTGCTCCACTCCTGTGTGTGCCTGTGTGTGCACTCTGGGCCTCTGTCATCAAAGGAATGGGCTTCAGGCCAGGATTCTGAACCAAGTCCAGCGACTAAATTAATCAAGGAACAAAAGACTGTGGCCCAGGAAAGGGTGGGTGTAGAGAATGAAGCAGAGGCTCCGAAGCATTCTTGGAATGCTAACAAGGTAGAGTAATAGGGGAGAGGGGGCTGAATGGAGAAGTGAGACAGGAGAGAATAGTAAGAGTGGGAAGGTTGAACAAAGCCAGTCTTATCCTCGGTTATCCGGGCAGCGCTGGGGCTGCCCTCCATGGGAAGCCCTTGCTTCAATTTCTACATTTGCTTTGGCTATAGGGGTCTCTCCCGGTGGGCTACAGGAAATTTCATAAATCACCCTCCCAGCCCTCTCCCTCCTGTGATCTTAACTGGTGTGGAGGAAGGAAAGAGACTCGATAAAATTAGTTCCACTCTACACCACAGCTGCTTTTCTTCATAGAGATTTACTTTTGACAAGTAATTTTTGTTGCTTCCAATTGCTCTGGGCTTTAGCTAGGGGTGCCGGGGGAGGAAAGAACTGAAGAAGGGATTGTTTGGGAGTGTCCTGATGTAGCTTGTGGTAACAGGTGGCCCAGAGAACTGCTGACTTGAAGCTATGCCACAGCTGAGCTGAAGGGCTTGACTAATGCTGACACCTGACAGCTTGGACGAGGAGTAGCTCAGGTACTCCCAGGGAACAGCTGTCTACTTTTTAATTAGGTGAAGAAATGGCAACAAATTTGAAAAACATAAGGCAGAACAGAAAGGAATGATTTACTTCTGTCCCATGTTATTATTATAAACAGTTTGCAAAAACACACTGACCGAATCACTTTTCTCTCTGGAAGCTTTGCTTCAATGCAGCTGGCTGGCCAGTGCTTCTCACAATCTAGGGTTCACCCAGGTCACCTGGGGATGCAGGAAAGGTCCAGATTCTGATGTGGAACGTTTGTGGTGAGCTGAGACGCAGCATAGCAAGCTCCAAGTGACACAAATTCTACGGTGCCAGGAGGAAACAGAACAGCAAGACTGTCAACCACGTGGCACTTCGAAACGCAGGCACTGTACAAACAGTGTCAAGCCGTCAACCGACAGAAATGTTCTATTAGTGGGGGATGAAAGAAAACTACATGCTGATGGGATTTTAAAAGAAATTGAATGACTAAAGAAGTCATTAATATTAATGATTTTAAATTACTCTTGTGACCTCTCAGACTTCTGATCATACACCACGGGCTTAAAAGTACCCATTACAATTATATCATAAATGACTCCGTGTATGAATATTTCAATTTCTGAGACATTTAACTACAGCAAGGTTTTTTTTTTCTTATTCCTTCAACCAACAGGAAAAAAAAAGAGAGAGTCTTTAAATTATTAAATCCTGCAATTTACTCGCAAAGTTGAAGAAAGGCTCTCCCTCCTCCTCTGGTAAAATGTTTAATTCAGTGGCATTATAAGTCAGGAGAAATTAAAGCAAAAGAAAAAAATCATGGAAATGCATTGCACAGAGAAAATGGGATGCAAGGGGGAAAAGCAAGGCTAATTCATCCTGTGTGCCATAACTGATAGAAAAGATGTTCAAGAATACTAAACTGCTGTTTTCTATGCTCCTCATAGCAATTCCAACATCACTTGTACAGAGGAGAAAGTGAAAAGGAGGAACCCTGGGAGCCTGACCCTGGAAAGTCTAAGAGAGGAAGAAAGGGGTAATAGCAGACACTGCCCTGTTCTTCCCTTCAGCTAACATGCAAAAGGGCATGTAAAAAGATGGCCCAAAAGCATGCTCCCATTTCTGGCCCCGTTTCTAACCAATGATTTTAAAAGGTGTCACCACCAGCCTAGGGGTAGAAGGGTAGAGGGGAGAAATGTTTTGGAATGGTGTCAGTCACAGACAGAAGGCTCTAGCCTTTTTGGGTACCCGCAGCTTCTCAGAAGCAGGGACAATAAGTAGACATTCCCATGCACACTATGGTTTGACACTGCTGTTAGCAAGAGAAATACCTACTGTAGAGGAGAAATAGCACAGACACTAGAGGCTGTGGCCAAGGCCAGGGTTGGCATCAAATCCTTTGTGGGTGGATTTGGCAGAGACTCATAGGGTCAAAAACCAGGAAAGCCTGGGTCTTCGGGAAGATTTTTTTGGTGGGAATGAACAGGTCTCCATTTGACCTGAGCAGACAGAGTGAGAAATTAGCGACCGAAGAAGAGACTTTAGTACCAGGACCTGCCTGCGGCCTCTGGAGCCTGCACATAATAAACTGCTGTGACTCTAAGAGCTTCTGTAAGTGTGATTCAGTCATTACTAAACTAGAGTATTTTATTTCCCCTTTCAACAATAAGATAGATGGTGATTCGCAAAAAAAAAAAAAAGAGTCAAATCTTTCAGAGAAAATGACGCTTTAAGTATCAGAGTTTCAGATCTAAATATACCCAAATTCATATTTAAATATAAATTTACAATCCCTGTGTTGAGTTGTTTTATTTATACAGTAGCATAAATGTCTAATTTCATCTTTCTGTATATGGATATCCATTTTTCTAAAGTCCTTTATTAAAAAAAAATACAATCATTTTCACATTGTGTGCTTTTCAAAGATTTATTGGCTGTACTGTGTGAATTTATTTCTCCCTGTCTGTTCTTAGGTCATGCTGTTTTGATCACTATAGTTCTGTAACATATTTTTATGTCCTGATGTAATGGTTTCAGTTTTGTTCTTTCTTTGATGAAGATTGCACTAGTATTTTTTTTTTGAAGTTTCACACAAGTGTGTTTTTCTTTTATTTTTATGAAGAATGCTCTTTCTCTTACAATGGGAATTGTTTTGAATCTATAGATGTTTTATATAGAAAAGTTAAGAGGAACATATTCACAAGCAAAAAAACATCATGACCAAAGGATAGTACATTCTAAATAAGTTGTCAAAGGCGTAGGTTACAAAAGCAAAAATAAAAAGAATAAAATTATATCAGTTAAAAATTGTACAATCGAAGAAACAATCAGCAGACTAAAGAAACAGCCTATGGAATGGGAGAAAATACATGCAAATCAAACATTGTATGTGGGATTAACAGCCATAACATAATATTTTAAACTACTTAATAAAAAATAAATCAAAAGACTTTACTAATAAAGATATGAGTGGATTTTTTATACATGAATGAATGAATAAATTAATGTATGAATGAATGAATGAATAAATAAATAAATAAACAGATACTAAATAAATAAATAAATAAATAAATAGATAGTTACGTGTTTTCCTCTGACCTCCATGTGCTAGGTGCCATGTCATGTGTGCTGGTTAGTTTTTTTGTCAAATTGACAAAAGTTAGTGTTGTCAGGGAAGAGTGACTCTAAACTGAGAAAATGCCTCTATCAGATTGGCCTGTAGGCAAGCCTGAAGTATATTGTCTTGATTTATGACTGATGTGAGAAATTCAAATCCACTGTGGGCAATGGCCCAACCCTTAGCAGGTAGCACTGAATTATACTTAAAAGCAAGCTGAAGCATCTACTGAGAGCCAGCTGGTAACCAGCATTCCACCATGGTGTCTTCTTCAGTCCCTGCCTCCAAGTTCTTGCTCTGCTTGGGAACTTGCCTGACTTCCCTTGACGATGGATTGAGATATGAAGGTCCAAGTTAAATAAACGCCTTCTCTCCCAAGTTGTTTTTGGTCATGGTCTTTACATAGCAATGGAAACCACATTAAGACAGCATGCATGTACCCACATTCAGGCACATGACCATAGCCTGTACAGACAGAGGTGTGTTAAGTAAAGGTGAGCATGTGGAGGTATCACTGTTGGTGTTATAAATTAGCATATCCATTTTAAGACTTTAAGATTAAGAACGTCTTACAATGTTTTCTGATCATATTCACCCCACCCCTCTAAGATCTAGCCCTATGTCCCTCTTCCCCCTGACATCATGCCCTCTTTTTAAATTTTCATTTAGTAACCCATCTATTTGAATTCTTGCTACCCATATTGAAGTATAGTCAACTACCAAGAAACACATCCTTAAAGAAAACTGACTCTCCCAGAAGCCATCAATTGTCCCTAACCTTGAATTTAGGAATGAAGGCTCATGAACTCCTGCCCACTCCATTCCAGAATGTTGACTGACTTGATCTTGTGTATGTCTCGTGAAGGCAACACAGAGGCTTCACTGTCATGAGTGCAGTGGTCCTATGTCAGGAAGACACTGCTCTGTTCGAGTCCTGTCCGGCTCCTGGCTCTTCCAATTTGTTTCACTGTCTTATGAGATGGTTCATTAGCCTTGGATAAGGAGTGTGATATAGGTGTCCCAATCATGACTGAGCACCCCACTGATGTTCACTCTCTGCATGTTGGCCAGTATTGAGTTTCTGAATTAACCTCCATCCATCACATGAGCCGCAAGCTATCACGTTTACTTTCTCCTTACTGACGGTCATCGCTCCTCCCAGCTTTGCCATGTGTGGCCTGATGGTGATGTCTTCATCAACTGTTACGAAAGATCACCACCTTTTTTTTATACAAACATTTATTATACACATACTTACAATCCAGCATATGCACTTGTAGGAACATATATTTAAAAACATGAATACATCTATTCATCAAAATATGTGAAGGTTTTTAGCACTATATTTCCCAATGTCTCTCTTAGGGTTTGATTTTTTTGCATCTCTTACATTCCTGTGTTTAAAGTCCCTTGTGAACCTGAATTTATCAGGAAGTAATGTTGCTGCAGACGGGGAGGATGAAGTCAGGCAGCACTTTGGACCCTAATCCACTATCTTGAAACCAGGCAGAAAGGAAACTTTGGTACCCACAGGCACATGGAGAATAACATGAGGTGATAAAGGCAGAATGAGTGATACGTATACACACCACTGAAAATAGATGTCAAGTACAATGGGGCGCAGGGCACGGGATGGAGGCAAGATTCTCATGATCACCACCTTTTAACATGCAATCGTAGTAGATCCCAGAAGCCTATGCTCGTGGGGTTTAAGACCACTCCAGGGTTTGTACTGATTTGGAAATCTATGTGGTCATGTTTCCTGGATGTATTCAAGAGAAGGACATTTGAAAAGAGACTGCTACAGTCATTGATCTTCTTTCTATCTGACTATAAGTGAGCCATTTTTTCCATTTATATCTTCTGTAAAATGGAACCATGGCTTGTTTGGGAGGGGCTGTTGCACAGATGAACAATACTGTGCATGAGTTGATGTTCACACTAATGAGACTCAAATCAGCAGTATCCAGAGGCCAGGCTGAGATGAGCTTTGCAGTGGCTGCATTTCCACTCACCTTTTCTC
The DNA here is from genome assembly GCF_004785775.1 of Grammomys surdaster. NCBI lineage: Eukaryota > Metazoa > Chordata > Mammalia > Rodentia > Muridae > Grammomys > Grammomys surdaster. The sequence continues at coordinate 3,573,265 of NW_021620876.1, forward strand.
AACCCAGTCCTGGTTTCTTAGCTTTTCCCTGGAGATGTTGTGTTATCTGTTTGTGTACATCATCTTGACTGGGCTCAGGGATGCCTGTGACCAGGATTGTGGAAGATAAGGAAAGGAGATCCTTCCTCAAAAGTGTGAGTGAGTGTCTCCCAGTCCACCCAGGTTTGAGGAGAACAACAGTGCAGGGGATTGCTTCTCATTTTGTCTTCCTGAATTAAGACATCCATCTTCCCCTGTCCTAAAATACCTATGCTCTTGGTTTCCAGGCCTTTGGCAAGAGATGAGTTATGCCACCACTTCTCAGGTCTACAATTTGCTGGTGATAGACCATGGGCTGTAATGGCTTCCACAGTTCCATGTGCCAATTCCTCTGATATAATGTCCTCTTCATAAACCTATGTACCTCCTATTGGTTGTGTTTCTTTAGGGATTCCTAAGTAATGCCTAGTTTTGATCCTAACAATTGTCTCTCCTAACATCCCAATCCCTGACTTGAACTCACTTACTGAAGGTTGCATTCGGTTAAACCAAGTTACCACATTCCCCACCAAGAATCACTCATGTCGTTCTCAAGGTTGACACTGTTGCCAACACAAGAATTTGGTAAAATGAACACTCACACCTACTTGACCACTGTTTCTATGCTGCCACTTCATGCCACAGCTGGTGTGATGGCCTTTTCCTGGTCCTCCCTTCCTAACACTGCTCTTCAACATGCCTCCCAGCCAAACACACCCAGGAGAAGTGAAATGCTGCAGCTTGAAGGTGCTTCCAACCCTGCAGCATTGGCTAACTATTCAGATGGATTCGCCTTCCTTTGATCCTCAGGGAAGATATGCAAATGACACAAAGTCCTGACTCCACTGGCTCCACCCCACATGAATAATCAATGTCTGTCAGGAAGTGTCAGTTCCAGGACTGTTCATCTCATTGTCATACTGTAAACAAACAGGGTGGTTTAGGAAAGAAGATGATTAATCTTTAGAAGCTGTTGTACAGACAGTACCCAGTTTGTAGACGGGTGTGTCCCCGAGTTGATTTATAAATTAACTAACTAGGCACTTGAAGTTTATTATTCCAAGAAGCCGTGTTATAAATGATGACCATCTTCACAAGTATCCATGAAGCCCTGTAAACATAATCACAACATAATTAAAACGACACCGTCTGAAAGAATGGACTTTCGTTTACAAGAAGGAACCACCATGGACCCAGGGTTTTGTGTCTCCCTCTGAGCTCTTCTCATCTGTCCACCGCATTTGCTGCTATCACTCATGTTCAAGATGCAAACACTCGGGCAATCTGCTCTTCTCTAGTTTCTCCTGCAGGGCCAGGACACGAATATAATGCAGGCTCAGTAAACTTGGACTTCTTATAAATAGAAAGTGGGAACAAGACAGAGACTACGAGACTGTTCTCTGGTTCCAGAAGCCACAGGGAGTGCCTTCCCCAGCATGGCACTCTATTCTTGTGATCTGAGAATATCCACATTTGAAAGGAAAGAGAAACCCACAGGAACACAGTGACAGTTGATGTTCTAAAAGAATAGTGGTTGAAAATTTCTCCCAAATTCTACTTTGTTAAACATAATGCACAAAAAAACTCCTCTGAAATCATATTTTCCCAAGAACTTCTAATGAAGAAATATTTGTATATTGTACTGATACTTTCAAATTACAATCGCTTCGCCAGAAGCATCAGCTCATATGTAATCTGATAGAAAGACCACTTTAGGATTCTTCCTGAACCTGCAGATCAGAAACTATGCTTGGAGCCAAGCCATCTATGTTGTAACATACACTCTATGTAAGTCTATGCACACTAAGGTTTGAAAAACATTAAGCTAATGATTAAAAAAATCAAGCTTAATTTTATTTTTTAAGAAAAATGACTAGAAATACTATCTAATTGCTCTCTGTATATCACATTTAAGTATTACTTTTATAAAACACATAGAAATTCAACTTTTAAAAGTTTATTCTGTTGTCCATGTATGCAAGCTGACTATCGAGTCTACTAAAAATGATTAACAATGGGTAATCAGAAAGTACCATTGGAAATACAAGATTACTGCTTCTGGAGCTAGAGAGATGGTTCAGTGGGTACTGGCCTCATCAGGCCAACATGAGGGTTTGAGCTCACATCCTAAACAGCTACAGATAGGTGAGAGGTAGAGACAGCAACACCTCAGGAAGCTCGTGATCCAGCTAGCCTGGCAAGTGTAGTGGAAAATAACAAGAGACTCTGTTTCAAACAATGCTGGAGGCATTATCACCTGAGTTTGTCCTAGGTCTCCACTCAGTCTCCGTGGCATGTGAGTACCCAAATTCACACGTGCATGCACACATACACACACACACACACACACACACACACACACACACACACTTTACCAATTAATAATGTAGAAATGAGGGAAAGTAATAAGGCCATAAGTGGTACTAGAGTAGTTATTTATAGTTTTATGAGGAAATGTATGAATAAAATGATGTGGGGAGAACAGAAAGAAATTGGGTAAGGTTTGGAGGCTGTAATATCAAAGTCAGCTCTTGTAAACAGGCAAGCATCTTGACAATAGAAGCGACATGGTGAGAGGGAGCCATCTGAAATTGGTGGAGGGCAAGGCAACTACAAAAAAGTCTCTGTGAGAAAAACCCAAGTGCAGTAAGCACAGGTGTTGCCTACAGAGGTTATGGCTGTGATGAAATAAGGTCTCATTTTTGGGGGCACGAAGATGCCAGGAACATTACCCCCTACCATAAGCTGCTATATGCAGTGCCACCAGTGTGACTTACACTGCGGTTACTATGTGTACTAAGACACCAAAAGGCTTGCCCAAGGAGTCAAGACAAGTAAATGTATAGAGTTTAGGATGGACACTGGATAAATAACATAAAGAGGCAAAACAATCCTAGGTACCCTACTTGCTGGACTAGACTTTATTTAGAATACAATACTGTGGCTGAGGCAGGGGGAGAGAAATGTGATCTTCCATGGTTGTAAAATCATCATCACACAGTGTCTAGACTGGTTTGGAGTGAAGACAGATGAAATCTGGTAAATAACTTAAGATGTGAAGAAATTAGGAGAGATGGAAGAACTTAGACCCTGAACTACTATGCAACAGGAAAAGAACAGAAAGCATTGTGGCACATCAGTTTGGTCTACTAACATCAGATCGCCTGTGATACACAGGACTCATTGTCATCCAGTACGAAATAACCACAGTTAAGACTGCACTTTGGTAAAATAAGTTAAAATATATAATTTTATAGAAGTCTACAATACTTCTATAAATTATGAATGATTATAAGGGAAGATAAAGTATTATAAAAGTTTGTTTATTTTTTTAGAAGAATCCAGAATTATTTTATAAATGATTGGTTCAGTCTCAAATCTTCAAGGATGAAAAATACTCTGTTAAAAGAATGAAAAACCAAGCTGTACCCTGGGCAATGTTCTTCCAAACCACATTCTAACCAAGGCAAGAATCAAGTAAGCAAAGAACGCAAAGGTAGAAGAGCTACCCATTTAGAAGTGGGAGAAATACTGCACAGACTAAAAAGATATAGACTATGACTACTATTAAAATCATTAAATTTATTAAATCATTAAATTTAAAATCATTAGCAGATAAGGAAATGCAAATTAAAACTACATTACAATATTACATACTTATTAAAGTGGCTAAAATTAAAAAATCAGTCTTGACATGAATGCTGTTAGGGATATGGAGAAATCAATCTCTACTTTGCTAGTAGGAAGCTCTGGAAAAGAGATGGTGGTTTCTTCAAAACTAAATATGTAATCTCCCCATAACTATGTAATTGGATCATCAAGTATTTATCTAAGATAAATAACAAAATGGACAGTTCACATAAAAATTTCAAAAACATTGGTCATGTCTTATAACCGCCCAAATATAAAGTCAATCCATGTTTCTTTAAACATGCTAACAGTTATACAGATTGGGTTAGATTCATAAATGTCATTGGCTCCTCACAATAGAAAAAAAATGAACCATTGATACACACAACATTGTGCATGTTTATCTATATAACTCCACTAGTAGCAAGTCTTTTGAAATGTGTGTGTGTGTGTCTGTGTGTGTGTGTGTCTGTGTGTGTGTCTGTGTGTGTGTGTGTGTGGTATGATTCCATTTATATGCTATCTATAGAATGGCAGAATTTTAATAGCTGAGAACTAGCTAAAGGCTTCCAGGATTGGTCCCCAGCATAGGTTGAAAAGAGAGTAATAGGAAGTAAATGTCTTGCCCATGTAGGATAATGGTGACACTGAGAATCTAAGGAGGAAGAGAATACTCCGCAAATGCACCATCGTGTTGGGAACATGAACATACTCGTGATAAAATTCCATACACAAGTCAGGTATGATGTGCATGCTGCAGTCCCAGCATTTCAGGAGTTGAAGCAGGAAAATCACAAGTTCAAGGCCAGCCTCATCTACAGGATGAATCTTAAGTAAATAGTAAGACCTGGTTATAAGGCATAATCAATACTCAAATGCCCAAGAGTACAAACAAAACTAAGAAATGTACAACCGTCATCTAGGGCTGTGTCTCAAGTGTGATTATAATGTATTACAGTTTTATAAGATGAGTGGAGGGTATCTGGTATATTTTTCTTGTAACACAAAATTTAAAAGGTTAATATTTGAAAAATATATAGGATATACAAGCTACCTAACTCCAGACCTAGCCTTGAAAAAAATATATCTACTAATGTTTTGATCTGCATCTTCAATTTGACTACAAATACCAGGAAGAAAACTTTAATTCGTACAACCCACTTAACCTCTGAAAATTATATTAATACTTTGAGATAGGAGAAATTAGAAATGTCTCCCACAGAATATGGAAATGTCAGTCACTATAAGTGCCAAGCTAATAGAAAACACATATTCCATTAATTCCAAGTATCATGTCAGAGCGGAGAAATTTTATCCTGATATGAAAAGTAGACTTAATGTTTAGGCTGCCCCTTATCTGAAAAATTAACTTGAAATTTTTACAGCAACCACTACTTGGGCTTATTTAGAAGACATACATCAGAAATTTCTCATCGCAAATTGCAAAAATACATTCCTGACCTTGGTCAGTGCCCACCTTTCAGAGATTTCAGAAAGTTTGTTGCTCACAGTCAGAATTTGAAGCCTTAAAGGTCACTTCCTATCCTGACTGTAAGGTTCTGCATAACGGCACTAATGCCCTAGCTACACCAGAGTTATACTTAAAGTTTTAAGAGGAAGAGAAGAGTGCATAGGGTGAGAAACAAAACTTTTGATAAAAATAAATTATCTTTTAAAGTGGCAATCGGTAACTTTCTAAGTTATAATTCAACCCAGACTCATATGTGTATTATGTATTACTGGTGCTGACCAGATTGATTCAAATGGTAACCTCTGGAGAAGTGAACAGATAATGAAAGAACAATAAATAAAGACTGGCTATTTAGACCATAAAGAGCTTGCAGTGATCAATTAGTGAGTGACCATGTAACTTCTCATAGTCTTATAATGAAAGAAGCTATATAGGCACAAATCACCATTATGATCGATTTTAAACCCCACAGTATCACATCAGACTATTTAATGGGCATATTTATTATATACCTACAGCATCTGATGGGATTCTCAAGGGTTTAAAGTCATAATTCAATGCTCAGGCCTCTGAATTCACATCCTAATAATTCATCACAATGAACTAAGTGGGAATTCTTCCTCTTTAAACGATGGAATATTAGAAGTTTTTAATATTTCATACACAAGTGTGTGTATTATAGAATCCTAGAGCTAATAAAGATGGCCCTAATGCTTCCAACTAATATTTTCAATACTCGGTAAAATAATCAATTTGTCCAATTTTAAACAGCATAGTTCCATAAATGAGGTATTTGGCATGGAACTGATATAAAATGCATTTCTTTCTCGAGTGATTGAACCATTGTAATGAGAATTTATAATTTGTAGTATATTACAGAAGGAAATGAATTGAACTTCTCTATCAAAATTATTCATGGATCAAAATCTCTCTTTGCTCGAACACACAGAAACTGGCAGACAAATGCAATTACATTAGATAGGCTGCCATCCAGAACAACTGAAGAATACTATTTATCCGATCTTAGCAATTTAAGCTTGCCCTGCTACCATAGCTGAGTACAAATACCAGGCCATGACCATCACATTAGTACCACAAGGCTATCCCAAATGTCAGTGCTGGAAATCAATAGAGAGAGTTTTATTGGGTCCAGGCTATTTCATTTGAACACAATTGTCAAAATCAATCCGTGTCTAACTTAATTTGTAATTTGATTTGTACCTACAATGCTTTTGTAGATTAGAGAACTGATTAAGAAGCACCAATTTATTCTTGGAGGAAAAATGGAGCTTTCGAACAAATATCATTATTACCTTTCACAGCACCTAGCACTTCCAAAATACATAAATTATTCATTAAAAGTAATAAACGAAAGCACTGTTTTGTGAAAAGTGGCTCCGTTAAATATATTGCTTATGACAACTTTGTGACATTTAAAAACTCCTCAACTTAGGAAAATATTCTATTATAAATTTAAACCAAAAGGTTTCATCTTGCATGTAGGGTTGAGTTTATGTAGAGACAGGCTGTTCACAAAATGTCATGATAGTTGATCCTTGAAATTGTCTCTAATGTAAATGAAGTTGATTGCTTTCTTTTTAAAGACAAATACAACCCATTTCACCTACAGAGACTATCCATGTACTGCCATTACAAGCCATGCGGTTACCTCGATCTTCATGTGTTTGACCATAAATTATAAAATTCCTCCTGATTTTTAAAACAGGAGTTCTGGAATCTATGGAATTTCTAAAAATGAAAATCTGAAAGATGTTAGATGAAGGAAGTTCTTGCTGATTCGAATTTGACATTTTGCTCACAAAATTTAATATGCACTAGATAGTTATCTGTATGTTGATTTTAACTGCGTTTGTCATTCAAAAGATATCAGCAGGAGTGATTAAAAAGTGAAGTCCTAAAAAAGAAAAGCTACATTTTCAGAAATACTATTCTCAATTCATCTAACTTGGTCAAGTGACAATTTCTTTTCCTGAATATCAATATACACAGCAGCAGATTAATGACAAGCTGCCATCCCTATACCCAAGACCAGCCTGCTTCTAGCCCACACCACGAAGTGCTGGATGTGCTTAGCTCATTCATTGTTGGATAGCACCATATTCTGAGTTGTTTATTTACTAGAAACAAAGTCTTGAGTTCTTTTGGCATACGAACCCTTAGCCATGTCCTCAGAGCCATAAAGCCTTGTCACAGCCCAGACAACTCTGCTAGCACAATAAAAACGAAGTGTATTGTACTTTATCAATAAATCTACAGGCGAGAGAGTGGAATTATTTTACTGTCCCCGATAATAATGAATCAGGGGACTTGGATAATTTACACAATTGTTTTAAATCACAGACCTACTAAGCAGCAACACTGAGGTTCACCAAGTCTACTGCCTCTGCAGCTCTCACTATTAGCTACAATGCACTCTGTCTTCGTTTATGATCCAGAGTCTCACGGTCCATTCCAATATAGTCAGCTCTCTCAGAAGTTCTCAATATGCATATCTAGGTTCCATCTGGAAGGCTATGTCTTGCCTGTAGCCATCTAGAAACTGATGGCCCACCCCAAACGCTAAACATGTCATAGTTTACAGATGAGCTTAGAAGGCAACTCTGCCAACACCACAAGTAGCAGTAGGTCTTCTGATGTTTGTATCTCCAAAGTTGGTGACACTAGAGGACAGCATATTTGGCACAAACAGGGAAAGGATGGGTTTTAAACAAGCCTTGGCAATTTATTGTTCATTAAGTAGTTAATAGTTTGGGCCAACATCTTCATCAGAAGGCAACAAGGTAAGTATATTGTCTCCAAAAAATGAGCACATTTACATTTACACTTCCCAAAATAGATGTGAGCTAGTCTTGGGAACTATATACATTACAGAGGGAGAACATTGGCTATAGAGTCAGATCTACCTAGATATAAAAGCATTTGTATTGCTTAAGAAATCCTAGGACATGATAGCATTGTCTGTTTCTCTATGTTTAAAAAAGGAGAGAAGCAGGGAGCTGAGGAAAGGGCTCATTCAGTAAGGTGCTGACTGCCCAAGTATGAAGATCTAAGCTAGCTCTCCAGAAGCCTTTTTGAAAACAGCCAGGCATTGTAGGGGAATCCCTGAGGATCCATACCCATCCAGTTTTAAGAAGCCAGCCAGCTCCTGGCTCAGTGAGAGACCCTGCCTCAAATCATAGAGAAGAGAGCAGTAGGCACAGCTTACTCACCCACCTCTAGTGTGAATACTGAAGAAGCCTACTCTGAACTTGGAACTCACCTTTGAACTTGCACAGCACTGTCTGTCTCAGGCTTCCACACGAATATGAACTCACAATGACAGCAGCAGCAAAATGACTAGATTGAGGGTTTTGTCAGATTAAAGAAGAAAATAAATATGACAACGTAAACATGGGAACTGGGAGAGTGACACCGAGGCTGCCTTCCAAACCCCTCCTCCATCCTTTATGTCAGTGCTAGGGCTCACTATGGAATCCTTAATGAGACTTCATGATGCCAACCAAAGTATTTGACACACTCATTGGTTTTTACCCTGAAAAACTAAGAACCAATTTTTAAAGGGAAAGTAACAGTAAACTGAAGAGCACCTACAAACATGGTAGATCCCTTAAGAAAAACTGCCAGAGGTGAACAGCATAACTGATCATTCACAATCAACTCTTACGCTGCTTAGAAGGAAAATTGAGGTTACCCCAGGTGCCCTTTTAGAAAAAAAACCAGCACAGGGCAGTAGAAAAACGTCATTGTGTCATCCTCAAAGTGCTACTCCACACAGATTCCCCCATGACAGCCATCTCATAAGGAGGTAATAAAGCTGTCCTTCATAAATTTACAGTACGTAATTGAGAGAGCGAGCCCATCTTTGCCTCTGAACGTGGACGTAATCCAAGTGGTTTAAAAGAGGAGGATTCCTGGCAGGAGGGATAGAGTCCACTAGAGCCCAGAAACCTTAAGTTGAAGCCAGTTAGGCCTGCAGAGGCTCCAAGCCCACACATTTAGATTGCTGGCAAGTCCAGTGGAAAGTGGAGCCAGGAACAATACCAAGTTTCAGTGAAGCCTCTAAACCTGATGGTCCTGCCACATGTTTTAAACATATGTTTAGCCCAGCAGGGTTTATGATGACAGCTGAAGAGCCTCTTCAGAAGCTGTCAGGGATGGCATTGTAGAAGCCCATTAGGACTGTCTCCCGCCAGTAAGGGTATGTGTCTCATGTTAGCATGAAATGTCCCTGTGTGAATGTAGCGTGGGCCAGGAGGATGGTGGAGCTTCTCTGATGAGGCTGGTCCACTTCCCATTGGCCAACCCTGTACCCAGGCTCCCTGGAGCTGGATGTTCTTGACCTACCACCACAGAAACCAATTGTCTACATTGTCTCATTTCCCCATAAGTCACCTAGGAAATATCCAGCCATAGTTAGAACATCTTTGTTCACAGGTCTCTAAGGAAAATAGCATGACAATTTTCTCAAGTGGCTGGTCATCATGAAGACTATTTGGAACAGGTAACTTGATGTTTCTAAATCATAAAATTGAAGATTCCTGTTATTGATCAAAGAGAAAAAAATCCCTAGAAATGATTCATTGAGAGTTATTACCATGGAGCATTATATGCTAATCAGATGATCAGATTCCTGATTTGACACATTAGCTTGCTACATTATTTTACAACATAGCAGTCAACCACTGCTCAGGTATCTTTTAACACTGCATTGCCTTAAAAAAATTTAAAAACTTGGTAAAAGAAAAGGAAGTGAAGAAATGTTGAGAAAGTTTAAAACTTACAAAAAGGGAAAAGTAAGCACTCCTTCTAAACAACTTGAAATAAAGTAGCTGTCTAATAAAAACTCATGTGTACAAATGTCACCATCGATACCTGAATTTCTTAGTGAAAAATTCAGAATCAAGTTAGGGCAGAATAATTTTCTCCAAGACAGTTTTAATATTCTAAAACTCTATCATGAATCTTTTAATTATGAAAAGTTTTCTACGAAGTACAAGAAATTCAAGACTGTTACCCCTTGCCAACTGTAAGGTCACTGTTCTATCCACTCTGTCTCTAAAAGGAGAAGGATTTAACTTTAAAACCTTGTCATGATGTTTTGCAAAGGAAGAAGAAAGCTTCCTGTGGGTGCTCATGTCTGAGAATAAAGTTCAGCAAACAAAGTGAACTTAGCTTTATAGTCCGTGCACAAAGAGCTTCCTATGAGTATGATAACTTGTTTTCCTGTACTACCATTCAGCATGGGCAACTGAAACACAATGGTTAAGATGTATCCCTCAGTCCAAGACTAACAGAAAAATCAGTAATACTCTAAAATGGGACTGCAACTTTGAGGATGTCTCTGGAATAAGTGTTGTCAATTGACATCAGTTTGGTAAGTATGACTCAGCTCCTGAGGTACAAAATCGCACAACTTTTCTCAAACATATTTTCATTTATGGGCTAAGCAGTTTTTCTTTTGTTAATAACTTAGCTTTATTCTTGAGAATCTCACACATCTCCTCCCCCCTCCTTTGTTTTGATGTAATAACCCACTAATTGTAATTAGCACTGTCCTTATATGCATGGGTATAGAGCCACCCCCTGTAGCATGGGAAAACTTCCAGTATCTACATCCTTAAGAGAATGATTCTCCTTCCTTGGGCAACTGCCACCTGCCAAGAACTTCTCAGTAACATATAAGGCCTGGAGAGTCCTTCCTTTCTCATCTATTCAGATATCTTGGCTGGTTTGACATTGTGCAGGTCCTGTACAGGTAGCCATGGCTGCTGTGATTTCATGAAGTGCCCTATTATGGCCAGACAACAGCATTTTGCAATGCTTCCCTCCATCCTCTGGTTCTTTCTTTCTGCCTCTTCTTCTAAAACTTTCCCTGAGCCCTAGAGTGAAGAGATGATAAAGATGTCCTGTTTAACTTTAAGCACTCAATCTCTTATAATCAGCCAGTTTACCTATGTTCCTTTCTATTCTACACAATTGAAACTTATATAGTTAAATATCGTCTTGCCCAGAACCTTGATGGGTTAGTTGACTACCATTTTAGGATTCTCCTGTGAGTTCATCACGACTAAAAGTGGTCCTTCCTTAACGGTGCAGTGTGGCTCCATATGTAGCCCTGCTCCTGACGAATGTAGCTGTGCAACAGGAGACTTTGCTGCTCTTCCTCACTACAAATCCCACATTTTTTTAATGGATCTCTTAAGCTAGCATATGAAGTACATATGGAGTACATTATGATATTTTATGCATATATTTCAAGATACTTTGTTCTTCCTCATCCCCCATTCCAAGTATCCCCTGACCATCATCAGAACCATTTCTTATCACTTGTATTTGATTACCCTCATTTTCCCCATTCTCCATCCCGTAAAATCTATTCATCCTCTTCTTATGGTCCTTGTTATACCTTTGTCACACACAGACACACACACACACACACACACACAGATACACAGATATACACACATACATACACACACATACACACACACATGCTTGTTGATATAAATGTAAATCTAGATCCCACATATGAGAGAAAACATATGGTATTCATCTTTCTGAGTCTAGCTTACTTTTCTTAACAATAAGTTCTGGTTCTATCCATTTTTTTCCATTACTGAATAAAATTCCATTGTGTGCATGTAACACAATTGTTTATCTATTCAGCTGTTCATGGATATCTAGACTGCTTCTGCTTCCTAGATTTTGTAAATCATAACGTTATAAACATGGATGTGTAGCTGTCTTTGTGTACTGTTGACTTAGAGTCCGTTGGCTATAAGCCAAAGAAAAGTATACCTGGGTCCTACGGTAGCTCTATTTTTAGTTTTCTGAGGAACTAGTTTCCAAAGTGACTGTTCCAGGTTCCATTCCCAGTTTCAGATACTCTGACTTTCATAATGGGCAGTGGTACCAAGAAAACATACAGTCTGGAGAGATTGAGCTCCTGAAGACGTGTCCACATCAGCGAAGTTGCTGCTGGTGGTAATCCATCTTTCACATCTGACCTCAGTGGGCTTGACTCTATTTTCTGGGGGCTGAATCTTTACCACTTACACACTTTCACTGATTATTGCCACAGTTTACCTTTATTAAATTAAAATAAAAAACACTTAAATGTAACCAATCATTTGGAGGCCAAATGAAATAGAAAGCAGAGATCTGTGAGCAGAATTTTCTGCTCCAAATAGACAGCCGGCAGGCAGAGGGGAGAAGCAGAATACATTTAAAAAAAAATGGCCACTCAGTTGAAGAGAAAGGCCATAAAAGTCTGAAAATGAATAAAAGCAGGTAAGTGGGCATTGAGGTGAGCATCTACTATCTAAGAACTAAAGAGACAGAGACAGGGGACTGTGAATATAGGGCTGCATTCAAAGAAAAAAATCAATTAACTGGCTTTTGAAATGCTGGAAAGATCCCTATTTTCTTGCCTTCTTCCAAGTAAACAACTGAAGTAGGTCATTTTGGGGTTTCCTTTGGTTTTCCCACCTTTAAAAGGCCACAATTCTCTTAGAAAAATGTTATGTCTCATGGTGTTATGGCACTGTTTACTAAGAAAGATGTTTCCTAATGGCTGTCTAAATAATACAATACCCTAACAGAACAAGCCTCTCCCCAGAGCTACAAAATTTTCCTACTACTGTTATGATCCACAAAAGTTTCAGTGATATTGAGAAGATTTTCATTTTTTTTTCTCTTTCCTATGGACAATAGTTCATCATTTTCTCTGCATCTTATTGGGATAATGCAAATAGCAACCACTGAAAATCTGGCTCAGAAATACTCACAAGCATAATGACCTCCATATGCACCATTTTCCCAGCTGCCAAAGAACCTTCACTTATCTCATATAATCTTTACAACAGCTCACTAGGTTGGGAAGATGTAGTATTCCAATAAAAGCACTGAAACCCAGACAACACATATCTCTCCCTTAAGACAAAGCTGCTTCTTCTTGTATAATGTATTCCAGTACAGTGGAATACTAGTTCTCACTTCCCAACTATACCCACTTACTTCGGTGTGCTAATACACCTCACCATATGTTCAACCTTTTTTATTTTCATTAGTGAAATATGTTCCTGGCCTGGTCATCTCACTAAACATTAGCTTGGGGCCACAGTTTCAACTGTGATTATCACATATGATTATCAGAAAGTGTTTAGCCTCAGAGATGGGAGATTTCTGTCGACAGCATACCATGACAGGGACTGCCGGAAGGAGATGAGAGGGAGGGACTTGGAAGAAACAAGGGAGGAATCTGTGATTGGGTTAGAAAGGAAATAACTTAATTAATAAAGAAAAGAAATTTAGGTCTACGATGATACCAGAAGCCAAAATAACAATAACAAGAATGATATAGTAGGTAGACACATACACACACACACACACACACACACACACACACACACACACACCCCTTATCAACAGATGTGTGCAAAAACCCATTGTAGGTGACCCAAACCTTAGATAGTAGCAAATCCTATGTATGAACTCTGAGATACCACAATACCTGGTATGATAAATGAGAAGGTACCAGTAAGTGAATAGTGGAGTGGATAATGTACACAGAGTAGATACACTGGCTTAAAGAATGACTTCTGTCTTGGGTAGACATAATAAGACGGCATAAGATTTTGTTATGTTACCCTGACTAGTGCACAATTTAAAACTTAGAAGTTCTTTCTTCTTGGAATCTTGTACTGATTGTTCTTTAACTGCAATTGACCCAGTTAACGGACACTGCGGAAAGTTAAAACACATCAAGATGATACCTTTATAATGGCAACTACTCATCAACATAGAAGACCTTTGTCTTAGTTAGGGTTTTACTGCTGTGAACAGACACCATGACCAAGGCAACTCTTATAAGGACAACATTTAATTGGGGCTGGCTTACAGGTTCAGAGTTTAAGTCCATTATCATCAAGGCAGGAGCATGGTAGTGTCCAGGCAGACATGGTGCAGAAGGAGCTGAGAGTTCTACATCTTAATCTGAAGGCTGCTAACAGAATACCGGCCTCCAAGAAACTAAGATTAGGGTCTTAAAGCCCACTCCCATAATGACACACTTCCTCTAACAAGGCCACTCTTAATCCAACAAGGCCCCTCCTCTATCCCTCCAGCAACCCAATCTTCCTGATAGTGTCAGTCCCTGGGCCAAGCATATTCAAACCATTACAACATTATAGTGGATATCATATTCTATCCATATAAAAAAGAAGTCTGTATATAATAAATTATTAGAATTCTTATTTCATATCAGAAAAAAATGAGGCTCAGCAAAGTTGAGCAGCTTTGTAGGGCCCTAAGTCAGGTGACAATGGCATGGGTGTTGAAGCCAATCCAAGTTGTACTTAAAGCCCATATACATCTCATGATGGCCCATTGTTTTAATGCTCTAGATTCCCAGTAGCCAATGTGACATTTCTCTTGTCATTTTTACTCCTTCAGATTGTGACGTTAATTGTTAAATAACCAAGAATAGTTGTCTTTCCACTGTTTGTACAGAAAATCTGTTTTTCTATTCTATGCTCACTCCCTTTCTCTCTCCAAAGAAGATTTTTTTATCCCCTCCCACTACTTCTCATAGTTTAGTGGCCTGGAAGAGTGGGCGTTATAAACTCCGCTACTGGCAAGCCATTGTCCCCCCACAGGCCTCAGCATCTTTTTCCAAGGCAACTTGCTCATTCATGCACTTCAATGCAATTTTGCTGGCCTTCTGGACACATTCCCAAAGTCTTTAATAACTTTAACTTCCAAGATGAAACTCTCCCATTTTTGACATGCTCAAGGTGAAGGGCATAGAACTGTCATTCACTCCAGCCAATGTCCCCTATCCTCTCTGAGAAGTCTCTCACTGTCAAGGTGGAAGCGTTCACTCTGTACTTCTCGCCTCTCACTCCTCCACTTATTTCCACCCCTCCTCTGTCTCTCCAGCAACCCAATCTTTCTCAATCCACCCTTTCTTCAACAAACTAAAGGCCTCAGAGACGAGCCTCCTGTCTCTTTAAGACTTCCATTTTTTCCCCTCATCTCTTTCCCCGCTATGACAAATAGATTCAATCTTCATAATCTGTAAACTCTTTCTCACCAGCTCACTAAAGTTCAAATCCTCTTCCTCTTAGACCTCCATGTGCTGCTTGTTTGCATACTTGAAACTTAAAATTTTGAATAAATCCTTATTGTAGAACTTTATAAAGACACACATACACACACAACATAGGCCAATAATAAACACATTTATTTAAAATATTTAATTACAGATATGAGTTCTACATGTTTCTGTGACACTGCTTAAAACATTGGGTATAGAGTGATACAGAGCACATCTTCAGAATCTTCACTTCAGTAAGCTATTACACAAAGGTAAAGCCACTGCCTTTAAACTCAGACTGGCTCTAAATTCACTCCCTTCCGTCCTCCGAAGTATCCTGGCTGTTTTGGCCATTCCCAGAACTAAGCTGTCTTCTGTGCTCACTCAAATGCTCATATTATGTGAGAGTCTGGCTTTTTACCATTTAATAGAAGTATTTCTCTAAACCATATTTTTACCAGAAAGTATGGCTCTGTCTCTGGTACAGTTCAACTTTTAAAATTTGCATAAATCTGTGGGTGCTGGAGAGATGGCACAGCAGTTAAAAGCATCGGGTGATGTTTGATTCCCAGCACCTACACAGTGGCTCACAACCATCTCTAAATCCAGTTTCAGAAGATCTAACACCATCTTCTGGCCTCTGTGGGGACTGAGTTCACAAGTGTATATACACCGATGAAGGCAAAATGCAGTAAAGTTTTTAATATTCCCACCAGTTTAAAGCTGCTTTGGGTTATAGACAAAAGTCCTGTCATATAAATAAATAAATAAATAAATAAATAAATAAATAAATAAATATCATGGACCCAAAGTGGCAGAATGACAGAGGATTGAAGGTACTTCCCTCTAAGACTTTGGTTCCTGGAACTCACATGGTAAAAGAAAAGAATGATTACTGCAAGTCATCCTTTGAGTCCTACATGCAAGCTGTACTTGTACATGCACACACACACACACACACATCCACATATATGGATAAATAATGTACAAAAAACAAAATTTATATACTATGCTCATAAAATATTTAGGTTACTGCTCTTTTGCATTAAGCTTACTCAGGTTTAAACAAGAATTTTTTTCAAATCAAAAATACTAATAACACACTTTTGGTGAGAAAGAAGAGAATACTTAAAATTATTAAAGATTAGAGTAAACTTGAAAGATCCATTTTATGACTTTTGTTAGTCAAATAGGAAAAAGTACATATTTTTTATGTGAGACACAACTACTCTTCTTTGGATATACTTTTGTGGATTTATCCATATTTCTTCTATTTACTTACATTAAAAAGCATACTCATCACAAAGATTAATTAGTATGAGTGAGGAAAGCTTATTGTGAAATATTGGCCCTTCAGAAAAATATTAAATCTAAAAGAAGATTTAATTTTTATGAGTCAACATAAAATTCTCCCTTAGTCAATCAACCACCAAATAAGTACCTTACTTGGTCTGAGTGTCTGAGAAAACAAAATAAGAAACAAACTTGCAATCTCTCTGAGACTGGGTTCCTTTTCTGCTCTCCCTGATCCTCCTCCAGGGGGCAGTACAGTTCTGAGGATCAGACTGACCTCTGTTGCCCTGGCTGGAATCCCCTCCCTGTCTGCTTCCCTTATATGAACTAGGACACCTGTTTAAGCTGAACCTTAGTTTCTTGTGCAAATAATGAAGAACAGAACCATCAGAATTGTCGTACAGACGAAATGAGAACATGGACAAGTTGTAACATCTTCTATCAATGCCGTGCTCCTATTCTCTTTATTAGCATTATGCTAATTTTCCCTATACTAGTTTCTCTATATAATACACTGTATAATGAATAAATATGATATAATTATAATATAAATATTACATAATAAACAATTATAAAATCATATAATATATTTGTTACATATTAGACATATAGGTAAAGACACTAGAAACACAACACATCTCTTATCCCCACAAATCCAATCAGGTGTGAGAAATTAGATCGATAATACCTTAAGATCGATACATGAAGAATGACTAAAGTACAAGGGGGAGAGGGAAATATCTTCAATGAATATGGAGGAAGAGGTCATCTTGCCATTGTGAGGGTATATAGATGGATAAAATTAAGTTGGAATTGAAAATGCCACCTCCCAATGTCATGCTAACCATTTCTCCACCATGAGTACATCCCTAGAGGTTTAGACAAAGTCACTCGTCAGGGTTCAGCCACGTAATGCTCTTTCCTAATCCTGAGATCCTAAAAGAGAAGGAAATTCCTGAAGAGTCAGAGCAGAGCAGCTCTTGTAGGTGTTGAGCAGATCTGAGAGCAGGAGGGAGATGTGCTGATGCTGAGGCTGCTCCCATGGGGGACTGGGGGTAACCTCCAGCTGGTTAACATCCCTCTGACTACCCTATATACTTCTGAATCTGATGTCTAACCCCCCTGACCAATATTTAAGACCCCTTAGGGCAGTGGTTCTCAAGCTTCCTAATGCTGAAAATTTATACAATCCCTTAATGTGTGGTGACCCCGAACCATAAAAACTGTTACTGATCGTAAGGTAGATATCTGATATGCAGAATATCTGATATGTGATACCCAAGGGGGTCACATCCCACAAGTTGAAAACCTCTGTCTTAAATGATTGTCTAGCTACTTATTTTTCTGTATACCTTAGAAGTTTTCTATTCTTTACAACTTTTAACCTCACCTGACCTGGTGAGTCACAAAGTGAAATTTTGCAGTGTCGTTGGGATTGTGTCTCTGAGTTTCCAACTGACCTCTAGCTATTGCTTGCATTTATGCTATGATAACCATTTTCTTGCCTTTTCTCTGTATAAAGAGTGTCTTGATTGTGACACTATTTTATCTTTGCAAATTACAAGAAAAACAGCATCTAAATTTTAATTTATCAGAAGAATCAATTGATCCTCCTGCCTCCGGGACTCATTCCTCCAAGACAGGGCTCCCTTGTTCTTCACTCTTTTCATTTTATGATACACAACAAAGAATAGGAAAAGGCACTGGGGAGAACAGTGCACGGAAATAGAGAAATAAGGGGTCATTTTCTAGTTTCCCGAAGGAGTCCACGACCCATTGCTATCATTGTTTGTTTATTGACCTTCTTATAGAGTCAAATATCAGCAGTTAGGTACTCAATGTGGTTGCCTCAGAGGATGACACTACCTGCTCACTATTATTGCTGAAGGAGCCTGAGTTGAAGATGCCAACCCTCTAACAAGCCATCTAGGACCCTTAAGGCCCTAGAAAAGGAACCCATACTTTGAAAATCACCTATGTGAATACAGTAAGAATAGAAGATTAGAAGAAGAGGAGAAAAGTAATAACTTGACTTCTCTATTTAGGCCGGCCTGCAAAAGTAAGACCTTGGCACTTCCATACTCCATACTCCCAAATGTCTCTCTGCCACCCCTTATCACTTTCCAGCTGTCTCCAGATTTTATTTTGTATCCACTTTAGCTATGAGGTCACAGTTAATCCTTGAAGAATGTGTCTTGCTATAGGCAGAAACTTGATTCTTTCTGGGGACCAAGAGAAAAAAAAGAAAAAAGAAAAACAAAAAACAGTAGACCTTGGGAAAACTGCAGTTGCTTTTGCATGTACAGAATGAGCTCTTGGAGTCACTGGACTTAAAATCTTCTGTTTGTGAGACTGTCAAAAGGTTACTGCTCCCTGGAGGACTGAGCGGGTTCCTCTAAGCCCCTCCCACTGACTCATGTCAGCCTGACTGCAGCTGCTCAAAAGGATGGGAATTTAAAAGCTGCCACACAAGTGCAAGAGCTGTCGCCAGATGCCTACTGCAGAAGTGTGGGGAGGATGGCTCATTAATGGCAAAGCAGTGGAATGCAGGGTTGATAGAGATGAAAAGAAGCAGGAAGGAAATCACAAGCTCTCGGGAACTGCAAACTATTTCGTCCTTTGACCTTGGAAAAGAAAATCTCAGAACTTCAGTTCTCCTCTTTTGGAGAGGTTTTCTTTGACCTAAACTTTCCCTGAAAGTCAGAACTGATAAGTTGCCCATCATACCACTGGTCTTATATTTTTCATCAGTGCTCAAAAGATACTTCAAAAGGAAGTTTTACTTTTGTTTTGTTTCAATTATTTCAGCCCTAATAACATCCCAGCATTTCCGAGGGAAAGTATGTCTTAGCTCTCCAGTACAGAAGAGCCCAGAGCCCAGGAAAACCAAGGTTCTCTCTGCCCCTTTCCCCACCCCTTCCTGGAGTTCTGTAGCTTTCCCATCATCTTCAGAGATACAAAGGACAGATGAGAGACAGAAGGATCAAAGCTGGAGAAATGCTCGCTGGGTGTGAACACTGATGCTGACTTCTTCTGCAGAGGACAGGGGTTCAATTCCCCCCTCTCACTTGTCAGCTAACAACCGTCCGTAATTCTAGTTCACTGCATACATGTGATGCACAGACATGTGTGCAGGAAAAACAACCCACACACATAAAATGAAAGACACAAAGGAAGCCATTTGCATAGCACTAAAATCTCCATGACATGTTTTATGAGGACTTCCTGTTTAAACTGGATATCACAGTTCTTCCGTGAAACTCACCAAACCTCACAGTGAGACATATTGGCGACGGGAATGTATAAAATATTGGGAATTTCCCAGAGATGCCTTTGTCTACTTTTAAAAAATGTAATGGTGCTTATTATATCTGCTTCCCTACACTGAAGCCCTTACCCCAGACAGAAACATTTTCAGTGCTTGTGAGAGGAGCCTGCCTTGCTAGAAATAGTGTCTTCCAGAACCTTTCTTCCGCTGCTAGGAAAACATGCTGTCCTTCCTTAGAGTTGATCCAGCCTGAGAGCACTTCAGACTGAGTCTCTTTCTCATGCCTGGAACTCCGTCACCACCGGCCCTAAACACATCATGCCCAGACAGCTTCCTGACACCTTGCTTTGGGGTCTTGCTTAGGTGGGTCTTGTGGAAAGCCCGACTGATTCATTTTTTGCCAGTTTCCCAGTACATTTCCACAATGATCTGAAGCTATTTATAACCGCTTTACTTCCTGGAATGTTTTTGCTGCGCCAAGGAAACTTCTAAAGTTTAAGGACGTCACTTTAGAACTGGCTGCTTTGGCTCTGGTCCTACTTTCTTTTTAAATTCTGGAATAACAACAACAACAACAACAACAACAACAAAAAGTTTCCAAAACTGACATTTAAACTGTCTCTATTAAATTGACTTTCATTTATTTATTTATTTTTGATAAAATTGTGCCTCTTCAGCAAAACTCTCAACTCTTAGAGGACTAAAACTATGCCAGCTATTTGCTGGTTTGCTTGTTCATTCCTTGCTTACTACCACGCTCCTTCCTCAGGCCCTCCTACAGCACCCTACACACAGTGGGTGCGCACACACAGCAGCAGATAGGTATTGGACTCAACTAGGTATTTTGACATTAATGTTCATATTTGGGATGGCCACTGCTTTTAGCCCTATAGACAAATAAAGATGGGGATATTTGAAGTTTGGCCTGTGAAATACAAACTGACCTTTCTCTCATAGTTAAAACCTGTGGATTGGGTAGAGATACACTATCCCCATACTAGGATGCAGGATAGTACCACAAGGACTTGTCATTAAACAGTGGTACTTATCAGCCCAGCCCCTGATCCAGTTAATCTCATGTTTACATCCTTTTCAGATATGTACAATGTCCTGATGTTTGACACCGCACCACAGAATTCTCATGTACAAATGTGACAGAGCAAACCTCATTCTGAGATATAAGCTCACCACAGGCCAGAGCAGGGAGGGGACTGAACATGTCTGCAAGTGCACTCTGCTCTTTTCCATATACGCTTCTTCTTTTGTGCTCTGTCATCACTTCTTGCAGTAATATTTATGGTACACACTGTTAGAACTGTTAAGCATTGTCTTTGTACACACTTGTGGATTTTAAAGTTTTAGAACTAGGAAAGATGGTTTAGAGGGTAAAAATCCCTTGCTGCCAAGCCTAATGACATGATTCAGTCTCCAAAACCAACAAGGTAGAAGGGGGGAGAACCTGCTCCAGGAAGTTATCCCCTGACTGCTGCATGCCACGCAGGCATGTGTACAAACACACACTAAGTAAATGTAAAACTGCTTATTTTTTATTTAAATTTTGTTTTTTAATCTAAAATTAAACATGTTGGAGGTACACACACACACACACACACACACACACTAGCAATCCATACATAGTTGTTTATAAACTTACGGTTTTGCTTTATTAAAATAGGAAACTATCATTAGACAGTGCAGATTGGATGGTTAGATTCAGTTTCTACCTCAAGAGCACTCTCACACTTAGACTGGATTATAAATTTGAGCTGCAATATGTCGAACGCCCTTGGGAATTGTGAGGAGTAATATTGACTGTCACTTTGATTGAATCTGGAATCAACTGGGAGATAGGTCTGTCAGGGTTATTTCCTAGAAGCATGAACTGAGCCAGACAGATTGCTCCTCCAGCATTCCCTCCATGGCTCTACATCAGCTCCTGCCTCCAGATTCCTACTCTCTTTGAGTGCCTGCCTTGACTTCTCTCAGCGATGGACTGTCATCTCAAAGTGTAAACTGGAATAAAGCTTTTCGTCCCCAACTGCCTTGGTTATGATGTTTCACCACAGCAACAGAAACCTTGACCCAGCCACCAATACAGGAATATGGACAGAGATTATACAATTGTCCGCATGCTTGCATATCTGCATGCTTTTATTCAAACTTTGGGATACTCTACTGTAAGGTGCATGTTTTTCATCTGCATCCCAGTCGGAACCTGGTCTCTTTGATTTAAGAACAGTAGAACACTTATGAAACATTGCTTAGAGAAATAAAAATAAACATCTGTTGTGCACTTGTTACTAACACTATGCTCCTATTCTTCAATAACCCCACCAGGTAGCTGTGGTTACTCATATTTTATAAATGAAGAAACCATTACCGAGGTGTTATCACCTCCAGCTCTGTGACTAGGGACTGAGAGAGCAATCGCCTCACTGCAGAGCCAGTACTCTTTCCACTGCTCCAGACTTGACAGAGGGCACAACTGAGGCTCACAGCCAAGGCCACCAAGGCACTGCGGAGACACATAAACGAGGCTTGCATAAAACTCTGGCTGTAGCATACTTGCACATGATGATTTGGGAGAATATTTCTTTGAAAAGCAAAATCCAGTCCCCCATAAATATACCATCATATTTTTGATACTGACTAACACAAAAAGTATATTATAGAAACCCAAAGGTGTTTCTATAATGCAAATTTTAGTATTTATATTGCTATTATCATACATATATATTGATTTTATTAAATGAGTTTCTTATTGCATTCACATTATATATATATATATATATATATATATATATATATATATATATATGTGTGTGTGTGTGTGTGTGTGTGTGTATAATTTTATGTATAATAATGCATGTTGTTCACATTCATGTCCTATTAGTTTCTCCTTCTCCTCATACTGGTTCCTTCCCTCTTTCCAAATAGCCCTCCATCTTCTTTCAAATCTTTTCATGTCAAATCTAGATTTACATTTGAGGAAAAACATAGCATTTGTTTTTCTGAGCCTTGCCTATTTACCCTAAAAGATCTGCAGTTCTATCCAACTTCATGCAAATGATACATCTTCCTATGGTTGACTCCATTAGGAATGACAATACTCCATTATATGTGTATGTGTACAATAAAGAGTGCATACATACAGTATGTAAAAGTAAAGAAAAATAAACTGAAATACAGTTTCAAACATATAGAACACCAGTAATCTTATTACTGACATTCCTTCTGGGCATCTTAGTCACATCAAAAACTTCCAGCATGCTTTTCTGATACAAACTATCAGTGCTCAGTTTTCCCAGGCATTTGAGGGCTCTCAGAATAGAGACTTGAAGGTTCAAAATCAGGACTGAAACTGAGTAAGGATCAGGCAAGCCAAGAGCAGTTGGCCACCCTCCAGACCATGTCCCTAAGTCATTTCACTGCTGACACCAAAATTCACAGAAAACACACCAAAGACAAGCAGCTATTGACCCAAGCCACCTCTATGCTGGGCTAATAAGACTTTTCATCATGGTGACAGACACCTGACAGAAACAGTTTAAA
The DNA here is from genome assembly GCF_004785775.1 of Grammomys surdaster. Lineage (NCBI taxonomy): Eukaryota > Metazoa > Chordata > Mammalia > Rodentia > Muridae > Grammomys > Grammomys surdaster. The sequence continues at coordinate 3,596,614 of NW_021620876.1, forward strand.
GGAAAAAAAGATTTATTTGAGACTCCTTGTGTTCAGAGGCTTCAGTCCGTGGCTTGCTGCTCATTACTGGGAGCCTAGTTGCCTGTGGTGGGACAGAATAGCATGGATGTTTGAGGGCAAAATAGACCAGAGCTGGCACCCTGGAAAAACTATGAAGAAGGGAGATTGTGGATTTGAATCTTCATCTTGTTGGATAATTCTATCCTCATTCAGGGTAGGTCCACCTGTTAGGGCCTGTTCTCTCTGGAACTGCCCTAATAGACGCTCTTAATTGTGTGTTTTAGAAATCTCCTAGATGTTTCCCAATCCAATCAAGTTGCCAGGAAAGCACAATTATCCTAGATGCTGTTCCTCTTCAAGCTTCTCTGGGGAACATCCAGCTTTGGGATATGCTGCCACCTCGTTAAGTAATCTGCAGATTCATTGCTCATCCTTCCCACATACCGTTAAAATCAGATTCATGCAGCTCTGTGTGTTCAGTGCTTAAATCAGTCTCTGATCAATAAAATGTACGTGACATTTATTTTTGTTTGTTTTGCTTACTTTCTTTGAAGAACCAGATGGTGTTATTTGACCAGCTGATGTATTTATTCAAATTGTATCAATAAGAGGGACCATTTTATAGTAAAGATGGCTGCACAAGGTTATAACTAATGATCTCATGTATTGATTTTATTATATCTGAGTACTATTAGGTTACAACTAAAACAAAAGGCATCCTCAAAAAATATTTAGTGACTTGTATTCTTTTGACTAACTAGAGGAAGGCTGATGGGAGGAGACTACTGTACCACAGATTTAATAGGAAATGTAGCTATCCTGGGTGCCAGAGTTTCAGCCAATAGAACAAGATGAGAGTATATTTTCCCTTCCATTACTTACCCTCACATTTTGCCTTAAATTATTTGTGGAGGGGCAAGAGTGGTTAAGAGCACTTGCCATTCTTGCTTAGAATGCAGGTTCAAGTACTAGCACCCACATGGCGACTCACAGCTGTCTGTAACTACAGATCCTGAGGGGTCTATACTCTTTTAGCCTGTGGGGGAACTAGGTTTGTATGTGGTAAACAGGCAAAATGGTGAAGAGATTTTTAATCTTTTATTTGTATTATTCTTGTTTTGGTTTGGTTTGGGTTTGGGTAAGACAGAATTTGTCTGTGTATTCCTGTTTGTCCTGGCAGTCTCTCTCTAGATGAGGCCAGCCTCAAACTCAGAGATCCCAGTGCCTCTGCCTCCCACATGCTCGGATTAAAAGCCTGCACCACCACACCCAGTCTGTTTTATTACTTTTTGTAGTTGATATGCAAAATGTTTCAAAAGACTGATGTGTTGAAAACTTGGTCATCACTGAAATAGGATTCAGAGGTAATTGGATTTTGGAGGCTCTATCTTCATCAATGGGTTAATCCACTGATGGATTCATGGCTGAACAGATCATTTAGCAGGTGGGGCCTAGTTGGAAGAGGTAAATCATAGGGCATGTGCTGTGGATATAAACAAAGATATTTTGAAGGCATCTTGGTATCATGACCATTAAGCTAAAAGGGAGTAGTAAGTTCTCCAAGGGGCTTAGGTACTGTTTGGGAACTCCTGGAGGCCTCCATGACCAACAGCTCATAAGGAAGTATCCTAAACCTGACACTGGCATCCTGGTATTTTTTAATAACTCATGGCTTCCGACCCTATAAAGCAGTAATTTTCAACCTGGGTGTTGCATATCAAATATATGGCATGTTTTATAGCTACTATTACTTCCTGTCTCTACTCCCTTATGTATCAGGCCAATAGCACTTCTCTACTTTCCTGGATTCTAGGGATACACACACATCTAAATATTCAATGAGATGTCCATATGAGAAAGAATAGTTAGTGTCTGCCTTTCTCTGCCTGTGTTACCTCACTTGGTGTAATCTTTTCCAATTTTACACACTTACCTAATTTTCTCATAATTTCAGATTTTAGTACTGAATAAATTCCATCTCTTTTCTCCAGTGTGGCTTTTGGCATCTTTATTACTATTCTGAAACACCCATGAGCCTTTCCACACTTTGATCTGCTAGAGAAATGGCCAAGCTCATAATGAATGCTAGTGTGTCATTCCTACGTGTGCTTTGTTGAGATGGTCCTGTGGTGAGATGTGTTGAGGGTGTTTAGTGGCTCTCCAGTCGACTCGACACAGACAACCACCTTCACTTTAATTCACTTTAATTATATTAATATTGTTATTGTTATTGTCAATCTGTTAATGATGTCACATGTCCAACAATGTGTTCTCATGTACATCTGTACACCCTACCAGAATAGGAGGAAGTCATAGCTATTGTATAAGCACCCACACACATACCATAGCAAGTATGTGGAAATGTGTTATAAGGTCAGAGCAATATGTAACATTGCATCTTGAGGGAGAAATGATTACAACTGTTGCTTTAGAATAACAAATTCCATTGATGTGAAAAAATTAGAAATATATACTGCATGCTCACAGACAATAATGCATTGTGCCAGGTACTTCTGTATCAACTTAGACAAACTATTTGAGACATGTTCTTGAGTTCTCAGACAAAAATCCCAGGGAGATATTTTTCAGGGCTGTCACCACTAGGTAGTGAGCTCAACTGTTGTTTTGGTTTGCCCTGGTTTAAGGTATCACAAATAATTAAAATACACAGGATCAGATTCTATCTTTCATATAGAGTTACCTTTTTCAATGACCAATATTTTAGTAACTATCCTCTGTGATGTTGATTTTTAAGTACCAAAGTATTTGGATAGCTCAGTGATTAATCACAATGTCGTCTTCAAAGCATATTAAGGCAAATAAATTATTCATTATAAAGAGTGTTGTCTAAAATCTTGAGCTGCATCTGCTCACAAATTGTATACAAAGAAAATCTACTCAAGCTCTTCAGACTTGTCACTCTTGCATATGGATTCCAGCTTCTTGCATCCAACTATTGTTAAAAAGTAACCACAAATACCACTGTCATGCAAGTTATGTTACAGAATAATTCACTATAACAATTTTTACTAATATTGCCATGTTTCCTCACTGAGAACATATTTTATTCAATTTCATTGAACTTGCATATTGCCCAGCTTTCACAGAAACACATTTTACAACTGTTAGAGTAGATAACAGCCACAAGTACAACTAATTCACTTAGTAAGTGTTTAATGAGTGCTATGGTTTTGGACTTAATGGTCACCCAAAAGATTCACAAGCCAAGAGCTGTGGTGATATTGGGAGGGAGTGGAACTTTAAGGAGGTGTGTCTAATATAAGGAAGAAAGGCACTGAGGGTAGACCCTTAAGAAGTCTGCATCTCTTCCGATTATTTTCTCACTGCAATTGATTTCTCTCTCGCCTGACCTGCTTTGCTCTACTCCACACTCCTGGCTGTGGTGCACAGTCTTTCCACAACCCCAAGCTCAATGGTTTCAGCTAACAATGGACTGAAACATCTAACACCAAGAATCAAAACAAACCTACCTCCCTTTATGTTGATTTTTTTTAAACCGGGGTGTTTTGTTATAGCAACAGAAGGTTGATATATACGCTGAGCCTATGTGCAAAATATTATTGAGTTTGAAGACTTCAAGCAAGAGTGTTACTAGGGAGCCAAACACTATACATAAGTGCAGTTCAGTTGAGGCTATCATTAGGAGAACTGCCTCAGAATCATATTCAACCATGCGTTGACTCTTATGGACAGTTCCCAAGGGAAAATCAGAAAACAGGACTATTAGTCTTCATTCATGGACCTATAATCTAATCAAGGCAATAAATATATGCATTCAATGCCATTTCATCAGAAGCTTGCTGTACAGACTTCGATCTCTTACTTAATAGTTGTATGATTTAGAACAAGTTGCCCATCAAAGTCAGAATTCCAGCACCTAGGTTAAACATAACATAGTACAGCATGTGAGTCTGTTCTAGAGAGAAAAGGAAACAACACATGTAACACACTTTAGCTACAGGGCTCAAAACCTATTAGTCATTGCAATCACGTGTTTGCAAGTTTAGCATGAATAGTCCTACAGTAAGTACACAGACGTTCACGAGAGCAAGCAACCCTTTGTAAACACATTGTTTAGGAGAAGATTTGGCTGAGATGTTGTTGAAGCAGCATGAAAATGTTTTCATAGAGTGGAGTAAACAGCCATGGGAAAAAAAGAAAACTGTGATTTGTTCAGAGAATAACAAAACTAATCTTTACAGGGCAGAATTGATGTAAGCAAGGGTAGCTGAGTATAGAAGGTAAGCTAGTGCCATTTCGGCAGACCTCGGGTGAGACAAACCAGCCTGGGTCAGCCGCACGTGTGACAGGAAGCCACCAGAGTTTCTGTTCAGTAATGTACAGGGATGAAAGCCACATTGTGTAAGAGAAACCAGAGAGGAAGCACTAAGTCCAATGAAGCAGTGGGAACGTGAGTTCCACAGCCCCACGGCTCGGCAATGAGGCATACTTTGGAGTCGGGGCAGAGCAGAAATTAGCTACAGGAAGCATTTTGAGGATAAACAGGACATATTTACTAAATCCCAGTGCTCATGGTCTTAATCTAAAAAATGTTGCCAGGCCACATTTTCCCGATGACTGCTCAAGCCCGAATGCAGGTTATGAAATTCCAGAGATTCCTTGAGTCTTAGGAGTACTTTTTTTTTTTTGAGTCAGGGTCTAACTGTAACTGAAACTGGCATCATAGCCTTGATCTTTTGCATTCAGCCTCACCAGTGCTGAATTACCAACATATGCCACCAAGAATAGCTCTTCAGATATTTTAATAATTTTTTTAAAAGTTATGCTTTGAAAAAAAGTGAGCTCTCACATCTGCACACGCCCATTCCCTACTCTCCAATACCTTCCCCTCATGCCTGAACCACCACTCTCCCCTCCCTCGCCAAATTCATATACTCTTCTTGGCTAATAGTAAATGTTCATTACATCATGGCTCTGTATATAGCAATGCTTAACTTGGTACTATACGTGATAGCTAAGGGTGACAACCACCCACCATCTAGTCCCTATAGGTGAATAGTTAAATAATAGTTTCTACAAGGAAAGGCAGGTTATACATGATCCCTTAAAGGGGAATGGTGTTCTGGCATTTGCCACCATTCAGATAACTGGTGATCACTATGTCAATTAAAATAAACTGGACTAGAAAGGAAAATATTATATGACTAGTGTATATCAAGTACCTACACTAGTCAGTTCACAGAGATGGAGAGTACTTTAGGGGTGGGGTGACAGGAAATGGTTCAAATGAATGCAGGGTTTCAGACTGAGATAACAGTTTTAGACACTTATGGTAATGGATTTGTAAAATGGCATACATATACTTAACAAATCAGCTCTCTGATGAAGAGTGGCTAAGATGGAAACATTTATTTTGTATTGTGAATATTTTACTACACTAAAAGACAGTGATTCTCAACCTTCCTAATGCTGGGACCCTTTAGTACAGTTCCTCACGTAGTGGTGACCCCCAACCATAAAATCAATTCATTGTGACTTCATAACTACAATTTTGCTACTGTGTTATCCGTGTTGTGAGCTACACCTGTAAAAAGGTCATTTGACCCTCAAGGGGGTCGCAACCCACATGTTGAGAACCACTGGTATAAGAAATCAAGAACATGTGATTCTGATTCCCTGAGAAACATGTTCACTCAAAAGGAAGGAAAGGTAAGGCGTGCCAACCCATTTAGCCTTGCCGCTCAGCCAAGTGAGGCTCCAGGGACCAGACACCATCAGATGGCTTGCCCAAGTGAAGAAATGAAGAGGAAAATGCCAGTCATCATCTATATCAAAACAATAATGGTAGCACAGTGGGCAGTGTCTCCCTCCTCCATCTGCTGTGGTCTATCACTAAAGGAAAGAGAAAGGAAACCACTTCTCTTGTCAAAGAAATTCCTTGCCTTGGTTTCCTCATGATGACAAGCCTTTTTGGGAAATGAGAGCATTGCCTCTGTGCCATAAAAGGCACTCCTCAAAAAAGTGTTGGGGCTCTGCCTGCTCCTCCAAGCTGGAGCAGACACAGAGTCAGTCTGCTCCTGTCCTGTGGAGAAACTGAATCCTGAGTCATCCAGGAGCCACTGCACTCAGAGCAGCTGGTAAGAACTCCATCTCACTCCCTAAACCCCAGAGATAGATCGGGGAGCCAGGGACATCCAGGGCACAGCAGCTACCCAAACCCCGCCCCTCCGGAATTCCACTTCCCTTCTGCCCCTGCCTGCTCCTCCGAGCTGGAGCAGACACAGAGTCAGTCTGCTCCTGTCCTGTGGAGAAACTGAATCCTGAGTCATCCAGGAGCCACTGCACTCAGAGCAGGTGACACAGAGTCGGTCTGCTCCTGTCCTGTTGAGAAACTGAATCCTGAGTCATCCAGGAGCCACTGCACTCAGAGCAGCTGGAGCCACTGCACTCAGAGCAGCTGAAACTGAATCCTGAGTCATCGAGGACCCACTGCACTCAGAGCAGAAGGATTTCCAGATCCAAGAGGTGGCCTGAGTCCCAGGAGTTATTCCACCCAGGAGATTAGGAGCATAAGACCACAGAGACCTCTGGACTCTGAGGAGCTCTGCAATAAGCAAGATAACTGGAAATACAGACTCCAGTTTTACACAGTGAGGGCAGGTACCACTAGAGTTAACCAGATGGCGAAAGGCAAGCGCAAGAACATAAGCAACGGAAACCAAAGTTTCTTGGCATCATCAGTGCCCAATTCTCCCAATATAGCAAGCCCTGAACACCCCATCACACCTGAAAAGCAGGATTCAGAATTAAAATCACTTCTCATGATGATGATAGAGGATTATAAGAAGGAATTAAGTAACTCCCTTAAAGAAATACAGGAGAGTACAAGTAAACAGATAGAAGCCCTTAAAGAGGAATCACAGAAATCCCTTAAAGAAATGGAAGAAAACACAAAGAAGGAATTAAACAAAAACATTCAGGACCTGAAACTAGAAATAGAAACAATAAAGAAAGTTCAAAGGGAGACAACCATGGAGATAGAAAACCTAAGAAAGAGATCAGGAGTCACAGACGCAAGCATCACCAACCGAATACAAGAGATAGAAGAGAGAATCTCAAATGCAGAAGATACGGTGGAAAATATTGACACAGTTGTCAAAGAAAATGCAAAACGCAAAAAACTCCTAACTCAAAACATCCAGGAAATCCAGGACACAATGAGAAGACCAAACCTAAGGATAATAGGTATAGATGAGAATGAAGATTCCCAACTTAAAGGGCCAGTAAATATCTTCAACAAAATTATTGAGGAAAACTTCCCTAACCTAAAGAACAAGATGCCCATAAACATACAAGAAGCCTACAGAACACCAAATAGACTAGACCAGAAAAGAAATACCTCCCGTCACATAATAATCAAAACATCAGATGCACAAAACAAAGAAAAAATACTAAAAGCAGTAAGGGAAAAAGGTCAAGTAACATATAAAGGCAGACCTATAAGAATTACACCAGACTTCTCACCAGAGACTATAAAAGCCAGAAGAGCCTGGACGGACATCATACAGACACTAAGAGAACACAATTGCCAGCCCAGATTACTATACCCAGCAAAACTCTCAATCACTATAGATGGTGAAACCAAGATATTCCATGACAAAACCAAATTTGCACAATATCTTCCCACAAACCCAGCACTTCAAAGGATAATTGATGGAAAATGCCAACACAAGGAGGGAAACTACAACCTAGGAAAAGCAAGTAAGTAATCTTCCAACAACCCCCAAAAAAGATACAAACATAACTTTACCTCTAATAAAAAAAATAACAGGAAGCAACAATCATTTTTCCTTAATATCTCTTAACATCAATGGTCTCAATTCCCCAATAAAAAGACGCAGACTATCAGACTGGATACACAAACAAGACCCAGAATTTTGCTGCATACAAGAAACGCACCTCAGTGACAAAGACAGACACTACCTCAGAATAAAAGGGTGGAAAACAATTTTTCAAGCCAATGGTCCCAAGAAACAAGCTGGAGTAGCCATTCTAATATCAAATAAAATCGACTTTCATCCAAAAGTAATCAAAAAAGATAAGGAAGGACACTTCATACTCATCAAAGGAAAAATCTACCAAGGTGAACTCTCAATTCTGAACATCTATGCTCCAAATGCAAGGGCACCTACATACATAAAAGAAACTTTACTAAAGCTCAAAACACACATTACACCTCACACAATCATAGTGGGGGATTTCAACACCCCACTGTCAGCAATGGACAGATCATGGAAACAGAAACTAAACAGAGACACTTTGAAATTAACAGAAGTTATGAACCAAATGGACTTAACAGACATCTATAGAACATTTCATCCTAAAACAAAAGAATATACCTTTTTCTCAGCACCTCATGGTACCTTCTCCAAAATAGACCATATAATTGGTCACAAAACAAGCCTCTACAGATACAAAAAGATTGAAATAATCCCTTGCATCTTATCAGATCACCACGGACTAAGACTGGTCTTTAATAATGACAAAAACAATGGAAAACCCACGTACACATGGAAACTGAACAACTCTCTACTCAATGATGACTTGGTCAAGGAAGAAATAAAGAAAGAAATAAAAGACTTTTTAGAATTCAATGAAAATGAGGACACATCATACCAAAACTTGTGGGACTCCATGAAGGCAGTGCTAAGAGGAAAGCTCATAGCTCTAAGTGCCTACAAAAAGAAACTGGAAAGAGCACACACTAACAAGTTGACTGCACAACTAAAAGCTCTAGAACAAAAAGAAGCAAATACACCCAGGAGGAGTAGAAGGCAGGAAATAATCAAACTCAGGGCTGAAATCAACCAAATAGAAACAGAAAGAACAATGCAAAATATCAATAAAACCAGGAGTTGGTTCTTTGAGAAAATCAACAAGATAGATAAACCCTTAGCCAGATTAACCAGAGGGCACAGAGACAATATCCAAATTAATAAAATCAGAACTGAAAAGGGAGACATAACAACAGAAACTGAAGAAATTCAAAAAATCATCAGATCCTACTACAAAGGCCTATACTCAACAAAACTGGAAAACCTGGATGAAATGGACAATTTCCTAGACAGATACCAGGTACCGAAGTTAAACCAGGAGCAGATAAACCATCTAAATAGTCCCATAACCCCTCAGGAAATAGCAGCAGTCATCAAAAGCCTCCCCACTAAAAAAAAAGCCCAGGACCAGATGGTTTTAGTGCTGAATTCTATCAGACCTTCAAGGAAGACCTAATACCAATTCTATTCAAACTATTCCACAAAATAGAGACAGAAGGAACACTACCCAATTCGTTCTATGAAGCTACAATTACACTCATACCCAAACCCCACAAGGACCAGACAAAGAAAGAGAACTTCAGACCAATCTCCCTTATGAACATCGATGCAAAAATACTCAATAAAATTCTAGCAAACCGAATCCAAGACCACATCAAAACAATCATCCATCATGATCAAGTAGGTTTTATCCCAGGAATGCAGGGATGGTTCAATATTCGGAAATCCATCAATGTAATCCACTATATAAACAAACTTAAAGAAAAAAAACACATGATCATCTCACTAGATGCTGAGAAAACATTTGACAAAATTCAACATCCCTTTATGATAAAAGTCTTGGAAAGATCAGGAATTCAAGGCCCCTACCTAAACATAGTAAAAGCAATTTACAGCAAACCAGTAGCCAACATCAAACTAAATGGAGAGAAACTTGAAGCAATCCCACTAAGATCAGGGACTAGACAAGGTTGCCCACTCTCCCCCTACCTATTCAATATAGTACTGGAAGTCTTAGCCAGAGCAATTAGACAGCAAAAAGAAGTCAAAGGGATACAAATAGGAAAGGAAGAAGTCAAAATATCGCTATTTGCAGATGATATGATAGTATACTTAAGTGACCCCCAAACTTCCACCAGAGAACTCCTAAACCTGATAAACAACTTCAGCAAAGTGGCTGGTTATAAAATCAACTCAAACAAATCAGTAGCCTTCCTCTACATGAAAGATAAACAGACTGAAAAAGAAATTAGGGAAATGACACCCTTCACAATAGTTGCAAATAATATAAAATACCTTGGTGTGAATCTAACCAAGCAAGTGAAAGACCTGTATGACAAGAACTTCAAGTCTCTGAAGAAAGAAATTGAAGAAGATCTCAGAAGATGGAAAGATCTCCCATGCTCATGGATTGGCAGGATTAATATAATAAAAATGGCCATCTTGCCAAAAGCAATCTACAGATTCAATGCAATCCCCATTAAAATCCCAACTCAATTCTTCACAGAGTTAGAAAAGGAAATTCTCAAATTCATATGGAATAACAAAAAACCCAGGATAGCGAAAACTATTCTCAACAATAAAAGAACTTCTGGAGGAATTACCATCCCTGACCTCAAGCTGTACTACAGAGCAATAGTGATAAAAACTACCTGGTATTGGTACAGAGACAGGCAGGAAGATCAATGGAATAGAATTGAAGACCCAGAAATGAACCCACACTCCTATGGTCACTTGATCTTTGACAAAGGAGCTAAAACTGTCCAGTGGAAAAAGGACAGCATTTTCAACAAATGGTGCTGGTTCAACTGGAAGACAACATGTAGAAGAATGAAAATTGATCCATTCTTATCTCCTTGTACAAAGCTCAAGTCTATGTGGATAAAGGACCTCCACATAAAACCAGATACACTGAAACTAATAGAAGAGAAGGTGGGGAAAAGCCTCGAATACTTGGGCACAGGGGAAAAGTTCTTGAACAGAACTCCAATGGCATATGCTCTAAGATCGAGAATTGACAAATGGGACTTCATAAAATTGCAAAGTTTCTGTAAGGCAAAGGACACTGTCAATAGGACAAAACGACAACCAACAAATTGGGAAAAGATCTTTACCAATCCTTCATCTGATAGAGGGCTAATATCCAATATATACAAAGAACTCAAGAAATTAGACTCCAGACAACCAAATTACCCTATTAAAAAATGGGGTATAGAGCTTAACAAAGAATTTTCAACGGAAGAAACTCGAATGGCCGAGAAGCACCTAAAGAAATGTTCAGCATCCTTAGTCGTCAGGGAAATGCAAATCAAAACAACCCTGAGATTCCATCTCACACCAGTCAGAATGGCTAAGATTAAAAACTCAGGTGATAGTAGATGCTGGCGAGGGTGTGGAGAAAGAGGAACACTCCTCCATTGTTGGTGGGACTGCAAGATGGTGCAACCACTTTGGAAATCAGTCTGGCGGTTCCTCAGAAAATTGGACATAGCATTACCCGAGGATCCAGCTATACCACTCCTAGGCATATACCCAGAAGATGCTCGAACATATAACAAGGACATATGCTCAACTATGTTCATAGCAGCCTTATTTATAATAGCCAGGAGCTGGAAAGAACCCAGATGTCCTTCAACTGAGGAATGGATTCAAAAAATGTGGTATATTTACACAATGGAGTATTACTCAGCTATTAAAAACAATGAATTCGAGAGGTTCCTAGGTAAATGGATGGAACTAGAAATTATCATCCTGAGTGAGGTAAGCCAATCACAAAAGAAGACACATGGTATTCACTCACTGATTATTGGATATTAGCCTAGAACCTTGAAATGCCCAAGATGCAACTCACAGGCCACATGAAGCCCATAAAGAAGGAAGACCAAGTGAGGGTGATTCGGTCCTTCTTAGAAGGAGCAACAAAATACTCAAGGGAGCAAATATGGAGACAAAGTGAGGGACAGAAACTGAAGGAGGGGCCGTCTCAAGACCACCCCACCTGAGTATCTATCCCATGTGCAATCACCAAAGGTAGATGCTGATGTGGAAGACAGGAAGTGCATGCTGATAAGAGCCTGATATGGATATCTCCTCAGAGGCCTTCAAGAGTCAGACATATTCAGAGGCAGATGCTCACAACTAGCCATTGAACTGACCATGGGGTTCTCAATGGAGGAGTTAGAGTGAAGACCGAAGGAGCTGAAAGGGTTTGTGGCACCATGAGGAGAGCAACAATACCAACCAACCACAGCTCCCAGGGTCTAAACCACCAGCCTGGGAGCACTTAGGGGGGGATCCAGGGCTTCAGCTGAATATGTAAAAGTGGAGGGCCCTGCTGGGCATAGGTGGAAGAAGAGAACCTTGACCTCATGAAGGCTGGATGCCCCAGGGGGTGGGAATTTTGAGGGTGGGGAGGTGGGAGTGGGGGGGGTGTAGATAGAGGTTACATCCACAGAGAAGAAGGAGGAGGGGCGAGGGGATTGGAGGTTCCGAGGGGGTGGTGGGGGATGGGGTAAGGGGACAACATAGGAA